>NC_065919.1:39614517-39972472 GCF_024586455.1 Bactrocera neohumeralis
CCTGATCACTTTGGTATATATAATCCTATATCTGACTCTTTTAGTTTTAGGACTTACAAACAACCGTTATGTGAACAAAACTATAATACTCTCCTTAGCAACATTGTTGCGAGAGTATAACTAGAGTTTATGTAGCTTAGCTATATAATTATGGAACTATCAACTAACAACTAGCTCCAACCCGATGAAACTTAAATGGCAAAGAAATTACTTTAGCTTCGTATATCAAAACTTGGTGACTACAAAGTTTATACCATTTTGTCCAGAAGGTTTCATACTCAATCACCATTTGAAACTAGATCTCTGCAGACAGCTTAACAAGAGTGCATCCCCCTTGAATTGGCGAGCTACTCGCATATAAAATTAATTTTTACCTTATGAGTTTCGAATTATATTTAATTGAGCCTAAGTACAAGTATACTCTAATCGTTTAGTCAATTTTCTATATTACTTCAACTGACAGAATATAAATATCTTAATGAATTTAGACTCTATTTCAACAAGTTCTTCTTGTTAAGTAATTAAACAAGAATTACACATTTTTGTTACTTACAAATTTGTTATTTCATAACAATCCATAATTAATTTTTTTGTATGCCTCGCAGTGACTTCCTGAAAAAACGACTCACATCAGATCATATATCACTTGTTGATTATTTTAATGTCAATACTGTCAATCCCATTACATTTCCACTTAATCATTAACCATAAATGCTGATGAATTGCATTTTGTTAGAAAAATATACCTTTCCTACTCACAAACATATGCATACATAAGAGTACTGAAGGAAAGCACAAATCTCCTTTAGCAATAAAAAAATCAAAATCTCTGTCACACTGACAGCAAGTGGGAGGTCTGCCTGGCAATCACAACTGCCACAGGCGACATAAACTATTCATGTTATTGCGGAAGTTTTACGATTTTCCAACGAAAACCAGACTCGGAACGACATCGTAAAACAAGAAAATTCAAATTCGAAAGACAATATCAAAAACTCATCACAATATCAGGCAGATTCAATTATGAATTTATAATTTCATAATTCAGTTACTATAAGCGCGTAAACACCTGTGTAACGATAAGACAATAAAAATGTTTAAAATTTGCCTCCGTCAGTTGCTTGTGGTCACAACACATACTTCCGGGCGCCTGAGGGTCAAAAACGTCAGAGCAATAACAGGGAGCTCTATGGCATTCGGGGGTGTGGTGTGGTTGAAGGGTTATAGCTGCAGGCAGAGTCTGTCTGGCAATAGTTTCTTATTTTAAATTTCAAATTTTATTTGTGTGTTTTCATTAGGCTCCCCTACACAATATTTTTCTTCACTTCCTCACGCGAGTTTCAACGAGTTTGAGTAAATAAATAGTTGAAGAGATCACTCATCCATTTTAATTCCACAAGCACTTATGCACATATTAATTTATATACAGAACCACATATGTATGTATTTCTATATATACATATGTATCTGAGAGCAGAGTGGCGCGTATTCACTGCTTAGTCCAGCTGTTAAATGCAGATCGAAGCAAGCCAAATCGATTTCAATCAAATCAAATTGATGCTGAATAGGCGAATTAGTAAACAATGCTGAAAACTGCGTGCGATTACTCCAGGAATGCATTTCTAAGCACACATATGTGAGTCCATCGCTATTTCTGCTGGCGCTGTTGCCGCTGTTTTATTACTGTTGCATGCAACAAATGTTGCAAGTAGTCTGCGACGGGCACAACATAAATAGCGTTTGTTCGAATCACGATAAAAACGTGCTTACATTCTATATGTAGAAGTGCATAAGAACTATGTGAGTGCAAATCCAAATATTGGCAGGCATTATGCCACAAGCATTATATGCTATTAACACCAGCAGTCCGAGCGACGTGCCGCTACATGGATCATTCATCGATCGTTTGACTGTCAGAACGACGAATTGTGCATGTGCCTACACACTGATATGCCAATGTGAATGGATGTTATGGATATATATACATGCTCATATATGTATGTAAGTAATTCAGCTTTAGTATATGAGTACATACATATGTACGTATGTAAAGGCACGGGTATGAGCGTTGCAATCATTAATGCAAAGCGTCCTCTTCCTGTTGCTTTCTCGCGCATTTATACATACGTATATATGTATGTATATACTTACACACACATACACATATAGCAATTTATGTACTTTAGTAAATATTTTCCGTATGGACGCTTGCACGTGATCAAAACAATATTGCAGTTGTAGTTGTTGTGGCTTAATGGCCGTTAACTCAGCTAAGGGTCACATAGAGTAGAAGTCAGGATAATAAAGGGGCGCCAAAGGAGGGGCGCACTGTTGGGGCCCGGTAAAGTGAAGCAAATACATGTTGTATAAAATATGCAAAATAAATAAATACTAGTTATATAGCCTTTTTACTGCATTACTTATTGAAAGCATCATACAGGTCTTGGCATTCCATAAGCGATTCAGTTAATCCGTATTTTATATGTTACCTTCCTCCTACTTAATAGTCTTTATAACTTTTTATTCTGTAGGTCTTTTGAATGGAGATCTCACTAAGTCATACAAGTATTAACGGAACCTACTATTAAATCTCATGATGGTCTTACAAAACTCACTCTTTACAGACGATACTGAAAGTTCTTCATATTGAGATTAATTTACTTTGTACCCCGATTGCTTAGAGGTAGCTAACGGTACTCATTTATGGAAATTAAATATCGTAAGGCCGTTTTTATACCGGAAATTAGTTCCTTTTCCTGAAAAGATTAACTTCCGTTAAATAAATGTTCGACCTTTGTACATATGACTCACTATTTTGGGCAAAAATACTAAGACTTTGTTCATAATTTTAAAATTCTAAGTTTACTCTTCAATATCTATATCGTCCCCCTCAAAGTAATCCCCCTAGGCCCCAATACACTTGTGTCAACGTTTTATTCAATCCTCGAAACAGTTGTTAAAGTCCGGAATAGTCTACAATGCGCATCTTCAATTGACTCAAAACGGTTTCCCCGAAGCGGTTGTTTGAATTTGGCACAGATGTCACTGTAAACCAACCCAGTAAAAAAAATATTTCGATGAAGGAGTTTTCGCGCGAAGTGCTTAGAATGAAATGGGAATCACGGCCGATCGAAAGTACTAACTAAGAAGACGCTTTAAATATATGAGACATATCTATGAATGTCGTCAGTACACACACCTTTCGAATTAATCTTTCAACGGGGCACGGAAGTACCACAACAATAAACTCCAGACTTTTCTCTCTCTTCAATAACTAATCAACCCGCCGAATAGTGAATAGCTCCCGAAGGGTTGCCTTTAGCACCCCCAAAGTACGGCTGCGCTGCCATAACATGAGTGTTTACAGATTTATGACTCGAACTGCATGCTACCAAAACGAAGTAATAACAATAAAGCACTCGCCCATGTGGCATGCAACACTTGCAGCACCTAGTGCAACTAAAGTGTAAAGATAGCCATATTTGTACAAAAATAAAATGATATTAAAAAGGTTTCACCTCGCATACCACTTAAGCGAAAATGTTCGCTCTCTTTTCATCGTTAGACATTCCAAAACAGTCAAGATCGCCTAAAGAGATGATACTGCACGCATTCACGATCCAACATGTAGCCTGTCCATTTGCAACAAAACCGCGCGTTCTTAGCCTTTCCGCAGCCAAGCCCAATAATGTCCACACTCTGCCACAAAGTGCCGAGTACCAGACGGTCGCGAATGTATAGGAGCTAAATTTTGTGTGTGAAGTACTCCCTTTACTCCTGAGACAAACAAATCGATTTAAGTGCATGTGCAGTGCAAATGTCTTCTCTCACTCTTAATTTACTCCCTCAACCAAATGTGCAATTTCCCCGACTGGTTTTCCAATTTTACGGCGTAGCCCGACCGCCAGTCTTTTTATTCTCCTTCACAGGTCGACCGTCTCTGGTTCACCACTGCCAGAGTCCATGTGCTTGGGAGTCTTCATTGCCACACGATCATGGCCATGCGGTCCTATGCACAGCAGTTGGCCACTTCACTTTGTAGTTTTATTGTTTTACTTTGAGTGTGTGTTCTTGAAACAAAAGCACTTTCGAATATGCCTTCTTCTAGTTGCTGCTAATTTGCGATTCCCTGAAACACATTAACATAGAGATGCCTCAAACTTACGCACATATGGAATTTTTGTGATATTCTTCACTCTTCTATGTTAAATAGCAGTGAACTGCCGTTTTGGCTAATAAAGTTTAACAATATTGGAATGTAAACAATGATTTTCGCCGTAATATCTTAAGACTTCTGAGGGAAGAATTAAAATGTTTTGTATGTATAGTTGCGTATCAATGCGATATCTTACCCGAACTTAGATGAATTCTCTGGATATGACTTGAGATGCCTCTGAGGTGTTAATGGAAGAGAGGTCATATTGGCCGAATATGGAACAATTTTTTTTAAGTTAACACGTCTTATGCCTGTTTTCTCTTACAGAAACGGTTCTGAAGTTTTTTCTCAAGTTGGTAAAATTACTTAAATATAAAGGCGATCCATTTCGAAGCTCCCCACTTTTCTAAAGAAAAACACAGAAACTGCAAATTTAATGGGAATATTTATTATAATTCGAAATAACTTTATTTGGCGTTTATTTTTTGAAGATTATTCCTTTCAAATGCCGGCCGCGGCTACGTCTCAAAAGGTCCATCCATTGAGTCCAATTTTCAATGGCTCGTTCGAGAATTTCGACTGGCAACTGACGAATGACACACTGGATGCTTTCCTTCAAGGCCAGAATCGAAGTGGGATAATCCGCAAATACTTTAGGTTTTACATATCCACACACTCGCCCATGTGGCATACAAAACTTGCAGCACCTACTGCAACTGAAGTGTAAAGATAGACATAATTGTACAAAAAAATGACATTATAGTGCCGAGGACTTTTCCCCTCGCATACCACCACGTTTACTCTAGTGGATAATGCGTATCCTAAGAGACGACGTACTTTATGAAAATTTTGTGGAAGGATCTTGGTTTATGGCTTACAAAATCCAACTCGCACAAAAATTGAAGCTGAACGACAATCTAGCACGCTCCACGTTCGGTGAATGCGTCCATAACGAAATGGCCATCGATTCCGATTTTCGCAAAAAAATTTGTTTAGCGATGAGCTTACTTTTGGTTGAATGGGTACGATAATAAATAAAACTTGTCGCATGCGGAGTAATGATAATCCACAAGTCATTTCAGGACGCCGTTACATCCTCAAAAAGTCACTGCTTGCTGTGCTCTATGCGCAGAGGAAATCATTAATTCTTATATATTCAATAATAAAGCCGATAATATTTAATAGTTTTTTTTAGTATAAAAGTTATAAAGAAGTAATATTGGCTTATTTCGATCTAGATTAAATTTCTCAAAATCTCCAATAAACAAAAGCGAATTTAAAGCAAACGGCCAGCTATATAATCAAACAATTCCCACACTGCCGAATGAAAAAACTTTTTCTGAAACCAAAATTATGTAAAGGAATATCGGCGACGTAGTAGGTAAATGTTTAAACAATCTAATCAGCAATTCAGCGAGCATCAGGAGAGTACACAAAAGGCGCATTTGTCTGCGCAGGCGCATGTGACACGCAAATCAAAACACACGGGCCACAACACTATTGTTGCGCGAACAGGAAAACTCATTGTCAAATGTGTGAACAGACAAAACGCTAAGTGTAGGTGTACCAACAAAGGTACACAAACACACGCGCGTATATTTACCAATCTTTTGCACATTCGAGTGGCCTAATCAGATATGCACACGGTGAAGTTATCAAGGAAAAACATCGGACGACACTGCGGAAAATCTTGAGTGGACACAAACAAAGCACGAGCACACACACACATTTACATACATATGTTGCAGGTATCAAAACTTACCCTGTATGCAGGAAGAGGGCAAAGCATATGAACGCACACACACACATACAAAGGTGCGCAACAATGCAGACACTGCGGAAAATTGTCCGTCTGTGCTGTTGCCCTGAGTTTTCCACCAACACAGCGTCACAAAACACACACATACACACAGTGCTCAAGTGCGCTACGCCGCTGGGCACTGACTGCGCGGCGCTGCTATATCCAGCTCGAGCCGTCTAAGTGGGTGCAATATGTTTGCCAGACGAGCATTTGTGCGAGCCCAGTGATCTCGCATGTGCCGCGCTGAGTGAGCGCGCCCCGAGTGCGTATGCGATCGAGCGAGAGCAGCGCGTCTACATAATGCATGCATGTTTGTTGTTTCCATCGTTGCTGTTCTGTGCACAGTGCTGTTGCTGTTGTTGTTGCCGGCGTAGAATTGAAGCATTGAAAAGAATCGACTCGCGGAGTACCAGCAGAAGAAGTCAGCAAAGCATATGCAGTAAAAACATGGGGGATTCACAATGTACGCAGACATTCTTCGAGGCAGCAACATATTTATTTGTGCGTGGCCGCAGAAAACTAATGCGCTGCGTTACTAGCGCTAACGCGACCGCGCTGCTCCAACTCAAGAGGCAATTGTGCGCCGTCGGCACACGCGTCTGCAGAATTGAAGTTTTCGAATTTGTTTATTCCGTTTCGGGATGTCATTGCAGTAGCATGCAACAGCGCAATCGACGACGACGACAACCATTTCAATAATTCACATTGTACTTGAATAATAACTCAGTTATGTTGTGCGGACTTTTTGTTCTTTTCTTTGTAAGCGTTCAATCGTCGATCGTCGGCCACATCGTACGCCACGCTCATGCTCTCCTGAGCAAATATTCGAAGTGAAGCTTTCACGAAGCACAATCGCAAATGTACTTTTATTAATATTGTGTTGTTGTTGGGAAGGGCAACAACATTTGTTTATATGTTTGTTGTTAAGTGTGGAAAAAGCGCGCGCTTCTCTCAAAGCCATAAATTACAACAAGTTTTGAAGTTTACTTTCCGGGCATAAACAAAGGCAAAAGCAAGTGCCAAAACCGTTACACCAATTCAAATTCAAAACTAACCAAAAATAGTTGTTTCAAATGATTGTCAGCCTTATTGAGTGAAGTGAAAAGTGTTCAAGTGTTTATAAAGGCGAAATCGAAGAACGCAATGTGTGTCAAAGCCAAAAGAGTATTTTAGTATCAGTTTGAAATAGACGAGAGAAATCAATGCCAGTGGTAAAACAGTAATAAGTATTGCACTTAACTTTATTTGGATTCGAATTTGAGAAAGCCGCGAAAGCACAGTTCGGCAAAATGTTTATCGCATTGGATCAAACCAACGCTTTTTTCTCAGGTACTCTGCAGCATGCAAATTTATTCTCAAAATATTTTTAAATACTATGTTCTATGCATGGATGTGGTAACTGCCTTTAAGGGTTATATTTACACAGTTTCTGAAAAAAGAAAATTTTCGAATTTTGTTTTAGTTTATTGATTCAAAAGTTTGTACTCATATTATGGTATCTTTTAACTGTATTTTCAGACTTAGTATTAGTAAAAATATTTATTTGGAAATCTGATCTCCGGGAACTCCTCTCAAAAAAGACGTATTGCGATCACTACTATATCTCTGAACTGGATCCTCTGAAATTAAAAAAACCAAACAGATTTAGTTAAAGTAATATTAAATCTAATAATCTCAGCATAATTTTTGTGGATTTCGGTGTTGATTCGAATTTCTAAGTTTTTGTGTTAATGTTGTTTAATATATTTATGTTGAGCTGAGTCGATTTTGCCATGTCCGTCTGTCTGTCTGTCCGTCCGTCTGTCTGTATATATACGAACTAGTCCCTCAGTTTTTAAGATATCGTTTTGAAATTTTGCAAACGTCATTTCCTCTTCAAGAAGCTGCTCATTTGTCGCAACTGCCGATATCGGACCACTATAACATATAGCTGCCATAGAAACCGAACGATCGGAATCAAGTTCTTGTATGGAAAACTTTCACATTTGACAATGTATATTCACGAAATTTGGTATGGATTATTTTCTAAGGCAACAATGTAATCTCCGAAAAAATTGTTCAGATCGGATTACCATAGCATATAGATGCCATACAAACTGAACACATAGTTACTAAAAGAAATGCACCTGTGAAGGGTATATTAGCTTCGGTGCAGCCGAAGTTAATATTTTTTCTGGTTTTAAGACAAATATTGACAACAAGTTGAATATGTTCCCCCTAAAATGTTACTGACAAAGACACATCACCACTATGAACATTGATTACTGATATTAAAGTACATTTTTTACTGAGTTTTTATATCATTAGAGAACAAAAACAACGTAATAAAGACAATACTCAATATTAATAGAGAGATAATCAAACTCTTAATGATTAGCCTTTAATGTTAATGATTTAAACCATTAATGTTAATTTTAGTGATTGGCTGAATATTTTTGTCATGTGTTAGTGTTTAATTTTGTTCTCTATAATATGTAGTACAAACTAAAGTACTTAGGTTATAAGTAAACACATATTGAATTCTCGGTCACTATGGCCCAGCGTCATTGTCGCCGGGTTAATATGCTGATACTTTCTACTAATTGACCGTTTTTTGCCGCGTTGTCCATCATTATTCAACAGTAGTTTAGTAACTCATTTACTTAAAATTACATCCTTATGCTGGCAGTGAATGCTAAATCAGTATTTAAACCTATATATAAGCTTGATTAATTTCAACAATTTTGACCGATCGAGAGTTTCCTTCATACTTTTTATAAATACGTATATGATGAGCCAGATACTTCAAAGCCTGTCGCTACAGTGCTGTATTCTAGATAAATTAAAAACTTAATGGGAATCAATTCATTCTATATGAAACATACTCAAAATAAAAAAAGGTTTCCGTATAAGTCCCTGATCGTTTAGATTGTATGGTAGCCATATGCTATAGTCGTCCTTTGCCTGCGGTTCTGACAAATGAGCAGTCTGCAAAAGAAAACTTTTGGTTAGCTTTTTCTAACCACATTTTTTTATAATAAACAATTCTCAAGTCGAATATGTTAAGAAAGATATTTTCCGAAGATCTTTAAATTTATATCGGTCAGTTTGAATGACAGCTACACCCCATAGGGGAGCGTTATCGGCGATTCCGAAAAATGAGTAACTTTTGGGGAGAAAAGGAGACGTGCTAAGTTTCAAAACGATAGCTCAAAAACTGAAGGATTCGCGTATATATAGACAGACAGACATGGCTAAATCAACTCAGATCGTCACGCTGTCCTTTTATATACATATGTATATACATACATATATGTATGCTACGGTGAAAGCCTAATATACCCTGTTCATGGTATACAAACTGCTTTAAGCGCAAATTAAGATATATTTGTATACTGTATAAAATATATATAGATCTTTATTCGGCTAGGAACAGTTTTTCCTTCTCTATAATAACCAAAAAAATTCCGGCCAAAAAACAAAGCTGAAACACATCGAATATATAATTGATTAATCGGGATAATAATTGCTAAATTATGCTAAAATTATATAACTGGTTGATGTGAAATGCAGATTTAACATTATAAACACTGAAATTTAATATTTGAAACTAAATGTATAGTTTGTAAATAGTGAATGATCTTAGTATAAAAACTACATATGTAAGCACAAACATACATTTTTGATATTCTGCACTTTTCATGCAAAACTTCCTTTATATTCTTTTCCATAAAATTTTCACATTGTTGATGTTATCTTAATATTTCTGTTCCTTTACAGATAACCCATACTACTTCTACAATGACAGCAAGTCGCCGCGCACGCCGGACTCTCAGAGCTCCAATAAGACGTTTTCCATATTCAAGCGTCGCAATTCGAAAGGCAGCAGTCCGCGGGTCATCATACCGGAACAGACGCGGCTAATCACTTCAGCGAATCTCGACTCGGCAGCCACAATGGCGTTAGGCAGTCCGCGTGGCAGTTTCGGCTCTCTGGGCGGCTTCTCACAAGTAAGTTATGGCAGTAAATGAATGATAAAGAAGTGGTTTAATGAAGTTCCGTTAGTTGAAGATATTTACAAGCTACACATATAACTCATAGAGTCAAAAAACTGTTTACAAATCATAAAATGTCAATTACAGGCAGCAGTGTTGCCTTCCGACTTTATAGTTTGTTTTTCTAACATCATTCGCCATCTGTTTGTTTGTATTTTTCGCATTCATCTATTGCATCTTGACAATTTTGCGTTTGACCGGGTGCACCATTCACACACACATACCTATGCACATATGAATTTATAAACATCGGGTGTGTACTTATGTAGCAATCTTTTGAAATGCAGCCATTGATGTATCGTCAGCGTTCGTCGAACTCACACTCGGAGACGTTCCGCGAACGGCTGGGCTCCTACAACGAGTCTAATGCCTCGACGTGCGGACTTGGAGGCGGAGGCAGTGTCGTCGGAGGTGGTGGTGCAGGCAGTGACTTTGATGATGTCTTTTGCATGTCACCCTCAAGGTGAGTACACCGGCCGTACACTTGGCCCTTTATGCACACAAGTGTGTATGTATTGCTAGCTGATGAGTTGTTGACAACTGTGATGAATGCAGCTGTTGACATTTGCGATTAATTTGCTAATCGTGCATCCGATTTTCATCTTTTTCTTCATCTGCTTAACTTCTACTCATGCCTCTTAATAACCGATTCTTACTGCTCTTCTCCTCGTGCATCCACACGAAAACCACAGCAAACATCATCACACGCTGCCGAACAGCAATGCACGTCGTCACTCCTTCGGTAATTGGCGGCAGGCGAGCGAACGTCATCACCACAAGAGCACGGGACTCACCACACCGGATGAGGTGCCGAATATGATGGCTCCACGACCGCCCGTCTTATCGCCAAACAAATATCGCGGTTTGCATCGACGAAGAGGTGAGTGAGATACTCTACTTTATTTGCTGCTAAATTATTAATATTAGATTATCTAGATATATATGTATGTACATAGCGACAAGTGTATATAATATATTTTATATGTAAGATAGTGAAAAATATTCGTACTGTGAGAAGACTTAAGAAAAACTTCTGTGTAAATCGGGAGGCAAATATTGCGACTAAAGAACTTTGCTTGTTACAAATAATTATTATTATGAATATAAGTGAGTATGGAGGAAATAACTAGAGCAAGGCACCAGGGAAACAATTGAGCATCTCTTGTGCACTTTAGCGAGATTATGCTGTAAGAATTTGGGTCCCCACGGTATGATCCACTAGAAGAGGTATCGATAGTGTGTTCACAGAGTCTGTTGTAATTCGCGTCAAGCGCATGCATCCTAAAGGATAACTACTCCTCATGGATCCAGTAACTGAACTCCATCTGGTATCGCCAAAACCAAAAACTGGTCTATGTGTGGCTCACTGGCCTACTAGACTACCCTAACCTTGCTATAGGGGAATGTTGGAGAGCAACATATTGATATGGGGACCTGCCTCTCTTACTTAAATAAATTTATAAGTACCTATTAAGGATGTGCCTTTCTCATTTCCACCAGAACTGAGCTGGTCTATAATTGGAAAATCTTCTCATTCAGGCTTCAGGCTTGACATAGACTTATTATTTCCAAAAGTCTACCTAGTATAAGCTTTTCTTCAAAAAAATAGCAATTGCTTGTGTATTCATTTGCTTCGTTTCGAAACAGGCTAGGTTTCGGGGCTAATGCTCGCACTTGATCGGTTGAAGCACTAGTCCTTCCATATACTACACATAGATCAATGGACCCTACCCTAAAGCTCTTTATAACATATCAATTTCTATTACCTATATAAAACACCTCCGGTTGGGACAAACTACATCTCACTGTAATTCAGTTAAAAGCGAGTATTTCAATTGAAATTTTGTGATGAACGCAGCTAAGAAGCATTTTTCTACCGTACTGGTGCTGTCTCTTGATTAGCGCTCACGAAAGCCTTGTGCTAGATCGCGAGAGGTCAGTGGATCTTCCACTAATCCGAATGTCATTGGAGAGAGAGTGTTCTTCCTTGCAAGCAAGTCTTGTCCACATATGGCATACATCATTCGTAGTACTGTACTTGTAAGCACATATACATATATGTATGTACCTTTTCGGCTATTTATAATGCAAAGATTTTCTAAAACAAACAGATAAAATCTCACTCATGATTTCGTCGTCCCTTGGCTTTAGGTTATGGGATTAAGAAATTATCTTAAAATAAGATAAATCTTAAATAAAAGCAGTAAAGTTTTATAAAATCCCAAAATGTTAATTACTTATCGACAAATCTAAAACTACAGATCGCAGTTATCTTCTTCAACTTTTTTCTCTAAAATATGCGCCAAAATCTATATTGGTCTACACCAATAAAATATTGGCTTTAATAGCATTATCTTCTAGCTGAAATATATTTAATACACTTAGAAGGAAGAAAATTTCCTACTATGAGAGGAGTTTTTCTGTTAGTTTGATGGTTTCTAACTATTATTTTGTTTCTGAAGGTATACCTAGTTACTCTCTGAACCCTAAAAAGATTGATCATTCTTGCGTCCTTCAACAACAACTTAAGAACTATCTATAATTGATGTACACTGCTATATTATCGTGATGAGCAATATACACTTCACTTTGCACTGATCCTCAGCGACCGATCGCCAAGTCGGTGTCGTCACAGACAAGCCTTTGCGTCCAGCCGCTCCACTGAAGTGTTTTATTGAAATTTTATGCGCAAACAATTTAAGCAATTGCCGTTCGATTGAGATACACAGAGGCGCTTCTGCATACTAAAATCGCAGAACAAATCGACAACACGCGGCCAGAGCGACAGCAGGAACAACCTGCTCGCGGTCGCTGATGTTGTAGGCGCCAGTGAACGCATTTTGTTACAGCTATTTATGCAAAGTGTAATCAATAAAATTAGCAACAACAAATAAATTAAATGCCAGTACACATACACATTCGTAGGTGGCGGCAAACGTACACATAAATTTGCACACACATACACTCGTCGGCGCATTTTTCACCTAGCAGATAGCGGAAAAAGGAGTAACTCGGCTGCCGGCAATATTTGAATTTATTGTATTTGCAGCTGCTGCCGCAAATCAACGCGAACACATAACAATTTCTTATTTCGTAAACACACACACATACACGCACATGTATGCAGGTGTTTGTGTTGTTGTTTGAATGTTATTTGTTTGACTTTGACAGCAGTAAAAATGATTGAGCGCATTTGTCGTTGGACGAGAATCGCTGATCGCTGATCGCCGATCGCTCGTCGCCCGTCAGTCAGTGTTGTTGTGGCAGGTTAAGGCGCGGCCGCTCAAGCCCCGGTCGAGCCGCGCTGACATGTAGGAAGCAGTTGCGGGCGCATGCGCGAAATTTCAATGAAACTCGTAATACGCGTAAACACACACAAAAAACCAAAAACAACAAATGGTTTGAACTTAATTTACCTAAGAACATGTGCATAACTAACGCCAAAGCAGGCAAATAAATTATAAATGAAAAGCCAGCAACTGGTGTGTTCCATGGGTATAAATTAAAATATGCTCAGTTTATTTTCATTAATTGGTCATTTAAATGCTTCAAATGATTTAATGTTAATTACTAGCAGGCAAAAGAAACATAAAGAACATGGGAAGACATCACATGCGGCACGACAAAATCGATTTGAAAGAATGTCGTGGGATTATTTATGGCCAACTGTGCTTTATTCGACGGGAAATTTCCTGTAGGTGACACTGTAAATAATTCTAAAATTAGAAATGTGTGCGATTTGGTTGACGCCACCAGAACAAATGCAAAAAGTGAAGGAGTGGCACGCAAAAACTATCTTAACCTTATTAGTGGTAAACTCGGCTCGCGTAAGCGGTGTCTACGCCAATAAAGAATAAGAAGATTAGGAGCAACATATGAAAAAAGGATTTTTTCTCACCTATTGATGGAATCTCTATTACGGATTCGGGCATGCGACAATAATTATATTCACTCTGAGCAGGTGTATTAAGTTCGCCACGATGTTTGCAACAGCCGGAAGAAAACGTCGGAGATTCTATTAAGTGTATAATATACGTATAAATGATCAGTATGGTAAGCTGGGTCGATTCAGCCATGCCCATTTGTCAGTCCGTCTGTATATACGCAAAATAGTCGATCAGTTTTTGAGATGCTGATCTGTAATTTTTCACATATTCCCTCCCAATAAGCTGCTCACTTATTGGAATGCCGATATCGGACCACTTTAGCTGTCCTACAAACTGTTGATCAAAATTAAGTCCTTGTGTCGAAAACGAATTATTGTCCAAAGCAATGGCACAATCTCCAAACAAGCTGCTCAGATCGGATCACTATAGCATATAGATACCAAGAAAAGTTATCGATCAGATGAAGATCTTTTTAAAGCCTTTTACATTATAAATTTATCTGCGAAGGAATATTTTTGGTGCACCGATACCAAAGTCACGTTTTTTTCTGGTTTTGTTTCCTTTTTAGTTTCCCCAGTTAGTCTGCGTTCATCATAAAGCTTTAGGATTTTCGAGCATGCTTAAAGCCACTTCATTCATGCATTTATTCAGAAGAAACTTGGAGTTTGCAGTTGTTACAGAGACACTCCTTCAGATATTTGTCATACAAACTGAAAAGTTTCTGAAAAGCAAAATTAAAAAATCCGACGTCGAGATTCCAGGTCATCGTCTTTTTTAATTAGTAGTAAACTAGTTAACTTAAAAATGGTACAGCTACAAATGTATGTTTCGCCTTGCTTTAAAAAACAAAAAAAATATAGATAGAGCTTATATAATAATGACATGAAAGCCGAAACTAAGAACAGTTGATGAAGCCACAGTCGATATTTATTTTTTCACACAGATTTTTTTTATCACAAGTATTTTGGAATTCAAACCCACTTTAAACCAAACAAAGTAGGATTGTCAATACTTTTAGCACAAATATCCGAAAGTTAAGGCAAAAATATGGCAGCTTAAATGGTCGGTTCTAAAAATGACAGTGCAATATTATTTTTATGCAGATATTGAAAACTATTTTGGGACTACAACATGGTAAGCATGACTTAAATTATTATAGACAATTTGTCGATAAGTTCCATGTATACAAACTGCAAATATTGCAAATGGCCAACAGAGGAAAATTACTTTGTTGCTTCTAGCAATATGGTACGAGTAATGTGGCCTGCCAATGGATATTTAATAAACATTTGCATGTAAGAGATTGTGCGTGTATTTTTATTGTCAACTAATTGCACGTACATTTCCGCTTGTAGTAACAGTTGGCAGCACTGTTTGTTTAGCTACTTTGGCTTTAGCGCATTTCTGCAAAGGTGGATTGGCTAAGAGGTAGTTGCTTTCTTCGCTGGCTTATTTATGCAGCATTTTCAACGTTGAACGACAGTCAGCAATGTGACAAACAACAAAATTACAATTTCGTATCGCTATCAGTCCCATGGACGCTAGTAACTGCCATATGCAGCCATTTGTACAGGGCAAACAACACCTTAGCTTATATTCTTACACTCTTGTGCTCATTTCCTTTTCTGTCTTATTGTACATAGTTACTTGGCACTTAAGTAAACAAAGTATCAATTTCTGTGGCAGTGTTGTGAAGCGACGTTTGCTTAAATTGTCAATAATAATGACCATTTAATTATGGACGGACGTGTCAATACGGAACAACGGAAGCAAACCACAACATTTACGAGCACAATTTTGTCGTAGAAATTCTGGACAGGTACCAACCAAAGTGTTGACCAAAACACACGCACACACACATCTTCTATTTATATATATATATACATGTGCTGCCTGGGCAAACTCTTTGGGTGTGTGCGCAGCGGAGAATAGTTTGGCGCGTGCCAATTTTTCGACGTTCCACCAGTAGCTTTGGCTATGGTGCTTGCCACCGTTAAGGAAATGCCTCACCATAAGCGGCAGAAGTGCTGGCTTCTTATGCGCCTGCTTTGGTGCGCCTCAAGCGTGGTGAATATTAAACAATCATTTTGGAAACGCCTTCTTCGCCGCGTACATGTGTGTGTGTATCACATAATTCATAAATTGTTTTATTATTTTCCAAAAGCGCAAGCCGCAAATTAGCGGTACTCACAGTGCTAATAGCCTTCAAGGAATCAGCTGAAATGCTGTCAATATGACTGAAAGGAAACTTCACAGCAAATTCCGGGAATATTGACTCAGATTTAGATGTGTTCTTGTGTATTTTTCTAGCGCATCTGTGCATAACCGCAATCGGCAGTGGAAAGCGCATTTCCGCACAATTTTCAATTGGCGCACCCGCACACACACATGCAATCTAAATGCCGTTGCCGAGTGTGCATGTTGTTTCTAGCGTCTTCAGAAATGCCAAAATCGGCTAAATGTATGTTTGGTTGTGTGTGCTTGCAGCCCCATATGTGGTACTCACCGCATGCACATGTGCTCCATTACTTTGCATTACTTTCCATTTGTGGCCCACGTGTCTACGCCATCGCTCGACTGCCGTGGCCATGGCTGCTATCACGGTGGCCCAACTGGAGCGATTGGCACTCGCACGCAGTCTTCAAAAGCAATTTCTTCAGCGCTGCGCTCTGCTGCCAATACGTTTTGAAATATTGCAGGTGATTTTGGGTCAGACGTCAATTTTAATACAATTACCGCACGTCATTCAATACATCAAAACTGGCGATACGCACACACACACCGCCATAAGGAGGCGAGTATGGCAGCTTGCATCGTAGATTCGCTGATGGCAACGCCTGGAAGGCGCTGCGGCGCGAGCAAATCCGATTTGCCGAATGCTTGTTGTTCTTATTGTTGTTATGTTTGTTATTACGCGCATTTCAATGAAATGTTTATGAACTGGTGCACATATGCATAACTGTTTATATTGCCGTGCACTCACATTGCGTTTATGTTAATGCGTCTGTGTGCGTGTGTGTTTTAAAAGCAACGAATTGTTTGTTGTTTCTCCGCAGTAATGGCTTGCAGTAACGCCAGGTGCGGCTGAAAGGCGGTGGTGTGTTATGGCAAGGCGAAGAATCCATTTCAAAGAACTGCTCAGCAACATCTGTTTATCAGATTTCACTCCAAACACACACTTTTGCCCGAAAATTTCGTTTAGCTTTCGTGGAAAGAATTTTCGTCGATTATACGATTTTCAAGTTACAAAAAGTTATTAAACATATACATACATATATTTAGAATAGGCATTTGTTTAAAATATGTATGAATATACGATAATGTGTCTGTCAAAAGTACTTAAATAAAAGGCAAGAAAAAAGGTTAAATTCGATTGCACTGAAGGTATAACACTCTTCACAGCTGCATTTATATAGCGTAAAAAGGTATAAAGTGAACTTCATCTTGATTGTGGCGGTAATAATCCAGGCCACATTTCGTCAAGGCACCTTGTCAAATAAAACAGTTTTCCATACAAGGACTTGAGTTGGATCGTTATGTTGTAGCTGTCCGATGGACGTGTGAAAATTTTCAGATCAGTATCTCAAAAGCTGAGGGACTTGCCTATTTATACATACATATGTATATGTGTATACTTTATAGAGTCTTCGAAACTTCATTCTGAGTGTTACAACTGCAAACTTCGTAGAAAACTTTGTACACTCTGTTCAGATTATAACTGAGCAAGAGGTGTGAGGCATAAGCCGCTGATATTTACAATTTATTTAATTTATTTTTTTGTTATAGTTGGTAACCTTAACGATAACACCCTTGGCAAGTCAACTATCGATTAAATCACGGGTTAACCGAGAGCGCTACCAAAGAATTCTGTTAAAGTTTCTATGAATTCCTTCAGGCCGAGTTTGCAAATCTAACTCAAACCATTTGTGCTCTCGTGGAGCATAGGACTGGTTCCGTTCCATACAGAGAGAAACGGGTGAGTCGTCTTGATTAGGCCTGCAAAGAGTATGTTGAGTCTGGCTAACGAAGAGTTTAATTTACTTTAGTTTATTCTCGCAAAATGGGCCCACTTTTATGCTCACGATAACAAGTACGTTGTTGGGGAAATTAAATCGGATTTAAATGCCAAAGCCCTGTTAATTCAGCGGTCTCACCCAATTTGCCATGAATCATAGACACAGAATTTGCCTTTGTAAGATTTGGTTATTTTCTTCATATTCTCCATGCAAATGAATATGATACTCATTCATAATATATTTGTGCTAAATTATTGGCTTTTAATAGCTTTCAGCAGATTTTGGAAGGCGAGGTAACTCGTTAACCTCCAGCATAATGCAATGTCATGATCAGGTCAACGACACCGCTCTTATGAATAATAAATTAAAGTGATATATTTTGCAATAATGAAAACATATACGCTTCCTCACTTACGTGGAACCGCAGGCAGGCGTACGGAAACTGCATATCCGTGACTTAAACCTCGCTGCACGCATGAGTCCTTCGGTGACCTTTTTCAGCACTGCCATGTCACGTAACTTACTGTGTGTGTGTGAGTGTGCAAGTTAAAGGTGCTGCGACGAAATCGGCGAATGTAAATGAAATATTAATTCATGCATGCGAACAAGTACGAAGGCATAAATTAACATAAGAATTAATGAATATGTGATGTTCGCAGGTATATAAAGCTATCAACACATACAAATATAGATTTGTGTGTACATATGAACACGGAATTTTTAAATGGCCAAAATAGCTACTATCCGTGTGTGTGTGCGCTTGGAAGTTTCACATACGTCAATGCTGATCTTACCCTCGAAATAACAAGCCATAAAACATGCTGGAGAAATTAACCACGAGCCCAAACAGGGAGTTAATAAAAATGCACTTTTTCGTCGTTTTATATTTTTTATATCTTTTCAATATATTTTATTATTTTGTGCGCTCTTGCATGCCCTGCACTTGTGCTACAACACAAATAAAAAGAAATAAAATAAAAAGCCAAACATTCAAATATTGCGTACAACGTATGGCGATCACGTTCCGTTTGCAACGTAAAAATATGTTTTCTTCCTTTGCTGGTTTTAATCTCCTTTCTTTGTGCCTTCTAGTAATGTACTATACCTACAGTGTGGAGCTGCTCCTTGGCTTTGCGCGCCGCTTCGTTAGGCGGTGAGGGGGAACTCTTTGCGGCACTTCTGCACACTCACTATGGATGGCCGACCGTGGCGGCAACTTGTTGGCGTCTTGCCGCCCATAAACAATAAATGTCGCGTTGGCCTTGTCTTTAGCTGCTTGCCTGCACTTAAATCAAACAGTAGCGAAATTTAAAAAATGAAAATGGCCGGCATATGCATATTTTAAGCGCATTTATATGCTTTTGCATATTTGTTATTATGACAGGCGCATCAAATGGATAAATATGGCCGTTGAGTGTTGCTTGCGTTCGGCACAAACCAGAGAAAACGCACGCGTACAACCAAACATACATATGTATATGTCAGCACCAGGCATACGCTTGCCGCGCACCTGCCTCAGCGTTCCACCGCACTATATGCACCAAAGTTGTGGCAACATAAGCGCGCAACATAATATAGTTTGCGGGAATGCGCGCCGCTGGGTTGGCAGTGTGAGTGTCCAGCTTGTTGCCGCTTTAACTGCGCGCTGCTTCCTTCCAGGCTGTCCGCACACGCCCGCCCGCACCACCACGCCGACAAGTGACAAATTGCCGGCGACGTGTAAATGTGGCATGTTGCAGTCAGTTGCCATTTTCTCTTCAAATTCTAACTGTCAAAATGCCAATTTAGTATTTGCAAGTACAAAGTGTCTAACACCAAAAAGAAAATGCCCCAAACGAAGTCAACGAATATGACAAAAAAAGTGCGTGGCCGCATTTGCTGCCGCGCGCTCCCTTCACCGCCAATGTCTAGTTTTGCAGTTAATTAACTCAGCGCCATTTAAAATGCCATCAATTTGCCATATAACTTCGGCTCACAAAATACAGTTGCCGTATATGTTTGTGGTTATGGTCATGGCTTTTGCTCGCCGTGCGCGCGGCTATTGCGCTCGCGTCGACCACCCTATTTATAGACGGGAATGCTTTGACGCACGATCGGCGCACTCGATTCGGCGCTTTGTGGTTTATCGCCGGTCGTACTAGTGGCTGGTAATGTCTGAGCCGCAAGCACGTACTAAGCGTTCTCGAAAGCACACACTCACACACATATAACACACATGCACAAATAAGCACACTCGCTCTTGACATACGAGCATTCGTTACTTCACAAATAAAAACTTATTTATCGTCTTCGATTACACCTTTTCTTCTGTTCCTTACGAAGCATATTGCAATTTATTTTGTTTTCCTGCTTCGTTGCGGCGTTCGATGTGCGTTGTAGAACTTCGTCGCTTCAGTCCGATTCTTTAAACCGCTTCGTGTAAACTTGGTAGAATTCTAAGCTAAAGTCGCGAAGTACAGCGAATTTCTCTCGCTCGTTTCGGCTGCTCGCCTGCTAACTGAAACGGCTTTCTTGGCCAACTTCGCCGACAGATAAGTGAAGGACTGATTCGCGTTCAGTTGTTCGCAGCGATTGTGCGCGCTTCGTTTTTGAAATGTGATCTTATACAGTACACATAAAGTTTTGATATTGAAAACAGTAAACAATCGATTTTCGTTCGATTCGTGTGTATGTGTGTTAATATAAGCTGTGCAAGAATTTCTGGTGATTTCTTTGAAACGTTTGTTATAGTGTTGTTGTAAAAGATATAAAGAAGATATTTCGGTAGAATTTTCCCGGTGCTTTGATGCAAAGTGCAAGAAAGAAAATGGAGTTCATCGAAATGGAAACCTTTTGTTGTGGTGAGTCTGAATATCCTAAAATCACGCTAATTCTGGAAACTTTGTTAATTTTGTTGAATGATTGTTTATTATAGGTAAAGAAATTCCATGTAGATTGCGTTCTAAATATAATAATGCAAATAATGAAATATTTCTAGGTTATTACCACAAAATTTTCTTTAGAACGATCGATCACCTCTCAGTGGTCAAATTGCGAAATTTAATTTGTTATAGGTGTTTGTCAGATATTATTGTTTGTGTTATGTTTCGGTTGTAGATAAATATAATATTATTATTTTGTTTGGAAAAGTTTTGTCCATAACTGAAGTAAAGAATCAAAACAAAATGTTTCAACATAAAGTTGGATAATGTCTACTATAACGGTTAAAGAAAAGGTATGATTGAACTTCAAATGGGCAGAAATTCAATAAATCCATCAGGAAGGCATATATGTACCTACATATTTGCTCAGACTAACTCACCAATGATTGAGCAATAAACCTAAATAATTCATGAATCTGGTTTTGTTTTATAACTACTACTTTGACATATTGAATAGACTTACTTAAAAGTGATCGAGAATCGGTTAATTAAATGTGAAACGTCGATATTCGTGACAATCTTTTTAAGAATGATCTGGGCGGTGTGATCAGGTGCTTTTGTGTTACTAAGACTCCGCTATTAGGTTCGTTTTGTAAATATGGATAATGATTTCCTCTGCACATAAAGCGCACCAAACACTGTATTTTTGAAGATGTTGCGGCGTCTCAACAATGGCTGGTGGATTATCATCATTCCGAAGCCGAAAATTTTGTTTGATAACATACACATTCAAGCAAAAGTGAGCGATGGACGAACCATTAATTTGATAATAACTTTTGCACAAGATGCATATATTGTTGCAGAATAAGTCTGTGCACTATGAAGTGGCAAACCAAACTGAGTACAAGTCTAGAAACAACGGCAAAAGCAATCAACTCTGAATAAATATGAATAGTACTATTTTCAAAAAAATCCTAAATCTTAGTTAAACTTGACTTACAAGAAATTTTTATAAGTGCGGTAGTAGTAGTTACATAAGTGAATAGTAGTTCTCTCTATTCAAATTGATCTGTTGTATTATTTAATTATCGCTTGAAGTGAAGAATGCTCTACAAATGTCATTTAACCCTACATTAGCCTCTTCAATTGAAAGTAAATAATCACAAACGAACAATTTGAAGCAAAAAGACTACTAAAGTACTTTTGGATTGCCACTTAAGTCAATATTGTGTGTGTGTCCGTATGTTTGTGCTTGTTTGTGCAAGCGTAGTGGGCACTCACAGCTACACCAAATAATTATTGCCGCGGCAAACATCTGAAAAATTGCCGAAAAGAAATCAAATCAATACAAATGCACACCTTTCGATGCACTCCAGCCAACAACAACAATAGAAAATTAAAACCAAAGAAGCATCGTGGAACGTGATGAATAACTACAAACATTACAAAGCATTTTAAAATGCAATCGAAATAAAAAATGAAATATAAGTGCCACAAGAACACGCCGCTTGCATAATACCTCGGACCACGAGTGCAACTCGCAGCATAGGTGTCTGTGTGTGGGGCGCATTCTAATAGTAGTCAATTGAAATTGCGCTCAAGTGTCATTGCTGGCTTTCGAAGGTGCTGCTGCTGCACCACTAACACTTCCAAACATAAACCTTTCTTTTGCGGCGCGCACTGAGGCGCAATATGCGAGCACTTAAAACGCGCCAGTGTTATAGCCGCTATTGGTATGCCAGAGATTTACGAGTACAACACCTCGCGCTGCAGTTGAAAAGTAGAGTACTTCGTGCAAGTGAGACACTTGGAATGCTCCACACGATTACCCGATTACAGGGTGCAGCCGGCATGCAAGGCAGATTGAAATGAAAATTTCAGCAGACTTTGACATTCAGAACGCATATGTTTGAGCATTAGCGTAAGCTCAAATAAATACATATATACAAGTAAAGTAATAACTGTGAAATATCAGCATATATTGTATGAGCTGTAAATATACATATGTGTGAGTAGATATGGTATTTAATTGTATTACGATATACAAATTATTGATTTATTGCTATTTTATTGATCGGTATTTTGGTTTTGGTAACGTGATTCCCAAATTATTAATTCAAATTAAAAATATTAATAATTTTAAAAATACTTTAAATTACGTTACCAATATTGCTATTGCAAATAATAATTGTAAAGCGATCTTTCAGTTAAAACCTAAATAAATTTCAAATTCAGTGCCGATATTTCAATTATAAAAAATATTCTTAATACGTAGAAGAAATATTTCAATTAAAAAGCGTAACAATAATACTTTCAAATGTGATATGTGTCAATATCACAAATTTCAAATGCAATTAATATAAGATCTACGTGGAAACCTCAACATAAAGATATCAATAAAATAAGCAAATTTTACAAATTAAAAAAAAAAAAATTTAAACTGCAACTACGACATAATATTGAGTTCAAGAGTACTTAGGATAGTCAATAAAGACTTCAAAACCTTTAAAGCCAAACGAACTCAAAAGCCCTATTTATACCAATCTACCATATATAACTCAATGAACATTTCTTTATGTATACCAAAAGACCATTTATATCCTGATAAAGCTTTAAATTTGATATCTTTAAATAGATTATCAAATACTATAGATATTTTCATCGTTAAACGCTATGAAAATATCGATAATAGCACTGTAGACACAGGCCCCTAAAAGCGCACTACAATTTATAAGCGAACTGAAAGATAATATTTATTTCTAACTTCCTTGTGATTATTCTAAAAGATCTAAAGCTGGTTTTGTTCATATTTTTTGTTAAAATATTTGAAAAAAGTTTACTAAAAAATATGCAAGCAAATTTCTAGATTTTCAAAATTTTTTATTTAACTGAAAATTTTCTGAAAAACAAGTTCTTGGCAAATATTTTTATTGAAATTATATATTACTAAATATATGTATGTACACAAATATTTAGCATACTTAAAAGTCGAATAAAACTAAGAAGACTGGAGTAAATAAAAATGAAATGTACCTTTGCGGCCGCTTCCTGCGATAACATTGCTACAAAAATATTTGTATTCAATATTTCTGCATACCTACGCTTTCCCCTTCACTTCAATCAATGTCTCTGCCCAAAAAACCCGAATTTCCAATTTGTCACATGTCGTGGCTAAAGCCACTAATACCCGTTGTTTTCATAAACCCCACATTCGTGTTTTCCAAAACCGCTGTCGGCGCACTTCCTGTTTTTCACTAAATGAAGAAAACAAGAAAACCAACAACAACAAAGCGTACGTGCCTTAAATAATAAAAAATTAAATACTTGCATAAGAATCTAAATCGAAATTAAAAATCCGTGCCCATCGCCAACCCAACATGTGAAAGTAAGACTAAAGAAGCTGAAATATTATTCAATTTCAAGTCAAAATCAATTTAGTAACCTAAAACCAGCCGAGCGCAGCAAAAATATCTTTACTTGCTTGACTGAGCTACTCAAAGGGGAAAGTAGTTTTCTTTCCATTTATAAAACACTTACACATATTCACACATACACACGAGCACGAACGCGCCGTTTAAGCGCACACTTGTCGAATTTCCGCGCTCAAAACTTTTCCAGTCCCAAACTCGATGCTTAACCCTTTGAATGGCGCAATCGCACCCCATTCGCTTTTATTCACAAAGAGTATGCGCGTATGTGTGCGTGTTGGTTCATAAAAATAGACACATTGATTGAATTTCCTAGCCGGCGAAGTAATTTAAAGTCTAGACATGAGATCTGGCAGGCAAGTTGGTAAAACAAAAACAGGAAAACAACGAAAAAAATTTCAAAAACAAAAAACGTTTTAAAACCACGCTGCTCTGTAAGGGATAGCCTGTTTGTGGGCAGGCGGCAGTCAGTAAATAAACATCGAGTCCTTAAAAACGGCGCGTGTAGAATTCTAAAAAAATATCAAAAAGCAATAAAACTCCCCCACGAATTTTCACGGCACAAATTCAAATGATCTTCAGCCGTGTTTTCCTGTATGCATATGTACATATGTACGTCTGTTTAGCTGTGTTGTGGCTTGTTTCCATACTACGCTTTTTGTGCCATCTCACATTCGAGCGCTTGAAGCATGCCACCAGATGTGCCGCGCACGAAAGAGAAACGCAGCTGCCGGCCTATGCGCGTGCCTGCAATTCAAAGCGAGATCCAGCGCACAAAACACTTTTATAAATAGCTGGTTTCCTTCGTTTTTTCACTTTTTGCAAGCAACGCTGCATAACGGTTTTGTTTGATTGAAATATCTTTTGAAAAATCACTTCGAAACAACAGAAATGAACCGAAGGCATTTAAGGCGCTGCTAAGTTGTGAGCGAAATGGGCAAATGGAATAGCAAGTTTTTCAATTGAAAACGGATTATTTTCCAAAAAAGACTACAACTACAACTTGCTTAAGTCAGTGATTAACGGTTGGCTTCTTCTTGCTACTGGGCAAAGTGCGAACATGGCATGCGCCATAATAGCACAGATCCATTAAATGTTGCAAGCAACAAATAACGGTACGGGCATGTTGGAACACATACTGTCAAAACTAGATGAAACATATGTGGAAACTATTTCAGCAACAGGCAATCAGTGTAATAAAGCCTAAGTACCGGCTGGACCAAATGCCGCGGAAAAAATCAAAACCGTTTTACATCAAATTGGTACGAACTCAAATGAATCAGGAGGAGTTGGCCATTGAGAAATTGGTATTGTTTCACTATGTCATAGTTCGATTTTTCGAAGATTTTTTCATTGCTCTTGACTTGATATATTTAATGGGAAAATGCATTTTGTAGAAAGTAACAGAACATGGATTCAACCTAAGTTGAAGACCATCTCCATATTATACTCGCTACTAGTTACAGCAAATTAACCTCATACTGAATTTCGGCAACCAATTTCCTTTTTTATTAATTTGTTAAATAATTTTTTGTAGGTACTAGTTGGATTTCGGTCGCATTTGAAAAAATCATAATAAAAAAAAATGAGGAATAGCTTTTAACTTCAAATTATCAAAACAAAATACTTTAATTTAAACTATAGATCGATGTTGATCAAAATGGATAGCCCTCGTCTTCGAGTTATCTGCCAAACAGTTTCACATAACAGTGCTCCCTCCCAAATACATCAGGTGGCAACACTCCTAACATATTGTCGACTTGTTCCTACAGCTTTTCAAACACAACTTGTCCGGCACTTATTGCTACAGCTGCGTTCAATGCATTCAAAACTGTGTGCATTTTCAATGACCGGAAAGTGCGTACATCAACAGAAACTACTCGAACAACAACAACAATGCTGGCAAACAAATAGCAAACTGCACGCACCGGAAACTCTTCATATACGCGGCCGCGCGCACCCTCAACGGAGCAACCAAAACATGCATAACAACACCAATAATGCCAATAATAATAATAACCGCCGCAACCGCAGCACATCGTCGCCATCAAACGCTATCAGCCAGCAACCAAGAGACGTGCGCTATCATTATTGCCACTGCAGCACGTGATTACAAGGGGTTACGGCTTTGATATTGTTGTTGCTGTTGTTGTTGGCAATTGTGCTTGCAATTTGCATAAACTATTCACATAGTTGTCACTTGCTTTCGAAAAGTAACGCATTTTACTTAGTTTGTAGCGCTGCATTCAAAACAATTAACTTTGCCTTAATAAGAGGAATATAACAGCAACAAATATACATTTACCCATTCTCAAAGAAGGCAAAAATGGTTTAGAATTCTTGAAAAAAAATATGTCACTTGAACTTTATGACATATCTTTTCATATACATATATAGTATATACATATATTCTTCATGCATTTCTTCTATACCAAACGTTCCTGTAACGAATCGGCAAATAGAGAAGACAACACGTGTCCACGCATCATCACCCATCTAATAGTAGAGAGCATAGTTTCAAGAACTCGTTTGCGTATGTAAAAATGCACATGTGTAAATAGCATTTACATATGTATATGTAATTGAAGAAGAATGTCGAACGGCAAAAGGCAAATGGCCCACATGCTGGGCCATATCAATACTCAGGCAACTAATATGAGTAGACACTTAAACGTCTGAATGCCTGTCTATGGAATGCTAAAGATAATAGGCAATAAATTATTAAAAATCTGTACTTTGAGTAAAGGCTAGACTGTAAGACTTAAAAACAAACCAACGAGGACACTAGGAGCGTAATTAAATGAAGCATCCGCATCTCTCTTATGTTCAACGTATTTGAGTAGTTCTGTTTTTGCTTTAACATGTAAATTTTAAGACAAAAGAGCAGAACTGAAATATCACAAAAAGAAATCTGACACGAAAACGTTTTCTAAATTCTTTTGACAAAACCAGTTGTATTTCGATTCGCAAATCGGTTTAACGAGACTGAAGATAAGTAGATATGCACTTCAAAGCCAGAAAGATAAGTAGATACTATTTTTGACAAACTACTTCAAAACTATATACGAGAAATGGGTTCACAATATACACACATACGTAAGTTTCAGATTAGTTCTGATTAAACTTCATACATAAAGATAAGGCGATTTTTAAAAATAAAATGAAACGTTAACTTTGCATGCACCGAAACTATATGAGTTTGCAGCGATGCTTTGGATAATAAGCTTTTCCAAATTTCGTGAAAATGCCTTGTCAAATAAAAAAGTTTTCCATATCAGGTCTTAAGATTGATGGGTCTGTTGCATGGCAGCTATATGCAAAAGTAGTTCGAACAAAACCATTTCTGCGGAGATTATAGCTCTGCCTTAAATAATATCCCTTGCCAAATTTGTTGAAGATACTTTTTCAAACAAAATCAAATTTTCCATACAAGAGTTTGATCGTTCAATTTGTATGTCAGCAATAGAATGACGGACTAGTTCGTAAATACATATATAGACGGACAGACAGATGGGTCATTTCATCATGATAGGGTCTCTGACGTTTCTTTTCGGGTGTTAAAAACATCTTGGCAACCCTAATATACCATTTTAAGAGTATAAATATGACTACGAAAAAAAACTAGAACAACGAGAAAAAGCAAAAAATACAATTTGCTACAAACAAACCTCATTTAAAAACGCATACGCAACCCAAAAGAGTTCAACTAGGCCACAACATCCTTCCGCGCAAAACACATTTTTATTGACGCAACTTCGTCATTAAAACGATTGATTATGAAAACAAACAAAAAAGTTATGATAACATAAATATGCCCCAAATATCATTGGAAAAGACGCTTCTAACATAGCCTTCTCCGACAACTTATTGAGAGCCCGCGCAAAGCTATGGAAATTTGTACTGAAATTAGAGCGGCAACAGGAAGTGGCAATTACTCATCTGCGCATCACCGCGCGCCTGTCTGGAAGTTTCGAAGAACTTAAAGCATAAAAATTCATATGCTTGCCCACACACACACATATAAATGCATAAAACTGCCAAAATTGGTGATTCTTCATGTTTGTGGCTTAAGGAAGTTGGGAATTTTACGGCCCACTTCCTCTCGAACACGAATATTTGACACTTTCACTACGCGTCTAGCGGTGAATGCATTTCCTTAGTAGGGTGTACTATTTATGACACACACACATATACATTCATATGAACACTCATGGGCTTTCAACGCTTTCATAACATGGCATTGATTAATCGCGCAACAAAAACAAAAACCGCAAGCAACAACAACGTAACACACTGTGACACCCTCTACACATGTATGTTTGTATGCATGTAACGGTGCATTAGACGCAGTGTTCGACAATTGTGTCAAAATGCTCCATCAAATCGGAGGTGTCACAGACAACAGACATAAATAAGTGGATATTTTCCCAGCTACTAGACAATAAATTCTCTGGCTCGTAAATTTCTGCCGATATGGTGATCATCTCCTGCTATCCGGCAGCCACCGGCGTATCGGCACACACATACTCGCATACATATTTACACGTGTACATGTTTGTTTGTATTGTGCGCGGCATTTTTCTTCTGACGACGCTAATTTTTGTTTTTATTGTTTTTGTAATGATACATTCGTACATGTGTCTCTAATCGTATATCAACAACATAATCAATACTAACAACAAAAACAATGCATTAGAGATAATGGATAATAACACACAGCAGCACAAACACTTATACACAAACACACACACACACTTAAACATAAAATTCATTTCCATATATTCACATAAATTGCGGAGCAACTGTGTGGGTGGTTGACGAGGGCGCAAATGCTGTGAGTGCACACAGCACTCACACACATAGACACACACACTCCAATAAATCGCTAATGCTCTTAGCCGCTTTTGATAACTGAAGACTTCATATATTACACGGTGAAATTGAAAAACTCCGAATGCATTGCTTGTGTATACACTTACATACATATATACCATATATAAAAGAGTATGTGTGTGCGTATGCTGCTTGCTTCTGTTGATGTATGACGGCAACGGCTCATAAATGTCCTCATAAATTGCCATATTGGCAACAAAGCAATGCCAGGCGTGAGTGATCGCTTGATTTCGTGCGGAAAGTATGGTGAGAGTGCGCGTTGAAAGTATTTTCCAATTATAGGAGGTGTGTGCTCACTTTATTTATTTTATTTCAAGCCTTTGCAGAATTGTGTTGTCATTGTGGGTAGGAAGGAAACTTTTCTTCACATTGTTTTTAAATGAGTGGAAATGAAGAACAACATTAATTTCAGCTGCACTAAAGATAGAATACACTTCACAAATAAAAAAGTCTTCCATACAAGAACTTGATACTGATCGGTCAGTTTGTAGGGCAACCAAATGCTATAGCGGGGCGTTATCGGCCATTCCGAAAAATGAGCAGCTTCTTGGGTAGAAAAGAGCGTGTGTCAAATATCAGAGCGATATCTCAAAAGTTTAAAGACTAGTTCGCATATATACAGACAGACGGATAGACGAACATGGCTCAATCAACTCAGCTCGTCACGCTGATCATTTATATGGGCCATTCCATCAATTGGCGACATGGTTTTGTACCCGTATTCCGATCAAACAAAAAAATGATTATTTCTTTTATTTTTTATCGACATGAAAATTGAGTGCAAAAAATTTTGAAGTTATACAATTTTATGGAAAAAACTCTCAGCTTTCTGATAAAAATATTTTCAAAGTCCAAAAAAACTTTCAAAATCCAAAAAACAAAAACATTTCTTTTACAAAAAAAAAACATTTTTTCCAAGAAAAAATAGTTTTTTGCGCTTTTCCACCATCTTTTTTTCAAAATTGAATTGCTGTTAATGGGGTCAGAGTCCCATATTTTTGAACATTGATTCATTGATTCTTATGTAAAATTGAACGAGGAACCGAATAGAAAAGTCAATTTTGGAAAAGCACAAAAAACTGTTTTTTTGGAAAAAAGGTTTTTTTTATTTGAAAATATTTTTATCAGAAAGCTGAGAGTTTTTTAAATAAAATCTATAACTTCTTTTTGCTTCCGATAAAAAATTTGTTTGATATGCAAAACCATGTGACAATAAATGATCAGCAAAAATTGTTCAAAAATATCAATAAGAATAAAGGTATGCGGAGGCTTCATCAAAGTGGATAACCGCCACCGTGGATGCTGCTAACTTTCCTTTTTCAGATTATGGACTGCAAGTGCAATGATTGCAGTTTTCACTGCCCTTCATTGCTTTAAGGGGCTGTTGCAGCCATTGCAAACGGGAAATACCAATACGCAAGCGCTGCTCTAGCGCACACATCTTAACATTGCTATTTTGTATTAATAAATACATACATATGCACAAGCTCATAGAAATTACAGCTCCGAACGGAAGTGCATGGCCAATTTCTCGCAAATAATAAACATTTTTCTATTTACTAACTAAAATATTCATGCTGAAATATGTACCATGTCCATATATGTATATACATATATATGTACATATATGGATATACATACATACATACGTATGTTAGGAGGCTATACGGAATTCTCGAAAAGCGCGAATTTCATTGGAAATTATAACAATTGTTGAAAACTTTAATGGCACTGCAGCAAATTGCTGGCGCTATAACAATAACAAAAAACACACTTATGGCACACCGGAAGTGCAATCATCTGTTAATATTCGTACGCACACAAATTCCTTTCGCATAGCGAATGGTATGTGTGTGTCTCCCCCCACAAAAGGAATGGCAAAGTCATTGCTAGCGTCTACGAATTCTAGCCGCCGATTGCTACAAAGACAGCATTCAATTCGGCAGTGATTCCCAAAAGTGCACAGAGCGGTTTGTATATATTATATTATAATAACTATGTATATATACATATACATACATTATTCAATATGAAATAAAAGTATTCTCTCACGCAATTGTCAATTTCAATTGTCAAGTTCAATTTCAATGAATTTCATTATATTCTTCCTTGTCAGCAACGCCGCAATGTCGCTGTGACGTTGGCTTTGGTTGTTGGTGTCGGGTGTGCCTTGCCTCTGGTGCTTGCTCATAGAGCATAGCGTCCACTTCAGTAAATTTGGGCGGTCATTCACTAACAGCAAATTGCCCAGAGTGAAGTGAATTTTGGGTAGTTTGGTTAGGTACAAAATGCGAGCTTCTTCGTTAGACATTTAAAAACCAGAGGCAGAAATGTACATATAGCTCGGTAAGATGTTAGGATTTTTGTTAGTAAATGGGTTTATTAATTGCAAACAAATCTTAAATTTTGCATAACTTCAGTCATAAGAAGGCTTTATGTTGGAAATTTAGCATTTTAATATATTTTATGAAGGAAGATTAGAACATGGGAAATCAGGTTCGATACTCGACAAAGAATTTTCGTACAGCTGTATCAATCTCCAATATATGTATGTACGTATGCATCTATAACAAAGACTTATGGTAGTTGTGGTTCATGAGACATGAAGAGCATAGTAAATAAAATACTAAAATTGCCTGAATGGCGACTCCTAGGATGTGAAGATTACTCCTTTAAGTGCTTTAGCTGATAAATAAATTGCATAATCCCTTCCTTAAATCGACTTGAGATATACTTAGAAGTTATATAATTGCCGTCTTCGATGTGTCAAGCGTTACTCTCATACAGAAGGGCAGCAATATTTCTTCTGACGCCTGTGCAACAGTGTTATGATGCATTTAAGCGGAGAAATTCCTTTTTATACCCTGAACAGGGTATATTAAGTTTGTCACGAAGTTTGTAACACCCAGAAGGAAGCGTCGGAGACACTATAAAGTATATATATACATAAATGATCAGTATGTTGAGTCTGCCCGTCTGTATATATACGAACTAGTCCCTCAGTTTTTAAGATATCATTTTGAAATTTTGCAAACGTTATTTTCTCTTAACGAAGCTGCTCATTTGTCGGAACTGCCTACATATAGCTGCCATACAAACAGAACGATCGGAATCAAGTTCTTATATGGAAAACTTTCACATTTCACAATGTATTTTCACAAAAGTTGGCACAAGTTATTTTCTAAGGCAAAAATGTAATCTCCGAGAAAATTGTTCAGATCGGATTACTATAGCATATAGCTTCCATACAAACAAAATTATCGGAATCAAATGCTTGCATGGGAAACTTCCTCATTTGACGATATATCTTCACGAAATTTGGTATGAGTTATTGTTTATAGAAATAATGTAATATCAGAAGAAATTGTTCAGATCGGTTCACTATAGCATACAAACCGAACGATCGGAATAAAGGGCTTGTATGGAAAACTTTCGCATTTGACATGGTATCTTCACGAAATTTGGCATGGATTACTGCTGAAGGTAACAATGTAATCTCCAAGAAAATTGTTCAGATCGGATTACTATAGCATACACACTATAGCATTCCATACAAACTGAATACATAGTTACTAACAGAAATGCACCTGTGAAAGGTATTTAGCTTCGGTGCAACCGAAGTTTACGTTTTTTTCTTATTTCTCGTTATAAACGTTGCTGCAACTATTTATTTTGATAACCATAATTGATTTGAGGTCTTAAGTTTTAAAAATACAAGAACTATTATTTGTCATTTGAACCATTCACAATAGTAAAACTGATCTAATATGCTATATAGTGTGCAAAACATAACTTAGCAGCATTGAAGATAGCGGCTATAACACTTAATAAGTTACTCCCTTGTACGATTTCAAGCTTTGTTATTGCTTTTACATGTAACTTTTTTGACAAGAGAGCAGAAGCGAGCAGAAAAGTGGCGAATCGAAGACAGCTAATAGCTACGTAAATATGAGTTAAATTTTAAATCTTTAATTCTCCAAACGGATTGGTTGTTCAGAGCTTTCGAAGGTTTTATAAAATGCCAAGCTTTAGCCCAAGCATAGCATGATAACTGCGCGGCGGCAACACTACTTGAACCCATATGTCAATCAAGAATTTTGATGGGCCACCCCGAAGCGAGGAAGACACTTGAAATTAAAATGCATTTAACGCTGCCATTAGCGTAGGCAAAGCTGTAAAAGAAGCGAACAAAAGGAATATTTAATAACATGCCACAACGCCAGTAGCCACCATGAATAAAAAATGCTTACATATGGTACAATGAAAGCTATATGTAAATGGAGATAGTGTTCATGTAAACAAACCGAACTTTTTTCCAAATGTTTGATTTGAGAAGGCTAATGACAAAGTAATATTTATTTTCTCATTTAGTTAAATTATCTAAGTTCGCATTAAAAAGCATTAGTAGCACACTTTAAAAAAAATTTAGATCACATTTTAGCAGGAGGGGGCGGAGAAGCAGCAGCCACACAGAACAGGCATCTCGTATGTCAAACGGAAATAGCTCGTTTATGCTGCGGCAATAATAATAATCAGCAACGAGCTAACTAACACAACAACAATAACAGCAAAGCGCATAACTTCACACTCTTCTGCAGCGCATATTTACACCGCGCCTCTCAGGCACACTCTCTTCCTTTTATATACTACCAACTCCCACTTGGAGTGGTTGTTAAAACTCTCGGAGTCCATTAAACGCTTGAGCGCCCTCCTGACTCTAATGCTCGTAAAAAGCATGACAAGACAACAAAGCAACAAAAACAACACAAAGCAAAAATTTGATGTGAAAACAATTACAACAACTATGCTAGAGAACTTTCGTGCCTTCGTTGGCTATAAAGTTCTATCCTCCACATCGCAGCACAGCTGTCCATGCAAGTCTGTTGCAACACCCGGTAGCGCCCAACACACTGCAGAAGGCAGAATTTACGCTATAAAAAGCTAATAAAGAAATTCACAAATAAAATGCTTTAAGAATGCCCACCTCACACTTCAAAGTCATGAATTTGCATGTGTACATACATACATACAAAATATTTAATATATGTGTTTTATGCTGATAAATAATTTATGAGCTTTTGTAGTTTTTATTTTGAGAAAATTTTGTTTACATTTTTTATAAATGTTTATTGTAATATTTTCGTGTGTGTTTGTTGGCTGAAGTTCAAATGAGCTGCATTTCTGCGATGAATTCTTTAAGAATTATGGGAGCTTTCATTTCCTCTGGATGTTTGGAGAATTTGTAAAGAATTCGTAGTCAAAAAAAATCAAATAAAAATCATTCGGATATTCGTCATTTGGTCCATTCTCTTCCTTTTTACAACTTCTATGAAAATTAAATTTTTAATTAAAATTCTTTTGATAAAATTATAAAAAAATGTTGATCAAACTCAGTAATTCTGTTGCTGCTTTTACACATAATTTTTTTGTTCAGGCAGCGAGCAGAGTTGGCTAGTTAGCTTGCTTCAATAAAGTCACTTAACCCAGTGTAGTAAAAGACATGAAAAAATTAAAATTAAAAATTTTTTTTTAGTAAATTGATATTGACTTGGTAGAAATTTAAAGAAAAATTAATCATTTTAAAAATTTTAATAAAGCTCTTTGTGTTGATCCACTTCCAATCGAGGCTCTTGCGGTGCCCGTCACTCATCTTTGGAGTTTCATCTAAAATTAATCGGACAAAAAAATAGTATTTTAATAGGTAATCTAGTGCCTAATCGAAGTATTTTTAATATCGGCGCCAGGAAATTTTTTTTTCAGATTTTTGGCAAAAAACTAACCATTAATTGTTCATAAAAACTCGAAGGGCACAAGTTTCAATAAAATCCACTGAGCGGTTTTGAGTTGAAACAACATTTTTTGAGATAAAACGAACGTTCCAGAGCCCTCTAGAACCCTTTTCCAATCACGACTGAATAACTTGAAAATTATTTGTCAGATTTACTTTAAATTAGAGATTATTTTTTAATATCTTTAAGGAAATGCAAAAAAATTGAGGTTTGAAAATTTCGACTACCACCAACCCTTTATGTACGAGTATCCTTCGATGTCTTGCTCAAGCTTCAAACCACTAACAAATATTAGAAAACCTTTTAATTCTCCATATGCCTTATTTTACATATATTTTAAAGGATCACCTGTTGTCAAATATTTCAAGAAGAAAAAATTAATTTTGCTTAGAACCAATTTTCATGAGTTTTTGGAAACTTTCTGGAAATTACTTTATGGAAAGCTCTATAAACTCGTACAGACTATATACATAAGTACGTAGCAGACACACGCGTACATACTAATGGTACTCATATACGAGCGATGTTAGCCCTAAATGCAAGCTGCTCTAATTTTCTCACAAATTTTATGCGCGAACTGTCGAATAAATTTAACACTTGATTACTTGATGCGGGTCTATTCAGCGCAATTAATGCTCAACTGGTATCAGCAGCGCACACGCACAAGCACACGCATACTCCCTTACGCAACATAGAAACATAGTAAGCGCAGTCGCACTTAAGTATCTCCATATAAAAGCCGTTAGCGTTGCCTGTCAAAAACTAGCAGCGAGAAGATGCGATAATACAATTTGAATACAGTTCAACTGGTGGGCGGAAGCGCGTTATTTTATTTAACAAGCTAACACAGTTATCCACACACACACACATACCATTAAAACATATGCGACGAGGGTAGCTCTATAGTGCTTATACATAATTACATAAGTATGTAGTGTGTGCCACAAGAACTAAACTATATTTGTGGCACATTGTGGTTGCATTGCTCTGTTTTTTTTTTCAAGCAGATAATCCGCGCATGAAAGTTAAGCTGAGCTCACCAAGCGAGCTTAGAAGCGCGCATTGTCGCGCGAAGCCACTTATGATTTATGCTCGGTTATGGCGATTATTAGAAAAAATTTGCCGCGCTTTTCACATACATACATATGTATGTGTAAGAGAGTGTGTGTGGCAGGCATTCGCATGTTGTCGGCGTGAATTTGGCTCTGCGCTTTTAAAGTGTTAAATTGGCATAAATCAAATGAAATAAAATGGGATGAGTGGAAAAAAATTCAACAACGAGATTTAGTTAAATTTTTGCGAGATTATGAGTCTTAATTCCAGTTTGCACAAGCATTCGCATTAGGGTTTGAAATTTCACACTAGTTCCCACTACACTAGTCCGAAACTAGTGCAATTATAGTGAATAGCGAACCATAGCGTGGTTGTAATCTGTTAAAAAATATTGGACTTCATAGCCAACATCTCTCTTACTATTTGTGGTGTCTGTCTTAAATTTATGCTGCCTTTGTCAAATTTCAAACCCACTCCGATAGTTAATGAATTTCAGTGGAAACTATTTTATCGCAGAAATATGCCATGAAATTTCATCATTGTCATACAAAAAGTCAAGCCTGCTCGAACATCTCTTTGGGTGCTATTTGGAAACTGGTTTCGAATTTATCTCCTGAGAAATGAAAGTGTTTCTCAATTAGTGAAAGTAGTAGCTTAAATTTATTATTCCTATTACTCATTATTATTATATACTTGTATAATCACATATTTGTTCTACTGGGTTGTTCTAATATGTATACTATATATGTGGAATCGGTTATATGACAACACAGATGGCTAGTAAAACTTATTGTTGAAAACTCTGCGACTGTTTTTATTGTTTTACACATATTTGGTTTTTTTTGCTACTGCTTTTGGGGTCAGTTAAGTTGGTTGTGGATTTCACTTTAATATAATAATGCATTCAATGTAGCATGAGAGAATATTTATGAATATTAAATCTCACGACTGAACACCGAGTAGACTTATGCTTTGACATTTTATTTATTATATCCCAGATAAAAAAAAAAATAAATAAAATGAAAATGAATATACACACATTTATAAATAATATAAAATTATTTTATAACGGTCAATTTTGATAAATAACTAATTAATGCTTCGTTATAGGATTTTAGTTCAAAAAGTACCACCGAATCGAAAGTTATATACAAGGTCTCATATATAAATGTTGTATTGTTATTTAGTATAAGCTCAATTTCGACACCGCCAGAAAGATACAAAATTTTGTTGTTTTTTTGACAAGCAGATGCTTTTCTAATTAGGTAACTTTTCGGTAAACAAAGAAGCTTTTGGTGCATTTTAACCATGTTAGCACTGATGTGAATTAATTGGGAATTATAAAACGTCACTAAAAATATTTGTATTGATAATGTCTTTACTATATTAATCTATATATATCTGGGTTAGTAATTGGTTTTTATATGATTTCAAAATATTTAAGATTATTTTTCATATAAAGATATAAAATAATTAATTTATAAAAGTTGATTATCCAAAGATTGGATCCCGCGCAGAATCTACGACACAATTTGATTTACAATTATACACATATGTATGTATATAAATGAAATTTTCCCTATGAATGTGTGACTTATGCATATGTGACCACAAACCAAGTTGGTCCGTTCTCTCATGCTTGTAACGGACTTAATTAAGTTAAAGTTGACATTGTTTAACAATTATTGCTTTTTTGGGGTTAATTTGTTGTGTTCGCTTGGTTATAGCAGACACTTTGTTATATGTACGCATGCGAAAGCATATATAATAAGGGCTTAACCATAAAAGAGACGTTCAATACACTTTGACAATGCTGAGCCACATGCAGCGCGCGCTCCATATTGTATGTAATGCGTAGTGCGAGTGTATCTTCTTTTCCGTTATAAACATACTGTGCGAATGCAAAGCTGGAAAGTGCTGAAGGGACTGAGAACTTAATCTCGCATTAATTTTGATTTATGTGCCACCGAATGTCACGTCAAACAATGTCATTGATTTAAATGGTCCAGCAGACCAGTTGGCTGCAGCAGTGAAGCGAGCAAGAATATAACGTCTAAATTGCCCTTAAATTTACAGATTTTCAATGAAAATGTGCTGTAAAAAATAGTTTATTTTTCTGCAGAGATCTTTTGATAAATGCTTTTAATTGTTTGGAAAAATCAAATCATATGAAAAATAGCTTTAATTAATTACGTGAACAAAGTTTTCAAGATCCAGCTTTTGGAATCTTAAAATAGATATTTTGAAATATTTATCAGCGACAATTTCTATTAAAATAATATGAAAAGTGTGCAATTAAGTGAAAATTAACAATTTGTATTACATACCTTCAGGCGTTAATGAGTTTTAACAGTTTTGATGACTTCTATAATATCTTTAAGTCATATACTTTTATATAATTTCTTTCATTTATTCCTTCTAAATATTTTTTCAAGCTCTTTTTAATAAACACTGCCTTATTCACATTATTTCCATAGTGTATTAATTTTCAAAATTTGCATACCATGCGGCGCCAAACTTATTATAAATAGGTTACACAGAATATTTATTTGTTTTTTTTTTTGCAACTCAGGCTTTGGCTCATTCTAGGTTCTGGATTTTCGAAAAAAATATAGTTTTTAATTTCTTTGAATACCCAAAGGGGCAAACACTTTTTTTACCGTTTTCAATGAAATCGCCTGAGTTCTGAAAAAATTACACACCATAAATATTCATACACTGAATTTATGGTGTTATAATATACGCCACGCTTACGTAAACATAAAATTAAATTTAGTAGTACCCACTAAAATCCGCTTGCCACTGACTGTAGTCGCCACATTAGATCATCTTTGAACAATGAGCACTTGTCCTATTAAGAACTAGACGCCGTCTTAATTAGCCAATTAAGCAAAGTAATATTTAGCGCATTCCTCGAGATAAAATACAGATTATTTTACGTAATTGCTCGGGCTCATAGAACCGTACAGGCACACAGAGGAATGCATATGTGGAAATATGTGAGATTTGGCGCTAATATTATTCGCGTGCCTTAAGCTGTCGCCAAATTGGAGCTGGCCACAAGCTCCGCGCTTTAGTTGTGACTTAATTGCTAAGCTGACAATTAGTGCAAACGGATCACCGAGACGTGTGACGCTTCAAAAGCAAATACAAGTGCATGTATCGATTTTAAAATACCAATTTATTTACGAAAAGGAAAATTCAAGAGTCTTCCGTGTAAATATGTCATCGCGCGGTGGCAGCAAGACACGCAGCACCTGTCAACTGTTCATGCTGAGCTGCGCATTTCCAAGCAGCGCAGCCAACAACGACTATCCAGAATGCATCGGCATGGAAATGGCGGGTGAGTGGATAATTGGTGAAAAAAGAACAGAAAGAAAAACATGAAAGAAATAAAGAAAAAGTAGAATGAATTTAAGCTTTTTGCGCAAGTATTTGTACTCAAATCGATTGGCGATAAATCAACTTTTTATTGCAAATTATCGGCAATTGATTTGTCACAATGGCATTGAAAGGCACGGGCTGGCCAGCAGACAGCAGCGGTGTATTCTATAAGAAATGTTGCGTTTTCAGTATTTTAAATTGGCGAGCGCTTTCGCCAATTGTTTCGCTGTCAGCAGTGTAACGCAAATAAAAGTCTTCTTGAAACATTTTGCATTAAACGCAGAACGCGAATTGAGTGAAAGCATACAAGCATAAGGTGGCGCTGCATTCGAACGGTACTGAAAGTGTTTTACTGTGGGATTCAATGTATATTCGGTTACACTTTACCAAACCAATCTGCTTTTCCTTCATACAACAAGTTATACTATAAAATTATTAAAATCGTTATTACGAGTATAAGACAGTGTGTACAAATATATGTATGTATGTGTATAATCAAAGTATAAAATATCGGGAAGTGCTAGTCTACTTGTGTGCCATGGATTGACTACAACGAGCTTATTTCATTTCATGCATGTATATACAAATATACATACATATATATAGGAATTTCCTTAAGCAAAAAAAAAAGAAATAAATTATTTTATCGGCTTTTTGGCAAGGCGAGCTGGATTCAACTTGTCACCTTCTCCTCTATTGTCTGGCTTTTGCTTTTGGGTAGACTCTTCTTCGGCGCAAGGAATGAAATGGCTGAGATTGCTATTACCCTTGTGGTAAGCTCAAAACGCTTCATCAATCTATGAGGATCTGGTGATCCACTTTTAGGAATTTAGTTAACCTAAGCCAAGTTAAAGATTTTAGCTAAAATCATCGCCACCTCTTTATTTTTCGCTTTGCCATGATATAATAATATAAAATTCAAAGCTTATTTTGCAAGCATAATATTATTTGTACCAAAATAAATGATAACTTCCCTAACAACTCAAGCAGACTTTTGCTGTTTGTAGATATTCCCACAATTTACAAGTTTCGTGCCATTACCGACGCCAATTTGCTGTTATAAGCAACTTCAGCTTAACAGAACTAAAATACCTTGAAGCAACAATCAGCACACCGGCACAATAAAGCTGAACACGAAAAGCTGTCGCGAAGCATTCAAGTGCCCCAAATGACCCCCGAAAAAATAACAAAGGAGGTATTTCACTTTAAATTTCTTAAATGCAACATTCATCATCACGAAATGCACTTTAGATAAATGTTTGTGGGTGTATGCCAAGTATATAAGCGACTGCTTTAGGTATGCTAATTATGTGAATGTATAAGTATATAGGTATGTGAGGTCTTTCTACAGCACATTGTTTGTTTATAAAGTCATCAGTTAAATTTAAATAAAACTTTTGCTATAAACACACAGTAAGTGCAAGTGTGTGCATTTTATACCAATATATATATATATATGTGTGTAAATAACGTATATATTTGAAAACATAGTTAAATTTGTGAAATATATGTGCTTATATACAAAGCATAGCATGTAGCGATAAGCGCATAGGGGTCGCTTGGGTCCCACTGTCTCTCATGCCCTTCATTCTTGACGCGCACGAGATCTCTTACAAGAACGTAACACTTAACAGATGTGTGCCTTGAAGTCCGAGACACCGGCTGTTGCAATTTATTTTTAAACAGATTAAATGAAATTTGCAAAAATAACGTGTGCAGAAATGTACTTGTTCCTACAATTCAATTGTTTTTGTAAGTTGGTGATGAGCAGCCTCAAGGCTTCGTATAAAACGCACATAAATCCTTTGCCATTATTTATATACAGCCATATTTTCACATAAGTATACACTTCAGCATGTTTCAGCAAAACTCGCTCGTAATTCTGGTTGCGGTATTTACGTTGCGCAAAATATGACTTTTCTGTAATTTTCTGCGTTGCAAATGGATTTACATCTGACTTCAATAAGTCTCAGTGCGCGTCACAGAAGGTATTTGGGTTTCAAGCGAGAGTAAAATGAAAAAGAAAAAACATTAAATAAGCTTTATTCAATAAAAAAAAGTGATTTGTTGGTGACTCAGTATTTGGACTGGCTACGGAATTAGGTTAAGTTAGGTTAGGTGAGTCACGCGTAGACCAGTTTTGACCATGATCAGTAGTCATGATCAGTAGTCATCCTTTAGAATGCCTGCGCTTGACACGAATTTTAACAGACTCTGAGGCCTCATTATCGATACCTCTTCCAGTGTATCATACCGTGGGGACTTCAGATGCTTACAGCGTAGTCTTGCCGATGCGGGACAAATGCGCAAAGATGCTTCATTGCTACCCTGGTGTCTTTCATTAAACATCTTGCAGTTTTCTCGACCTGTCAGCCCCATTCTGCGGGAGTGCCTATGGAATTTTGTGTACTTCCGATCTACCGTTTCGCACATGACTTGGCTACAGAACTAATCTTACACGATTTTGGTTTCTCCAGAAAAAATTTGTTAACTTTTTTAAGTAAATAAAATTCATTTTTGAAGAGATCTAACATACTATTAAAACAAAATGTTGAAGAAAACTACTCCTTGTCATTTGTCCACGTAAATATAACTAAAATATAAATTATAGAAGTACCGAAATGAAGTTAAATCTTAGAATTTTTAAAATTGAACACAAGTCGCCGGCACTTCAAGTCACTCGACGTGTAGTGTGGTCCACAGCATTATCGATTTCAAACATCATAAACTTTTTCGACAAAATTAAACACTTTCGGTTCTAATTAATTTAGCTACTCTGCTACTGCCAAACCACGGAAACCAAGCGTGTCTTCGCGGAATCACAACTTAGGCAAACACAATGATTTCGGGAAAGTTTTCCATTTTAATTAGTTTGTCAACTATTGGCTCCATGCAACGCCATGCGCTCATGTAGTCGAGTATTTTTCGTAGCTTTTTAATGTGCTCGTACAAAATACTACGAAGTTATTGCACCAAAAAAGTAAACCACAAAACAGCGCAAAAAAGTAGACAGTAATTCGGAGCAAAGTCAAGTGATGCGGGATCCTGAGTGGGGGAGTTTGGACGCTGTTGGGACAGCTGTTGCGCTTGCCAAAGTCGCCTCTGCAGTTCGCTGCGGCAGTGATGCTTGCACACATAGTGATGCTGGAGTGAGCACATGTGTAGGGTTGCCATGCGGACTGACAGTATTAGGCTCTGTTTCAAATCAGATTTCTTATGAAACATATTTAAGTATCAATAATATATACTTCAATTAGTATTATGTGTTATTCTTATGGTAGTAGCTTGGAAACTTGTCGAACATTCTGGGTTTTCAATATATTTATTGTATTTAATAATGAACCGAATATAATTCCTTTAACCATTTCATCATTAACCGTCATTAAACCCAAATAACATTCAACGCAAAACCGGAAACTAAGAGAATATTCTTCCATCATAAATGGGTCCTCTCGGGCTTTCTTTTATATATTGATGTTTCAAAACGCTATTAAATTTCAACACCAATATTTGCTGAAACTTTTTTAAAAATTTATTTAAAATAATTTACTTGAAAAAATCGTAATTATTAATACTTCGTTTGGAGTCACCAAACAGAACTTAGACAGCTCCTTCTCTACCCATATACCACTGAGGGAATTGTGGGTGCGAAGAAGCCGTTGAAGGAGAGGGGCACTGAGCTTGTTTGCGGATGGTTCAAAGTTTGGGGGAAATGTTGGAGGAGAGGTTTACTGTCTGGAGCTCTCTATCAACTCCAGCTTCAGACTTTCTGACTATTGAGGTTGCAGCCATTAAGGTAGCAGTGGATTTACTGTCCCGAAGTGCAGATTTCTTCAGAGAAGTGACCATCCACTCAGCTAGTAGAGCGGATAGTCAAGGAGTGCCTAACCTCGCGTTCAATAGCATCGAACGACTGGTATGGGTGTCCGTAGATTGGGAGCGAGTCGGTGCTTCAGTATACTCTTGGGTTCGCGGAAGCTTGGCCAGCGATGGTCGCAAAAGCCTTTTGGCCCCAGATCGATCACAAGATATCTAGTGATCTCTGGTTTTGGGACTTTTAACGGGCCATTGCCGTTGACCATTGGAAGAAGATGAGGTGGAAACAACTCAACACTTCGTTCTTGACTGTCCTGCGTTTGGGGGGTCAACTTTAAACACTGGCGGGAATCGAAATTAAACGCATGTGCAAATTTGTATTGGCTACTAAGCGTTTCGCTAATGCTCGCAGGAGTTCTTCCTTTCTATGGCCCCTCAAACGACCACATGTAGTAGTCCACGGGCAATCTTTGATCAGCTAACTAACCTAACCTAACCTGCTTCGTTTATGTTTACATGGAATGGATTGAAGTAGTTGTCTCAAGTGTTTCGTGCTAAAGAATTTAGCGGAAGGTTGGCAACTCCGTTTTCTTTTTTCGAATGTTCAAATGTTTTGACTTCCTCCCTCTGGTTAATGTTGCTGCCGCTGATGTTGTGTTGTCGTTCCTTAAAAAAATAAACTCAATAAAAAAAAATATTTTCAGCTGCTTTGCGTGAGTATTGTGGGTGTGCAACATCGAATGCGCCGAGTATTTTTATGCTTTTATACCCACAAACATAACACATATGCATTTCTGTCAGTCTTGCTGCCGTCTAGCTGCGGCAAATTCAAAAAGTCACAGCCGCAAAAAGCGAAAAACGCACATTCGAATGTTTATGAGCGCTATTAAAAGGGAATTTTGTCGTATTTTTATTTATATGCGCGCCTAATAAGCGGCAGGCAGCATTTTTGCATATCTTCACCGTCGACAGCTGCTGCTACTTGCTACACTCGTCGTTGCTACTCACGTCGACGCCATACTGTGCTTGCTGAACAGATGTGTGTGGTTGTTGTTGTTGTATATGTCGTCGTCGTTGTCATTGCCGTTGGTGGGTGTGAAGCAACGCGCAGGCGGAGGCAGCACAGCGCCAACAGCAATTTGCTCTTTCGCCCAGCGGCGATACCATCTTGGGCGCACACAGACAGCTCCCAGGGCGTCTTCGCGGTGTGGCAACTGCATTTGTCAACTCGCCGCGCAACACGACGCTTGTTTGGACACTAACGGCCGGCTAATTTCGACAGCCAAACGATTTCGAAAACATTTTTCAACGCGACTAAAGTTTGAGTTATCACAAAGCAAACGCGCGCGAGAGATAAAAACGCGCAACACGCTGCATTCAAACGGTGTGTGACAGTGAAAAAAGACGCCGCAGCAGTTTTGCATTTTAATATTAAAAAATAGCAACAAAGTACCCAACAGCAAAAGCAAAAACAATAAAACGATTTTGATATTTATGTGAGAATCCACTGCCGCTTGGAGTCACCCCTCTCCTCCTTGCATTAAAATCAGAAAAGAGTGTTGCATGTTTATTGTGTTTATTTAATTTCATTTATGTAAATGCTCGAAACGTGACTGAATTTATAGTCTGTGTGGTGCACTAAAACCTGAAGGCACTTATGAAAGGATTTAAAATTTGTGATTACAAGAGCTTAGTCCGTTATTTATTGTGCGAGCAGTTGTGTTCCGAATGATTTGAGTGCGTCCAAAATTATGTTGAAATAATACTTTCGATGCTTGTTTTATTTGTGTGCTCTTCTGAATAGACAACGGCCGAGCGAGGTAGCAGCAGTGCTTCAATGAATGGAAAAAAGGAAAAAGGTGAATACACTTTTTTTTAGAAAAATTGAAGAAATATTAAATTTGTGGTGCAAAACTGACTTATTTTTTAATTACACCCAACAAAGTCTCAATTATGTTCTTTCGTTATAATTAACGAGGGCAAAAACACCTTTTTTGGCTTAGTGAACTTTTCGGTATTTTTTATCCACAATCAATTGTCGGCCGACTACTTATCGATATTGCACTTACAACTCTTCAATACAGTAGTTTTCTGTTCATTATAAGCACAACTAAGTTGCCACAAATTTCAAACCAACCCTTACATATACCATGCATGTATTAAGATTGCCACGAAGTTTGTAACACCCAGAAGCAAACGTCGGAGTCCCCATAAAAAATATGTATAAAGTAGAACAGCTGAACAACTGAACGATCAGATTCAACTGGTTGTATGAAAAACTTTTTTAGTTGAGGAGATTTAATGTCAATGATGAAATCTCCAATGAAATTGTTCAGATCGTGTCACTATAGTACATATGTATATAGCTGCAGTTAAAGCTCTTGGGAAGATTCTTTTGTACATATTTGTGTAGGGTATTATAGCTTCGGTGTAATTGCAGTTAATGCTTTTTCTGATTCTTTATTCCAAAGACTTTATCTTTTAGTAGAAATAAATTCTATTTTTCAGCACATCCCTACGAAAATTAAAAAAAAAATACATATATACATATATAATTTTTATGTGTTATAACTCAGTTTTATTAAAATTCATTAAAGTCAAATAAAAATACCTAATAATAATGAGTAGGATCCCTATCGGACTAGTTACGAACTAGATGCGCATGCATTTACCTACGCATTCACCAAAAACTTTGCTGTTGTCTCCAACGTGAAATACGAGTATTTATCCAAATGTTTACCGTAATTCTAATTTTCACAACACAAACTGCTTTCTAAACCACTTAATGTCGCATCTCAGACTATTTATAAATTTGACAAAAAGCTTTTCTCTTAACTTTGTAGCCACGCATAAATTCCGGTGTTTCACTTATTTCTGTTATTTATATAATTCAAGTTGAATATATGCGCATAAATGACTTCGGAACTGTCCACAAGTTCTTCCAGCTAATCCTTTCAACGCCCCTACTTAACACAGAAATCGGCGAAATAGCATTTTTTATGGCAACAACACATAAAACATCCTAAGCACATATAAATAGCAAAGCCAAATAATGCGCTCACACACAGTGCATTTGTATTGGTGTACAAATAGTTCATACACACACACACACACAGATGTGTGTATACGAATGTGCGCTTGAGCGTTTAACTGCACAAGTCGACGAGTCGGTGTTGCAGACAAAAGACTAAAATTCTTTTGGGGACAACCCCACATATAATTCGCAGCCGCACAGACACGTCTCAAAAAATTATGACGCCACAAAGACATGGCGTGACTGAAGAAGAGGGTAAGGGCCTAGCAATACCAGCAGCAATAAGAAAATACAAGAAAACAGGAAAAAAATCAAGAGACACAAGCATTGGCACTAAAATGGCAAAGCAACAATGACATTACAGAGGACAAATGCAAGTGCAACCGTTGGAGCCTCAGTGCAAATTCCACTAGGCCATACTGCAAAGCATAAGACTTTCGTTTCAATTATGTTTTGAGAACTAGTATTATGTATATACCTGTGTGTATGTATGTTATATGTACATATACCTATACTCGTATATGTCGGAAACAATATCTATCACTCGATGCACCTGGCAAACTGCTTAGCGGTGATGGTCAATAAATTTTCTATTTAAACCGTGTTATTGCAGTTGTCCATTCTATTAAATAAATCTCTGAGAACTGGGTCAACAGGAAATTGAGATCTTAACATCAAACCCTAAAGCTGTTTGCACGCTATTTCTTCCGCACCAAATGAAGAATTACAAAAATATTGCAGTATATGACAAGCCAAAGGCAACTGATCGCCTAAAAGCCTTTAATAGCGGTCGCAGAGCGAAAGATATATGAACGATTCCTCATTGTCTGCTGCTATCTGCTCCTTATCTCCGCAGCTACGCCAACTGGGGCAGCAACGTCGGTGTTTATGCTTTTGGGTCTTTGCTGTCAAACAGCCGACTATCAATGGATTCATGACGTATTTGCTGTCTTGTAGCTGTCACTTGGAAAACAAATAAATGATAGCGAAAATAACAAAGAGGCGCAGTCACAGCCGATATCCACCAAATGTCTGCCTGTAAATTGCCAATAACAAATCCTAAGTAAACAGCGCACATAAATTATCGCCTGGAGCGAGTGCGTGTGCTACGCGCTGGTGTGTGTATGGGGGTAGGAGAGTAGCTTATCAACGTGCACTCCTCGTGTTTCTGGTACACTTGCGCAAATGCATACTTTTCGAACTTTAAATTATTTATGAATGTATGTATATATTGGTCACCCGCACTCACACATTCATATCAGCTCGCAAACAAATATACATATGTATGTGTATGTGTATGGAAGGCATTAAGTGTATTTTATAAATATTCCTATATACAAAGTTATTCGCTTAAGTGTAAGTGTGTGCGTTAATAGGTGCCTCAATTAACCTCTCCTTCCCATTTCCATTTCATTTTGCAGATAACTGCGGCACAGTAAGCAACTCATCATCCAACAGCTCGGGCGCCTACAATATGGACGACATACTCATTATCACGGCGAAGCACAGCGAACGCGCCATATTGCGCGCCAATTTCCTGAAGAATCATTTCGACAAAATCACAAAGCAGCGCGGACGCAAGCCTTTCAAGTGAGTTAAAGCGAAAGCGACGAAAGCATTCTTTATTGCAATGTGTTACTACTTCCAAACATAAAATTTCCACTTGTTTCTTTGCAGCTTTTTGCACATCAAAATCGAAGATGGTCCCTTCAGTGAGGAGATCGCACACAAATACCAGAACACCGCCTTACAGATCGTCATACTCTGTCCAGCGCTATTGGCACTCTCACACTCATTTCTTCTCTCACAGCTAACTGCCATTATACGGGTGGAGAAGGTACTGGGCATCCTTTTGGATATTTCGGAGGATAAAGTCAAGGAGATACAAAAAACAGGTGAGCTGGCAGTTTTTAAAATGATGGAACACTGCTTAAAGAGTCCTTAAAGAGTTACAAAGAAAGTTTTGAGTATTCTCCAAGTGCTACAATATTTTCTCTCTCATTTGCACTTGCGGAGTGTACGTAATATTGTGCAGCCAATCGACGAATAGTATTGCTCTTTTCACAAATTTGCTTTCAACTGACTTATACCAAATACTTTATAGCAGAGCTACAGTACTGGGATTTAAAACAAAATTAAATATTATTGTTAATTTAATGTTCAATTTTCGAGTAAATTTGCGACGAAAAATTCATGCAAAACTTCGTCGATCGCACAAAGCCGCTTATAACATTTCAAATTAAGTAGAATTTTTGGATAAATATTTTTCTAAATACTTCAACTATACTATACGCATTAAGATACTACTAATACTAGTTAGAATGCTTCGGGCACTTGATTCGAATTTTTTTAATCTAGTAATTTTTATAATTTTCTTAAAAATTTTCTGTCTAGGGAGATTATATTAGTTTGGTTTTCAAACCTCATTCCTTAACTTAACTTTTTTCCAGCACTGCCAAGCTACTACAAATGGCGTCGGTGCACCATACGCGACAATGACCAAGCGCAGATCAGCAATATACTCGGCATAGCTACGGATATTTTGGGTCGCGCGTTATGTCAACGACCACCGTTTCACGATCACAGCAGCATTTCGCGTAGTTTCTCGAGCTGCTCGGAAGGTTTCACTATACTGCCGAAGAAAGTGAAGATCGGACAGAATAAAGTCGTGGCAATTTTAGCCGAACCACTAGAAAAAGATGACACTATCAAGATAATAGTAGAGAAATCTGGTGAGCTAATTGAAATCCGAAATTTCAAATCCCGCAATCCATTTACAGTGCAGTTCTCGATACCAGGTAAATTAAATTAAATAGGATAAAATTAGACTAAGGAACATTACAATTCTGAAAATATAAACACTTGTTTTGCAATAATTAACTTACTTCCTTTTCTTTACCTTAAAGAGTCCTGTATGGAAATCTCAACTATGGTTGAGATACGCATTGAAAAGAACGAGAAGAGTCTCGGCGCTCGACCTATCAAATGTGAAAGTCGCATGCGCGAGCTCGAGCAGTTGTTACGCACCGAGGACTCTCCCATTGAATTCATGTGCCACTCACTAGGTATTGGGCCAGCTGAACGTGATGCGCTCGACTTACATTTGCTGCAGTGCTTCCAGAAGAATATGCCGCCCAATTTTCATTTACTGAACGGTCCCTATGAGAAGCAACATCACTTCCTGACCATACGTGAATCAAGCCCCGAGGAATATCCCACACTTTTGCATTTTGCAGCACGTTGGGGTCTCAATCGTCTGTGCATTCAGTTGATGGAGTGTCCAGGTGGTGATACCGCATGTGGCATACGTAATTGTATCGGCAAGACACCCGCCGAACTGGCCGATCAAGAGGGGCATCACAAGCTAGCGACGAATATTGTTAGTTTCTCCGAATTTCATGAACTCACCACAATGTATCACTACTTCAAAGGTGTAAGTGGTGCCAGTGGACAAACCAACAACAATCAAGCAGCGGTAAATGGTAAAATGACGGGCAGCAATCACAATCTTAACAATCAGATTAACAACAAGGTCGTTATTGAAGCTGTAAAGTCGACACCGACGTCACCAAAAATTAAACAACCAAAACCACAAAAACTCACACCACAAGAACCGCAGGAAATACAACCTGCGGAGTATATGGAAATGTCAAGTGGTTCTGAACGGGAAAATACACCTGACGCCAAACCAAAGACAGAGACATTAGCTGTATCGAACTTAAATTACATAAGCGTAGAAGCAGAGGATGAGAATTTGCAAGGCTCCTCCGCTGACGTTTGCAAGAATTTTGAGAAGGTTGTAACTACACCCGAAGTAACTACCAATGAATTACGCATAAGTGAACCACCATATTACCAATCAAAGGAGCAGAATAAATCTGTTGATGTCACCGATTCGCCCTACCAAACGGATAAGTTCAGTCATGAGTGTTCACAGTTGCTGGAAAGCTGCACCGGCACAACTGCGAGTAACGATTATGTTCTCCAGCCAGCGAATATACCAATTCCACCCAAACCGGCTAGTACACAAACACCTACAGTCGCAACGAAACCAGATTTTGATGATGGCAATTACCTCTTTCAGCCTTCGAACCGACCAGTTGAAGACGAATTGTTGCCACAGAATCGCCTCAGCTTGAGTCGTTCATTAAGCTCTTCCTCTCGCGCTGGACAAAACCTCACTTATGGCACGTTGAAACGTACCGCCTCAGACGCGTCCAGCGTAACTACACGTTCCAATGCCGATGATGAATTGGCCGAAATTATGCACGACTTTAAGAACAATGTGCTCAGCATACGCGATGTGGAGTTGTTGGTCGAAAAATGGAAACACCGCAACGATGTGCAACAAAGTTTCCGTGAGAAACAAGAGCAAATCGATCAGTTACGTAAAGAATACGATCGTATACAAGAAAATCTGAGATCTCAGCTGAAACGCGAGACACCCTTTGAGAAAATCAAGAAACTCTTCTCGAGGCACAAATCCACAACGAATTTGCCGGAGAAGGCTTCATGTGCTGACAGCGTGCTTGACGAAACGAAATCCTCCATCACAACCAGCTCAAGTTTTAAATCCTCACAGCGCCCCATCAGCTCGTTAAGCTTGCAGAGTGTTTCTTCATCATCGTCTTCAGCGCGCCTCAGCACTGGCAGTAACTGCAGCGGCACATCACTGGGTGACTCTGGCACACACTCCGACCACGAAGAGCGTCGTTTCGGATGTCGTCTCGCTTCACCGGCCGCGCTTATGGATAACTATCTTGTACCGCCTCCACCACGTCCCGTGCTCACACCAAATTCAACGCCCGGCGAAGAGCGTCATCAGCTCGTTTTCCCCTCCCCGAAATCATCACTCCAACGGCTTAACACACCCACAAGTCCCACCGGTAGCGAACATTACCAGATGTTCCCCTCCAACATCCCCGTCTACACCAGTCAGAACTTATCGACATCCCAGCCCAACAACTACCTGAACACAATTATGGAGGCCAAAGAGAATGACGCGACTACCGCTTGCAGCAACAGCGGTGGCAATCATCAATACCAAAATGGCGTCACTTTGCAACCCATTAAAATTAACGAACGCGCGAATATCATCTACGGCAAGCTGACGAAGGCTTCGCCCCCTTGCACCTCATTTAAACCGAAGCAAGTTGCGGTGCCTCAGGTGGGTAGCATCGAAGTGCAGGCTGAAGTTTATCAGAATGTCGGCGCAAACCTGGAGCAGATCAAGGAAGTTGAACCGGTGAAAGAGAATGGCGCAGTGACGGTAGCGGCCACCGAGTCGGCAAACTACATGAACTGCTGAACGAAGCATGCTGAAGAGGTCAGCTTTTACATTTCGGAAAATTTATATTTGTAGGTGTTTCACTAACATACATATGTGTTATTAAACGCTTTCAGAGGAAAACGATTTCAAAATTTTGAACCAAAAAGTGTCAAAATACTGTAAATAAGCATCATATGTACCGTTAGGTACTCTATGGTAGTATATTTTTTAATTTAAAATATATGTAAGTGTTAACAAAATTAAGTGCTAGATGTAATTATAATTAATTAAAGCTGTAATTGTACAATACGAAATGAGTATGAACTAGTGAAAACGTTTCAAAATTAAATATTAAGCTGAAAGGACACAAGAAATCAAGGGTTAGGTTGGTGGCAATTCAATTTTCAACGAACGCCGGAAAAACTATTTTTATATGGAGATAAGTATATTACTGGAGTTTTTCAGACTGCTTAATCAAAAGAGCTTAAAGCGCCACACTAAGACTTCAAGTTCGACTAAAAAATGTTGCATGTAAGTCAATTCATGTCAAATGAAAATGTATTTTATACTGCATTCTATTTATAATCGTTGCATTAAGTTAAATAATTGTATAAGCATTGTATGTAACTGTACAGTACAGCAACAACCAAACATATTGCACACATATCAATTGGTTAGTTTAAAGATTGTTTTTTTTTTATTGAATTTAGTCTTTTAATTTTAGGCTATGCAGCGAAGCACTCAAGTTGTATTTGTAATATTGATGGCAATCAAGAGCAAACACGAACAAACCAACGATTTTATTTTTCACAGCAAATTATTTGCGTTTCATTTGTATTAGAGCGTAAGTTTTGTAAGCTTTTGAAGAGTTTAAGTTCATTCATAAATATATACATATATATATATTTATATATGTAAGAGATAGTTGTCGGCATGCACATATACATACACACAAGTGCATTATGTATTAACTGAAGTTCTTATATGAATTAAAATTTATTATAAATAATTCCTTATTCTACATGTAACCAGCTGACGATTCATAAAACTCAATAATCTAATACATACATATATTATAATAAATTTCGAAAAGGTGAAGAAAATTAATTTGTTTTATTGTTCAGTTGTACTACTCTTCATCATCGTCATCTTTTGGCGCTATTGTTCATTGTGAGCTTTGGTCTGCTGCACATGTGTCTTCCAGACGTCTTGGTCATTTGCGTTTTCTTTCCAAATTTTTATGTCATGTCTTCCCCGAGTTCGTCAATCCATCTTCATCGCGGTCTTCCCTTTGCTTTAGTGGTGAATGTTGTGGCCTCTACTGTTGTCCATTCTCGTTACTTGAGACAGCCATCTTAAAGTCGCTCGTCAAAATTTCCGAAGTTTGATTTCAACTTTCCGAATGGACCTATTTTAAATGAAATTATCTTCAGTTTTGATGTCAATCTAGTTTGATTAGAGACCATATTACCTTTACGTTTGTATTATCTCTTAAAAAATCGATATTCAGATTTGTTGAGTTATATGAATTAAAATCTAATTCTACATGCCAAAGTGACGATTCATAAAACTCATAATCTGGTTATTATTTTCAATATTCGAACTCTTCATCATCGTCAGGCCTATTGTCATTGTGAGCTTGTCGTTTGTCTTCCAGACGTCTTGGTATTATGTTTTCTTTCCGAATGTTTACAATTTGATGATGGAAGGATATACACAAGAAATAAGTTTACAAATTATGCAATTATATTATCGAAATATTCATATTCGTTCACCAATTGCAACTTTTCGTGCGCCTTTGCTATTTTATGATCGTAATAATCGTCCACCTGTGCTCGCCAATAAGACAAAGAACCGCTCGAATTGATGAAAATATTGCTGCCGTTCAGACAAGTGTTGCTGAAGACCGCAATTTGTCGATTCCAAGCCGTTCTCAAGAATTGGGACTGGGTTAAACCACAACTGTATTTCAGAAAGGATTTGGGCTTCAGTCGTATAAAATTGTTCTCACTCGAGAACTGAAGCCATTGGACCACCGTAAATCTTCCGTGTGAACTTGTTGATTTCGCCTTGAAACAACTTGAAAACAATAACGATTTTTTTAAGAAAATCATCTCTCCGATGACGCTCCTTTTCTCTGAGTGGTGCGGTAAATAAACAAAACTGTCGATTCTAGTGCGGAGAAAATACACAAACCATTCATGTACAACCATTACATTCACCTAAATTGACACTTTGATTGGTTTTTAGTCTGGTGGAATCATCGATCCGTACGTCTTTTCAAATGAAGCTGGTGACATTGTTACTGTCAATGGAGAAGGTATAGATCGATGATAATCGCCTTCTTTGACCGCAATTGGAAAAAGTTTATCTTGACAACATGTGGTTCCAACAACACCGGGTCGCATTATTGTGAGAAAAGTTTGGAAATTCGATTATTTCAAGAAATTTTGACATTGAATGGCCTTCAGGAAATTATGATTTAACACCATTAGACTATTTTTTGTGAGGATATCCTTGGGTTTTAGCAATAAACCAGACTGCCTTCCAGCTTTGGAAGTCTATATTGAACGAGCTATTCATGCCATACGACAAATCATATCTTATTAGAAAACCCTGTATATGGAATAATTTTTCTAGAAGGCTTTTAACTTCTTTGAAGTCAAATTTGCTGTAAGAATCTAGACGCACTCCAAAAATTGGAGAAGATGTCTAGAAAGACTACCGACAAAAGCAATAATAGAACCAAAATTGGAACGTTTTACATATTGAAGTTTCGAAAATCAAAAAAATTCTATGTATAAAGTTTGTAATTGTTAAAATAAAATAAAATCCAGAAACTGGACTCTTGATAACTACCGGCAACAAAGAAATGGAAAGTTGGTGGTAATGTTCCTTCATCTCATTTAGTAAAAAGCCAAATTGTTCATCATTTAAACGAAAAATAAATTTTGAAAAGAACATTATTTTAAGATCATTAGGTCAATAAACATTGGAAGTTTTAATGGATGTGATTGATCATGAAATTTTTTCTTACGCGCAACAGATCTGTGTCAGCGTAATATAAATCAAAACTATTGTCTATATTAGTAATTATTCTCCTTTCATGAGGTTTTTCAATTCCTGTGAAAGGACATTCGATGCCATTTTGTATGGAGTCGCTGAACCCAATTTGTTTTTTTTTCTGGCTTGTGGCGCCTCTTTTTGGAACCACATATTGTCCAAGTCCATATCATCCAATTCGGGCCGAAAATATTCGGTTATCATTGAGCGGTAGCGATTCCCGTTCACAGTAACGTGCCGGTCTTGATCATCACGGAAGAAGTACGGCCCAATGGTGACTCATTGCTGCCTGACCAAGAACGCATATTTTGCTTATTGACGAAGCCATTTAGCCAGAAATGAGCCTCATCGCTGAAAATGATTTTTCGATGAAAATTCAGATTATTTTCAACTTGTTGCTCAGCCCAAATTACAAACATGCGACGATTCTGGTGATCAAGCGGCTTCAGTTCTTGCGTCAATTTGACCTAGTAAGGGCCACCGCTTGAGAACGACATGTGAGAGGCTAATTTGGGTTCTCCTCAATTGATGCGCTAGCGATAGCAATATTCGACGCTACGCTTACTGAAGAGAAATGTCAAAAGGGCATGAATAAATATGGCTTCGTTTGCTGTCCTTATCGGTCTACTTTTGTAGCTTCTCTAATGAAATTTAGTTCCTAAATAGTTTTTCTCTGTCGAATATATCAGTCAATATAAGAGTGACCTTATTGATAGCTCACTATAGTTTAATATCAAACAAGGATGAAATCAGAATCAGAATCGGAAAATACGAAACATATTTTATTTTGTATCAAATTGGACATCTTCATTATTGAGTATTTGAATACTGGACCGTTTCATAAGTTAAGTCCAATTTTCGATGACTCTTTTGAAAAAATATGGACCGACGATTCCAGCGGCCCACAAAATACACTAAACCGTTGTTTTTTCAGGACGCCCTTTGTTCCAAAATGCGGCAATTTTGCTTGTTTACATACCCATTAAACCATAAATCAGCCTCATCTTCTTCTTCTTCCTTACTGGCGTAGACACCACTTACGCGTTTATAGCCGAGTTAAAAACAGCATGCCAGCCATTTCTTCTTTTCGCTACGGGGCGGAAATTGGAGATTCCAAGTGAAGCCAGGTCCTTCTCCACCTGGTCCTTCCGATGGAGTAGAGGTCTTCCTCTTCCTCTGCTTCCCCCGGCGGGTACTGCGTCGAATACCTTCAGAGCTGGAGTGTTTTCGTCCATTCGGTCATCATGACCTAGGCAGCGTACCCGCTGTCTTTTAATTCGCTGAACTATGTCAATGTCGTCGTATATCTCATACAGCTCATCGCTCTATTGAATGCGATATTCGCCGTGGCCAATGCGCAAAGGACCATAAACTTTCGCAGAACTTTTCTCTCAAAAACTCGGAACGTCGACTCATCAGTTGTTGTCATCGTCCATCGTCCACCACGGCTCTGTTTTTTGTTCGTTGAGAGAGAACTTTACTTCTCAATTGCCTACTCCGTCCAAAGTAGCACCTGTTGGCAAGAGTTATTCTGCGTTGGATTTCCAGGCTGACATTATTGGGGATGTTTATACTGGTTCCAAATTATCTACGACTTCAAAGTTATGACCGTCAACGTCACGTGAAAGCCAATAATCTTTATACGCGATGTTTAGGAGACTTATCCCACGGAATTTGTCGCAGATTGTGGGGTCTCCCTTTTTGTGGATTAGGCAAAGCACTTTTAAATTCCAATCGTTGGGCATGCTTTCGTCCGACCATATCTTACAAAGAAGCTGATGCATGGTCCTTATCAGCTCTTCGCCGCCGTTGAATAACTCGGCCGGCAATCCATCGGCCCCCGCCGCTTTGTTGTTCTTCAGACTAGTAATTGCTATTCGAACTTCTTCATGGTCGGGTAATGGAACGTCTGCTCTATCGTCATCTATTGGGGAATCGGGCTCGCCTTCTCTTGGCGTTAAACTTTCACAGCCATTCAACAGGCTGGAGAAGTATGCCCTTCATAATTTTAGTATGCTCTGGGCATCGGTAACTAGATCACCTTTGGGAGGTCTTGAAACGTTCTGCTAGCCGCCGCATTTTTTCGTAGAATTTTCGAGCATTACCCCTGTCGGCCAACTTGTCAAGCTTTTCATACTCACGCATTTCGGCCTCTTTCTTTTTTAGTCTGCAAATGCGTCTCGCTTCTCTCTTCAACAATCGGTATCTATCCCATCCCGCACGTATTGTGGTCGATCGTAACGTTGCGAGGTAGGCAGTCTGTTTTCTCTCCGCTGCAACACGGCACTCCTCGTCGTACCAGCTGTTGCATTTTACGTAAGGAGTTTGAAAGGAGTTCCCTTATACCTAGTTGTTGACCAGTGCTCTCAGAAAGCTGAAGTGCAAGTTGAGTAGAAAATCGTTCGGCTGTCTGTTGTGATTGCAGCTCCTCGACGCCGAACCTTCCTTGTGTTTGTTGACGTGCGTTTTTTGCTGCACATTCGATCAGCCTCAACCCATTTGGGCATGTTTCCTCGTGGAAGCTGAATTTACCAACTGTTGCGCCAAAGATACCTTCTTTGCCCATCCAGGCGTTAAAATCGCCAAGCACGATTTTGACATCGTGGCGGGGGCAGATTTCATAAGTGCGCTCCAAACGCTCATGGAAGGCATCTTTGGTCACATCGTTCTTCTCTTGCGTCGGGCGTGGGATATGTTTAAGCACCTCGCTTTGATGCGGATTGTGGCTAGACGTTTATCCACCGGGGTGAATGATAGTACTCGGCGACGGAGTCTCTTCTCACCACGAATCCCACACCAAATGTGCGCTCCTTTATATAGCCACTGTAGTAAATGCCACAAGGACCTACACGCCTGAGTCCTTGACCTGTCCACCGCATTTCTTGGACGGCGGTGATGTCAACCTTCACTCTAACGAGAACATCAACCATTTGGACAGCGGCACCTTCCCAATTAAGTGACCGGACACTCTAGGTGCATGCTCTCAAATCAGAATCCTTAATTTATTTACCATGGTTGTCATTAAAAGGGGGGTCTCTCATTCGAAGCTGGTTGTTTGTTTTCCATTGGATGCGTTTGTTTACGTGGCGGGTCCCAAACACAGCGCAAAACCCTGCGGAGGGGATATTGCGCCTTCTCACTTTAGCTCGCTTTCAAACGGATATTCTTTGGCTACCCAGAGGATACTTAGTCAAATACCGGAAGTAGTGAGCTGCTTGAGCCATGTGTAAAAGAATCGATTCTGGCCACTCCCAAGTGAATGGCGATCAGAGAACTTTCCTCACTTGCGTGAACTTCTACATATGACTCCATCCTCCTCATCGCTGAACAGAATTTGGCTCGAAAACGTCGGATGACGTTTACAAAGGTCGATCAGCTTCAGTTCTTCCAAAAGCTGTATTTTGTACGATTTCAATTTAACAACGATACCGAATCGACTCTCCACGGACTTCGTGTACACTCTCAACTACGGCTGCTATATTTTCTTCACTGTGTACTGGACGTGGTCTATGAAGTCGAATATTATCCAATAATGAATTGCTGGGCCTCCAGATGGGTAATGGTGTTGCGAATAGTACGCTCAGTAGGCCAATTATGTTGACCATAATTTGAGCGAAGCGCGCCAAACACATACAGAACGTGAATTTTCGTAATAAAGTTAAACGCTTTGTAAACGTTGTTCAATGATGAAATACCATCTGTCAAAATTGAGGCTTTTGACGGTACTTTCTTTCTACTTGGATCACCCATTAGCAGTTTAAAAATGTGTAAAAACTATTCTGTTGTCCATACATTGTTTTTTTGAATTCATTATCTTTTACTATAATCTTATAATCAAAGGAAAAGTGATGGACACATTTTTAGTAAGACTTATATTTGACAACGTCACTCCATAAGCTAATCCTTAACTTAGTCCTCATTTACGGAATATAACGAACCCTAACCACCCCGTTGACTGTACAAAAGATTTTTTGGAAAATAAAAGAGATATTTGAATGAAGTTATATCAATTGATATAGTATAGTATAGCAATATGTGAACTGGTTAGTGCAATCGGTTCTTGATTTGCTCAACAACCACATAAGGAATAAGTACGCTATTATACTCTACAGGGTATTATAGTTTTGTTCACCTAACCGTTGTACGTACCACCGATGTAAAAATTCTTATATTCTCATGTCACAGTGTGAAAATAGGCAATATTGGTTAACAATCACGCCCACTTCCCATATAACACAATTTTCAATTTCATTTGATTCTTTTACTTTCCAGTGTTCAAGTCAAGCAGTAATTAATATAACGGGAAAAAATTTGCACGAATAGTGCCTTTGACCGATATTCAATTGAAATTCAGAGGTAATCCGTTCCTGGCAACGGTATCTCTGTGTATCAGAAATGGGTTAAATCGGGTCGTATATGTTTAAATAAAATTGCTGAGATTCCGATCCTCTGATTGACGTTTTAAATCTTAAGGTATTTCCCTGACTTTGATTATTCGATTTTTCCTGAGTTCAGTACTCGCCTTCTTGTTTTAAGTTAACCGTTAACTAAGTTCAATCCAGCAGTGTTTCACTGCCTATTTAGACAAAGCCTCGGTCTCATATTTGTGAATAAAAGCTATGCTCGTTGTGCATTCACTTTGATCAACCGCAAGGAAGCAAACCACACATGTGTCTACTTACAGAAACGCTAGAAAGTTGGTAAAACGAAACATAAGTGTATATGTAATATATAAGTATCTAAAATATATGTAAACTGTGCGTAAATGTTTTTTCATTGTAACCGCACATACTCTACGTACTTGTTTTGCTTATGATTTGCGAGTTCGTAATGCTTATTCCACTCATTACCTGTCACCAAAAAGCCCATTAGCTCTATATGACTTGGCAAAGGTTCCCCAGTTGCAGCATAGAAAGTTTGCAAGGTGCACCTGAACGTAAAATGGAAATAAACCCCTTACTGGTTTCGCATTTGAAACCCCTCAATGAGCTCCGTTTTTATTCCGCGTTTAAAAAGTTTTAAATTCATTCATTTTTCAAAAGACGGCCAAGCCAGCGGAAATTTCGGAGAAACACAAGCTCATGCATTTCAACACACACGCCTACAAAGTCGTTGGGCTATAGCTTTTGCATAAACGGCAAAATTTAATTTTTACGGTCTCACCCTCCATCTCTTTATTTCCTCCATGAACGCTCGTAAATTACTACGAACTGCAACGCTTACTAGTACCGGCAAAATGTTCCACACTTTATTTATTTCATGCATAATGTTGTTGTTGCATACATACAGATATGCAATATATTCATATATGTGTTTGTGCACACACGTACGTTCTAGCTACGATGCTCTCACGCGTGCATGAGAGTGCAGCTTTCATTTTCAGCAAAATATATGCTCTACTGTTTTGTCGTTTCACTACAACTGCTCTTGTAGTTTTTTTCCGGAAACGTGCACAGACGCATATGTTTTGACCCATGTGCATGAGAAGCTGCCTTGGCTGGTCAACATTTCCACAGATGCTTTTGCAGCCCCGTCGCCTGCTGTTCGTTGTCACTGAAGCGGAAATGTTCGCGTGTGCTCATGAACGCCAACGGCTGCCCTCAATGATTTCCGGTCTCAGTATATGCACACTCTTGTTCGGAGGCATACTCTCTATGTATATACTTGACGTTGCAGCTGTTGTTTATATTGCATTCGTATTTACTCGAACGACAGAGTCCAGTATGAGTGGGATTATCTGTAGAAGTAAACACAAATTCTCTCACATGGAATTCTGCTCTGCGCATTCTCTAGTCGACAATATTATACTCTCTCTACAAAGATTTATAGGGTAGGTCAGATGTTTGAAAATGTAAAAGTATGTCTGCTATTGAAATAAAATAACATAAATTCATATTTAGACTCTTGCAACATGTTGCTATAGAGTATAATTATTTTGTTCTCCTAACGGTTGTATGCAAGCTATAACTTAAGTAAAATGAAATAAAAGCGCAAAAAAATACGCCAGAGATATTAAATTTTACCTTCGAAATGGTACAAGAAGTTTTTAAAGAGCAGGGGTCCAAATTGGACGATGAGCGTGGCAGCGGCCATATTTTGATGATATCGCATATCTAGAAAACCGCATAACCCATTTCAACCAATTCCTTTGACATTTTTACGATTTGCTACTCGGCTTGCACTCCTGCTCTCTGAGAGCACTCGTCAACAACTCGGTGTAAGGGAACTGTGAGACGGCATTTCAAACTCCTTACGTACAGCTGGTACCACGAGGAGTGCCGTGTTGCAGTGGAGAAAAACAGACTGCCTACCTCGCAACGTTACGATCGACCACAACACGTGCGGGATGGGATAGATACCGAGAGTTGAAGAGGGAAGCAAGACGCATTTCCAGACAGAAAAAGATAGAAGCCGAAATGAAGAGCTTGATAAGCTGGCCGACAGGGGTAATGCTCGAAAATTCTACGAAATAATGCGGCAGCTAACAAAAGGTTTCAAGACCGGAGCATACTCTTGTAGAACCTCTAAAGGTGATCTAGTGACCGATGCCTAGAGCATACTTAAATTATTGAGGGAACACTTCTTCAGCCTGCTGCATAGCAGTGAACGTACAACACTAGGAGAAAGCGAATCCGATTCCCCAATCGATGACGATGGAGCAGACGTTCCATTGCCCGACCATGAAGAAGTTCGAATAGCAATTACCCGCCTGAAGAACAACAAAGCGGCGGGGGCCGATGGATTGCCGGCCGAGTTATTCACAGCGGCGAAGAACTGATAAGGAGCATGCATCAGCTTCTTTGTAAAATATGGTCCTACGAAAGCATGCCCAACGATTGGAATTTATGTGTGCTATGCCCAATCCATAAAAAGGGAGACCCCACAATCTGCGCCAACTACCGTGGGATAAACCTCCTCAACATCGCGTATAAGGTTTCTATCGAGCGTAGTGTGTGAAAGAGTAAAACCCACCGTCAACAAACTGGTTGGACCTTATCAGTGTGGCTTTAAACCTGGCAAATCAACAACCGACCAGATATTCACCATGCGCCAAATTTTGGAAAAGACCCGTGAAATGAGAATCGACACACACTACCTCTTCGTCGATTTCAAAGCTGCTTTCGACAGCACGAAAAAGAGCTGCCTTTATGCCCCGATGTCTGAATTTGGTATCCCCGCAAAACTAATACATCTGTGTAAGCTGACGTTGAGCAACACCAAAAGCTCCGTCAAGATCGAGAAGGACCTCTCCGAGACTTTCGATACCAAACGAGGTTTCAGACAAGGCGACTCCATGTCGTGCGACTTCTTCAATCTGCTACTGGAAAAAATAATTCGAGCTGCAAAACTTAATCGAGCAGGTACAATCTTTTATAAAAGTGTACAGCTGCTGGCGTATGCCCGTATGCCGATGATATTGATATCATCGGCCCCAATACCCGCACCGTTAGTTCTGCTTTCTCCAGACTGGACAAGGAAGCAAAGCAAATGGGTCTGACAGTGAACGCGGGCAAGACGAAATATCTCCTGTCATCAAACAAACAGTCGCCGCACTCGCGACTTGGCTCTCACGTCACTGTTAACAGTCATAACTTTGAAGTCGTAGATAATTTCGTCTATCTTGAAACCAGTATAAACACCAACAACAATGTCAGCCTGGAAATCCAACGCAGGATAACTCTTGCCAACTGGTGCTACTTCGGACGAACAAAAACCAAACTCTATAAGTGACTCAGTATTCCTATCCTGCTATATGGTGCAGAGGCTTGGACGATGACAACTATGGTCCTTTGCGTTTTGGCCACGGCGAATATCACATTCGGATGGAACGATGAGTTGTATGAGATATACGACGACATTGACATAGTTCAGCGAATTAAAAGACAGCGGCTACGCAGAGGAAGAGGAAGACCCCCACTCCGTTGGAAGGACCAGGTGGAGAAGGACCTGGCTTCGCTTGGAATATCCAATTGGCGCCACGTAGCGAAAAGAAGAAACGACTGGCACGCTGTTGTTAACTCGGCTATTATCGCGTAAGCGGTGTCTACGGCAATAAAGAAGAAGAAGAATCGAGAAATATTTTGAAAACATGACCCTTCTCAATGCGATTCGTTTTGCTAAATCTCAATTTGCGGCTTAGTTATAGTGTTTGGTGGGCATAACAGTGATCCGTTTACGTACAAACACCATCTCCCATACCGAAAACATGTGTACCAAGTTTCAACAAGATATCTTAATTTTTCTTATATCCAATTTCTGTTATTTGTTTATTACTGTTAGCCAAAAGCTTTAATGTACTATATGGTTTTTATTTATTATGAATCTTACCAATATCTTTAAACACTTTTAGTGACTTATAAAGAAATGAAATTTCAAAAATTTTTCCTTACTGGGCTTTAGAGCTTTGTAAGCCAACTCTCTGCCGGCCCATTGCATTTCCAGCAACACACTGGTTGCTTAGTGAGCAGTGAAATGAAAACAAAAGCGATGTGCACGCAACAGAGACGGAAAGCTTTCGCTGTGTTGCGCCGAACGAATGGCCACTGAGCGAATGAGCAAGTGGTGGTTGTGGTGTAGACAGAATATTCAGTTTTCCTTGTGAATTAAACGTGAAAACGACGCAAAAAATTGGTGCAGCGAAATTAATTCAAATTTAAACGATTAATAAAGAAGCTAAAGAATTGAAATAAATTATATTTTATAATATTTCGACATATTGATTTAAATTTTATAAGAGTGAAAACAAACAAGTGCATTTCTGATGCAAAGTTCATGGAAACCTCACTATATTTCAATGGAATTCGTTCGAAAGAGATTTACACTTCAATGGAATTCTAAAATCAATGCCATTCAGAGCCGCAGACCGCCAGGCCCATTGTAACCATTCAGTGCACAAAAGATATTACGCATTACTGCATTCAGTACGCAGTGAGTTGTAGTAAAAACTACGAGTCTATACATACATATAGCTACATATTTGAAACAAAATCGAAAACTTCAAAGCACTTGCGAAGGTCCCGCATACACATCCGGAGCCCCTACAAATTAAACGAAAAAGAGGTTGCTGAAAATTTTTGAGCCACTCCGAAAAGCAACAGCAGACGATGCAAGAAAAACGGATACAAAACAACGCAGGCAACAAACAATAACAAAATTCAAGCGAAAAGCAAAACGGAATAAAAACAAACAACAAAGCGAGACACGGCACGCTCCGGCATAGTAATTTCGAGCTTTTGCTCTCGTGCAGCCGCAATCGCATCGCTTCAGCTTGCAAACGTAAAAGTTCAACGCCACAGTTATCTCCTGCTTGCCTACCAACTTGCGCTCAGCGTAGGCACAAGCGACAGCGACCTCAGGCTCAGCTCAGTCCTTATCAGCATCGCAGTCGCATCAGTTGCTTCAGTGGCTTGGCGCACCTGTTCGGCTGAAAAAGTTGCTTTTTGTCGGTTTCGCATGCTTACGCTCATCGAAGATTTACACATCGATGAAGTAATTTCGTGTATTTGCTGAAAACGAAAAAAGTCGCTCATACGACACGGTGTCTGAGTTACTTTGCCGGTGCTGACGCGTACACTTACACAGCGTGTGTAAACAAAATGATACAACAGTGCGCTTGTAATCGCAGAGGAGCATAAAATACAAGAAAAACATGCATTTTAATTAGTGAAACTTGTTTTTGCAGAACTGACAGTGAAACAAATAAAAATAAATTAAAAAAAACATCCTTAAGTATACCCTAAGGTAACAAGAATAATATGTAAAAACAGCACGAAAGTCCAAAATATGGGTCACATATGCATGCAAATTTTGAATGTATAGCATTATGGCATTCATGTGAATTTGACGCACAAAGAAAACTAATCCAATTTATTGGCACTTCTGTGAATAATAAGTGGGAACCAGCAGCACAAAAACACAACAATACAACCAGGAAATCTTTAGCAACAGGATAACAAAGAACCTACCAACCACCGCTTATAAATTATTTAAGGTAAGTGGTGAAGGGAGCAGAGAGTGCAAAATTTTCGTGTGAAAAATTAAAGTGTAAACATATCTTAGCTGTACAAATACAACTTCTCAAAAATTATGGTTTTGAATCAACAACAACAACAGCTTCACAATATAGCTGCACTTTTTGAAGCCCCTAATAACTTAAATACATGCACGACTGCTTTGAATTATCAAAAACTTGTCGCATTAACCCAGAATCCTTTTTGGTAAGGCATTAGCCTTTAGATTAGTGTTGTCTTAACTCAGTTATGAGCCTAATAAATAAACCGTCTGTGAAGTTCTGGTCATTTTATACACCTAACTCCTATTACTGGCTTAAACTAATTTAGTGACCTTAAAAAGATCTAACTTATAGCTAACTGGCAATAGTTTGTTATATACTCACTAGGGTTGGTAAAAAGAAATTAGGCACTGGCCTAAACAGTCTGGGTTATACGAGTATAGTAAATTAGTAAGTTCGAAAATAAATTTACATTACTTCTTAATCTTTCCGTATTGTAACCATAATAAGCATATGTATCAGCAAAGTATTTTGAAAAACAAAAACAGTTCTTCGCCCAATGTCAACGCGATCTCTTCAATGAAAATATTGCTTTTGGGTCTAACTAAAAGCAATCAATATTAACGAAAGCACACGACACGAGTAAGGCCCGTTCTTAACATAACCTTATCCAAAGACGGGTATTACTACAATACTCGGCGTTTTGGTGTTTACGAATCAAAAATAGTACCCGGTTTGTTTTTCCACAACAGGATAAATAAAATATGAATATAATGCCTAGAAAATCAATAATTTTGCATTAAATTGAAGATTTAATTTACCACAGTTAGAATGATCCGATTTACTTCATATATAAAATAATTTATACTCTGTTGCCATTTTGAAGATGTGCAACTTCATAATGCCTCTCTCATAGAAACTCTCGTCCTCATTCGCAAAAAACTGGAACAGTCTATTTTTCCAAGCTTTTGTTGACGAGATTTTTTCAGGAACGAAATAATAATCTGTTGCGAAAAATAGGTAGTTATCGCTTAAGGTGTATGTATAAAAGTCAAGCTGAAAGAACTTCTGGAGAGTCACACTTGATGTGTGCGGCCTGTCGTAGTTCTTATGGAGCACAATTCCTCTCCTTTTTCCCAAAACTGGTCGCTTCTGAGCGATTTCTTCCTTCAGATGATCTAATTGTTTACAGAACTGGTCCGAATAAAGAGATTAGCCGTAGGAGAGCAGCTCATAGTCAGTCCTGGCTTGACCACCATTTGGCCGGTTTACCGTGATCTGACAGCAACAGTTCTCGTTTAACGTCGTAAATGGCTTTCTTCATCAGTAACCTTCAGTACTCTTCAGAATTTAATAGAATTTGTTACTTGTATTAATAAATATTTTCGGACTTAACATACATATATACAGGTATAGGTATTCTGAAGTTTCAGAACGGAATATAAAAAAGTCAGTAAGGAATAACGTTTGCAAATACAGTGAAGGAAAAGGCAATTCGAAGCAACTTCGCTAGCAGTTTTAATAATTTTAAACACAATACGTGATTCACACATCCAAATATTCATGAACGGTTCCTCTCACAGTTGTATTTAATGACTTAAATAGTCAAATAACTCGATTAACCTGACAATCAACAGGAATAGTATTGAGGGTTTTTATCTGGGATCATCGTCGTAGTGTTCTTAAGATCTGCACGGAATCCAACAAGCTTCGGGCTTAAAATCCAAACATCATTCATCCACCCTATCCTTGGTATCAGCATATTTTTATCATCAAATAAGCAAACGAAATTTTCTTTTTGTAATGCAAAACTTGTGTCACACAAAATGTTTTGTCTTACAAACCAGTGGTGCAACACTTAGTGGTTTTGTAGAACTTAAAGCTCTTGAAACTCTATCACAATTACAATGCGGATTACTTTCGAAAGCAGCCTTGATATTGCACTGAAGTATCGTAAACAAAAGTCGAAAGAATGCAATGATATTAATTTAACAAAGTGCATATTTAAATACCTGTAACAATCCCTTGACAATACAAAAGCTGGGCTTCAGATGAAAATAGTAACTGCGTGTTAGCGTAAGAAAATAATGGGAATTAAAAAGCTCATAGACGCATTTGAGAAGCCGCTGCGTGCGTGCCAAAGTGCCGCACTTGTAAATGCGTCCTAAGGGCATCATTACATGGGCTGGGAAAGCACACATACAACTGCAGTTTTATGCCTATCTGAAGTTTTTGTTTTTATGCCTCCATAGGGTGGATGAGTGTGTGAGTGCGTGCAACCTGAATATTTAATTCTTATTATTTTCATTTCTTTGCTTTGTGTTTCTGCATGACTGGAACTATTTGTTTAACATTTTCAATATCTTTTTTATCTTTCAACTATTTTCTGTCGCCTGCTTACTTTCGCGTATGCAAAAACTGTTTGCAACGCAATCAAAAAAGTGTGTGCGTCTTTGTTAATAGCCCACACATACATACATATACACATGCGCCTATGTGTATGCTTTGGTGTTTGCATTGGGTCGCAAAAAACTCACTTCGCGCACTTGAGGCCGACGACGCAAGAATGTCCTTGATCTTTACAACAGCAGCGCCAGCACCAAGAAGCCACCACACCCGTGCAAATATACCTACAACAGTTGCAAATCAGCAACGTTTATTTTTGCTTGCGCAGACCTTTTCGAAGCGGTGCGTATATTTGCATTGCTCAGGTGGATCTTACCCTGCACTTAACAGAGTGACTGTGGCACACGCTGGAATGTGTGTGAGTGGGCCTTTGGACAACTCAAGCTCTTGTGGACTTTTGTTGGTTTTCTGCGCCTTTATTACAGTTCGCGGTCGTTTTACATTTTCGCACTGAACACGTCAACACCAGTTGGCAATGACATAACCACGTGGAGGATGCGTCCAAAGATAATATTTTCATTGCCCACAAAGTATGCATACTGTAAAATTTCTAACATTTATGTACATACATACCACAGAGTTACTCATAAGCCACATAGTGAAAACATACTTTCCATTAGATCTAATTTATTCAAAGCCAGTTCTAGATTCGTACCGAATTCTACTGAACTCGTTGGACAAATATAGGGTTAAACATATATTGTATAAATGAACAGGATAACGAGACAAGTTGAAATCCGATTGACTGTCTGTCTGTTTGCCCGTCCGTTCGTCCGCGCAAGCTGAAACTTGAGTAAAAATTGAGATAGCGTGGCATTATTCTTACATTCTTATGTCACGGTGTGAAAATAGACGAAAGCGGATAACAATCACGCCTACTTCTCATATAGCACAAATTTAAATTCCACTTGATTCTTTCACTTTCCAGTACACAAATCAAGAAGCAGTTAATATAACTGGATAAAACTTTGCACGAATTATGTCTTTAACATAACACCTTATGGTCAAAAATATGTTAAATTCGTTAAAAAGTGATAAGCCCTAGGTACCGAATATTTAGACCCCAGTACCTATAGTTGACTTTTGATCGAAAATGTCGGCCATTGTGTGATATAAGTATGTAACTGAAATTAAGTGATAATCATTCTCTTATATTGGTATGTCTGTATGTCAAAAATGGGTTGAATCGGTTCAATACTTCACTTAGCCCCCATGTACTTAATATAAAGATTTTCGAACTTCCGGGTGACTTTGCACCGCATATATCGGCCAACGTGTGAGTTATCTTAAGGGGCTATACCAGTGTGACACTTTCAAAATTTTTTTTTTTTTTTTTTGCTTTTTCGATAACTAATATATTCAGAAATATCCTGTTAAATCGGCGTGGTCGTATCTTAAATAGTTTTTGAATGACAGCATTCTAAACAGCGACCGATCAGAGGAGCAAACATATATAAGTGAAACTTTAAACGCGTTTTTCTCGAAACGACATTTTTCAAAATTGCTGACATTATAACTCAACGAGAAATTGACCGATCGACTTCAAATTAAAACTGAATATAGTTGAATACATTTGCTATACAATAGACTACGATCTTTTCGATTGTTGGAAAATTGTCAATTTGGCATTAAAACAACGACCATTTTTTTCGTAAAAAAAAAACGATTTTTTTTTTTTTCAAAATTACGCCATTTTCTTAATTTTTGATATTTTTCAAAGATCGTAGTCCATTGTATAGAAAATATATTTAAGTTTAATAAACAGTTGAGGCACTTTTTTTTCGGCACTTCCGCAGACAGCACAAAACTCCGTTATTTTTCAATATTTTTGTAAAAAAAAATTTTATATATTTAGCTAAAAATATACTTTATTACGTCCATAGAACGTCGAAACATTCAATCTAGTACTTTCTTTTAAAAAAATTCAAGAAAATCGCTTAATTTTTCATGCGTCACACTGGTATAGCCCCTTAACGAAAATGAGATAGCGTGTTTTACTCATAACAGTGTATATCTGTGCCTAAAATAGATAAATATGAGCGAAACTTGGCCTAGCTCCAATATAACTAATATCAGGATTTTCGAACATCCGGTTGACTTTACTCTATATGATTGGTTTTACACCTTAAAGTATTTCCCTGGCTTTGATTCTTGCAAGTTGCAAGAGTATAAAATGTTCGGTTGTACCCGAACTTAGCCCTTACTTGTTCAAAATATTTTTAGAACTATACTCGTTTTCATGAGTTTGAACCAATTCTGGAAGCATTTTTGCCACTCTGATAGAGGTATGTCCAAAACATGCGTTTTGAACACATCAACCGCCTCTTCAGGTGTCAAGAAACGTTGACCTCTTAGTTTGTTATTTTCGTAAGGAAAACCAGAAGTCATTCGGTGCCAAGTCCAAACTTTTCGGTGCATATCGATATTTTTGCGTACTTCTCAAAATTTACTTTTCTGCATTATTCTAGAAGTATGGTTACGACACGTCCAAATATTCCGAAAATAAAATAAAGCAATATTTTGCTTGCGCAAACCAAACAACTTCTGTTAGATTCGGCTGATTTTAAAACACCCATATAGTTGATGTCTAAATCAAGGATTCAGCACCTATCGCGATGTCATGAACGTGTTTCGTATCACTATAATCATATTTTTTTAGCAATCAACACGAGTCTTGTTATAAGCGATCGAAAAATGGTGTGGGATCCAACGTAAAAAAATGGTTCTACAAACAAATGTTCATGCAATATTGAACGTATGCTGATACCACCAACGCCTACAGTTGCCTCAATATGACGATAGGTCACATGACGATCTCCCATTATCAGTTTGTGTACAGCATCAATAGTTTTCGGAACAACAAAATATTTTGGACGATCTGTAAAAAATTCGTATTGGAGTGGCCTACGACCTCGATTGCATTCAACATATCATCGTTAAACACTGGTACTTGATGGAGCTTTATCGCCAATAACAGAATTAAGTTCATCGATGCGCTATTGCTGAGATAGCACGGAAAAGTTCGCGATTTGATTGAATTTTTTTGGCCGAGATGAATATTTAAAGTTGTGAGTTGCTAGATTGCAACAACAGGATTCCAAATCCCCAAATATAAAAGCCAACCTACGAACCAAATAAGTGATCAGATATAATGTTGAAATTCGAAAATAATTTTCCCCGGCTTTGATCCTTCCAAGTTGCGAGTGCGAGATGTTCGGTTTACACCTTAGCACTTCCTTGCAAAGATGATCTCCAAAAAATACCTTAAAGATTTGTTTATAAAAGTATTGCTTTAAAATTAATACGTGATTATGAAATCTACTGAACATCCGTACAAGTGCGATATAGTTATATTCTGTGTTGCTCATACACCATGGTGTACTGATGAATGCTCAGTTACTGAATTACTCATAACACATAACAAGTGCGAATAACTTTGATAGTAAAAAATCATTCAGACCGTTCTTGCAGAGCGAAAACTTTTGAACTAGAATATTATATTATGATTCGGAAAAATAATTATGCCTAAGATTTAAATTGAAAATAAAGAACTTGTTTCCTTTTGATAGCTTTTTAATGCAAAAAGTGAAAAACAGCGGCCGTATGAAAAAAATCTACTTGACAAATAATGGACCTGAAGTTTGGAGAATAATATTCAGAAGTGTTTCCAATAAATGAAGGCGACTCTATATTAGGTAAAAATTTTACTTTAGTTAGAATAAATTCATGACAGTTCTTTAGGACCATGCTGACCTATTGTACATATTTGAGCAATATGTTCTTCCCATCTAGGGAGACAAATGCTGGGTTGCACAGGTAATTTGTCGCCTCTGTATTTCGTTAATAGTTTTTATGACTAAAAGTCAATCAGATATTTAGCTACCAAGAAGAAACAGCTTTTGGAAAAAAACATTTTATCTTTTCCTCGATGGTGCGTCGCACAGTGGCACCGCTCCATACATTTCTTGGAAAAAAATAGAAGGAGTGGTCGTACAACAATGAAACTTTGCAGAAACACTTCTCTGAACTAAATTAAGAAATTTTGAAAAAATCTTGGAAAACCGCCCACTGCCACCCACCACACCCACCTCCCATATAACTGCAATTGCCAAAATTTTTATTTTTGGACCTAGGGACTTGAAATTCGGAACACTTCTTAATTGAGTTCTCCTGATGAAAAAAAATTAAACTTAAACCGAAGTTATAAGAAGTTATAAGAAGTCTGTTGAAGACATCAGTATTTGGTGAAATTAAAATCGATGTTACTAAAAGGGCGGTTGGCGGTTGTTTTTTTTTTTTAATTGAAAGTACAGACTCGGAACTTTCATTTTTTTATAGTAAGAGGGCTAAGCAAGGCAAAGCACATAAAGTTTTTTTCCATCAAAAAATGAAAAGTTGATATTTTTTAGTATAATTTTTGAAAAATTATAAAAATTAGCTTACTTTGCCAATTTCAATAAATTTTTTTTTTATAAACAAGTAGGTGCTATATTTTCACTAAAAAATAAAAGAAAAGCCATAGCTATAAACTTACACACAAAAAAATTCTTTATTTGGACAATAATTTTAATCTGATTTAATTGAATAACTTTCCGTCGACTTCTGTTAGTTTTTTTAACTATAAAATTTCACTTTTTATAAAAAACCTTGTTGAATTTTTCTTATCCAAATATTTCTTTACGAAACAAAATCATTACAGTTTTGAAATTGGAAAGTGGAAAAATCCTATTTTTCTGCCGAAATGCCACTGTGCGTCGTGAGTCCTTCTTACTAGATCACGAACTTACCGAATATACTGTTGGGTTATACCACCCATACAAGAAAAGTCGTAAATGACGGTGTCATACATAGATATATGGATGACACTTTAAGTGCACAGAGGGCCCCTGCAACTCACAGTCCTAGAAGCCTCCTAGAGCCGTCACAGAAGCGCACAGTGGCAACGAACACATGGCTTGAGCACACTTAGCAAACAACAGTGACTAAAATATTTTTAATTACCACTCATAGTGAGCGCCCAATGAGCTCCCCTTTACATGCGGTATATGCATTCGTATACATTAGGGCGAGCCATAAACTAACCAAACGAATTTATGGACTACAATAAACAGAGAAACAAATATTTCAAAAAATCAGATTTTTAGCTTAATTTAAAATGTGAGCTTTTTGCAATATCAAAACTCTCTAAACCGCTTAGAATAAAACTTTTTACGTCACGGATGATCCACAGCAAAAAATTGTATAAAAAGTGTACCTTAGGGTACTCGTATGTAAGTTTTCCACTTGCAAGTCACAAAAGGCAAAGCTCAAGCCAAAAAAAAAGAGAAATTAAAAAATCATATTCCGTAGTGGGGCGGAGGCGGGGCGATTTGTGATGCATCTGAGATGCAGCGATTGTCATGTGATGGTATTAGTGACGTGTGTGCCGCAACTAACAATAAGACAATGGCACTTTTAACACTTTTTCTATGCATCCACTGCACGCACACATATACACCCACTGGAGGCTTAAGGTGCTTTTGCATTGTGGCTGTGAAATAATGCCGAGCGCGCGATTTTCATTATTTCAATGCTCTCCATAGTGTACTCTTCATTTTACAACCCGCTGTTAAAACAACAAATATGCATACATGTAAATAGTTGTCAATGCGCTTACATACATATGTGTACGTGTGCCAAAAAGTTATAAGGTAAAGGGCGAATGCTTGGCTTGAAACGTTAGATTGGTTCATGACATTTACTTTTTGAAGATAATTTCATTTAAATGTTGACCGCGGCTTGGTGTAGTGAAGGGAATTATCTGAAGGCTGGTGTGCATTATTTTAACTATGCCGATTTTCATTATTCTTTCCACAACAATTGACGCTGCTTATTACACAGATTGCAGAGCATATCATATGTGGGCGTTTATGTTAATGTTTCTTTGTTTTCTTGCCATCTTTGCGAATGTATAAAAAATCATGGCAAGAAGAGTGGGGCATGGACTACTTTCCTCTCGAGAAACTGATTTGTATTATTCATATAAGATATACATATATATATATTTAAAACCAGAATCACATTTTAGCTGGTAACCTCTGCTATTTCCATTAAAGATATTACTTCATAACAATAACAATAACCATCTTAATTTGTTCTTTATGACATTGATAATAAATCGTGACCAACGAGTACCCCAAACGAGCCAGGTTAATGGGTTTCTTAGGTTTATTAAATATTTGAAATATACTGCTGTGAAAAGAAAAGTGAACAAATGTCAGTAGTGCAATAAAGAAATTCTTTCTCTTTTCAACGTCGATCGCTAATCATAACTAAAGAAGGCAACCAGAATAGCGGACTAATAGCCAATTTCAATTTCATTATTCTTATACTTTTGCAATAGGTTGCTGCAGATTACAATAGTTTTGTATCAATCGAGTTTGGTACAGGGTTACATATACATACATATATATAATATATATATACCATACATCAATGATCAGGATTGTCGCAACGAGTTGAAATCCGAGTGGCCGTCTGTCTGTCCCTCTGTGCAAGCGATAACTTGATATATCTTAATTATCTTAATGAAATTTGGCACAAACCTGCCACGAAACTTTTATAAAGTGCCATAGCAATGTTATAACTGAGCGCTATGTTAAGATATGAAACTGAAATTTTACACTGGGAGCAAGAAGCCCCTGAGGCCTAAAAATTTGGAAAAATGGGCGCGGCCCCGCTCTCTAAGAGGTTTAATGTACATACCGTCCAACTCACTTAAGAAGCAAAATGCAAATTCCCTAAACTAAATTCTCCAAATTACCTAAGCACCATACCGTCGCTGTAAAATTGGATTGAATCGTGTGATAACTCCGATTATTCCCCACTTAATAGTGCTGTTAAAAGCTCGATATATCAATAAATAATATCACAGAATCATTAAATTTTACACCTGGGAGGATACAAGAGGCCTTTGTTGGAGCCGGGTTGAAAAATGAACGATGACCGTGGCGCTACCTACATTTCGGTGAAAATCCAAATCCTAGGACTTACTCGATCGATACTAAACTTGGTTTTTAATGTCCTGTTGGCATTCATACAGGTATTTTCCAGCGCAAAAACAAACGAAATCAGACGACTTTCAAGCCTACGTCTCATATAACTCAGTTTTGAGTTCCATCGGATTCATCCACATTACGGTATGCAAATCAAGCACCAATTAATGTGTCGGGTTAAAATTTTGTCCGAATAGTAAATAATATTGACAAAAAATGGCGTTTACTGAACTCAAAACTGAATTTCCAAAACACGAGTTAAAAATCTACGCTGACGTAACCGAACGCCTATTATATCAAATAAATAATATTATTAGAGCGCTAAAGCTTACTTTAAGCCCAAATAGATTTTCAATTTTTTGAAAATCTTGAACTGTTTCAACTCCTTAATCTAAAGTATAGTAGGGTAGTAACAAAGTAAGTCTGGAGATCAGTTTTACTGATGATGCAAAACCTGACTCATTTCGCAATAATTCCTGGGCCTGGTGGAGAAGACAAAAATTTATAGCAAATCCTTTTTCAAGTATTTGCATAGTAATTATTAGCGCCGTGCTATTTCCAAAGAAAGTACTTATGTATTCAGGTCGAAAAAATATAAAGTCCGGCCACTCGCCATAATTCGACATACTAGATTGACCAATTTCTATAAACAATCATATTCAGTTGAAAAACTATTAAAATAATTTTTAGTAATAATAATATTTAAATTTATTACCCGGTACTAGTTAAGTTTTCGTTCATTAGAATCAGTCAGCGAAGTACATACATACAAGGAGCGTTCCAAAGTAAAGAGGACTTTTCGATTCTAGCGCCTCCTGGTGGTGCCATCTATATGTGGACTGGTGCGTTAGAATCTGCTGTCTTTATCGATTGTCCAGTGAGAATTTTATGACATTTCATTGAATGGAAGTGAAGTTATTGCACTTTAAGTGTCAGCATGTTTGTGCTATCGGTGCGAGTGGTTTCAACGTTTTCAAAGTGGTCATGAGGACATAAATAACAATCAACATGTGGGTCAATCAAAATCCGTTATCGCCGGAAATTCCATCGAAACTGTGCGTGAATTCATCAAAAATCAGTCGAAATCATCATTGAAATTCATGGAAATGGAATTGAACATCTCCAAAACATCGATTTATCGCATTTTGCGTCTGGAAAAATGCATTTGCCCATGAAAGGAAAACGTTATGCAGACGTAGAGGCCAATCAAAAGGCTTGCGCCGGAATACTGGCGGCCATACCGGCCAACGAGCTAAAATGTGCTTTCGACATGCATTTTGACCGTGCAAAAAGCTGTATTGAATCAGAAGGAGACTATTTTGAATAAAATAAATTGATTTTGCCGAAAAACCATTTGTTCTGTTTTTTAAAGTCCTGTTTACTTTGGAACGCTCCTTTTATGTACATTACTTCAGCTGCAGTACCAAGTTGTCAACTCAGCACTTATTGCCAGAAGCTACATATGGCATCAACAAAAAAAAAACACCAAAATAGACCGCAGAACGGCTTTTAATTCAGATGTAAACAACGAGTTGCAAAATATTAAAAAAATGAATAAAGATGGAGGCGAATGAGTAAGGATTTGAAATGGTGTTAAGAAAATTGCATTTCTGTATCTTGATTTTTTCGCATGTATCTATTTTTTATAGTAAGGGGAAACATCTATGTGTCATTTAGAGGCATACATACGTATGCCTCCATTCAAATACGTGATCAATGAAAAATGGAAAGTATCTCTCTAACAGGGAAATGTCATCAGAAGTGACGGGAAAATAAAATGTCATTAAGAGCAAGTAGAAAATTTAACGAAAAGGAATGATGAACCCAAACAACATCACCCACTAAGTTAATAAAATATTTGTTTTCAACAGGAAAGCTTTGCCTTCTTGATATAATTATGATGTAATATATGTGTGTTAAAACAACAATTATGTTTGTAAACTTTTCACAAAACTTTTTGAATTCGGATTTGTTGTAATGCTGCTAGAGGGAAATACTTCCTTAAATTTTTGTATATCAATTTTATCCTATCTTTTTTAACCCAAAACCAGATTATAATCAAAACTAGATTATATTGTTAAATAGGAGCTGCTATCCAGATTACTAGACACAAGTTTTCACTTGTCCCCTTTATTGTTGGCTAAATAAGAGCGCTTTCCACATTCCATTATATTCCATTAACAATGTTACAGTTGTGCTTGGGTATAAAAACTGTTTCATATTTGTAAACAAATTTGGAAGTACTCATTAAAGAACATTATTTTTATGCAGAAGACTATCCCGAAGCGTAAACCAAATATATTCAAGTTAAATTAAAAATATATGAAAGTAATTAAAATCCGTTAAGAGGAAAAATTGTTACATCAGAGCACAGTTCCATATTTCACTCGGACCCTTGTTATTTAAACAAATAAAATTTAAAATAAATAATTTCAAATAGCATATTTGCACGCTGACAAACAAATACACTGACACAGTGAAACCAAAGTCAGTCCCAATACCAAAGGCGTGCTCACCTTAAGACAAATAATTCGAAACTTTGAAATCCAATTAAATTCACTCACACACATGTGCATGTAAACATCTTTAATAACGGCAGACCATTTATTGACCTCATAATAGCATTGAGCTTACACCACGAAACAACGACAAACGCAATTACGTTGCGAACAAATCCAACCGCAATGGTGGTCAAAAACCAATTTCAATATTCGAAGCGTGTGAATCTCTCATTCAAAGCGAATTGGCCGATAATCGCTAATTTGCAGCCCATACGAGCATGTGTATGCACTGAGCAAATACGGTGCGCTACAAGCAAAGCGAAGGAGCTTACATCGCACGATTGAACAGGCGCCCCTCCGAAATTATCAAACAAAAAAAAATAAATAAAAAACCGGCCCAGCAGCGAAATCGTTCGTGCTTTCATTCGAACAAATTTCGAAGCCGATTATGCATAAACTCAAAAAGTGGTCAATGTGTATCTACTTAAAAAACATTGCAATGGACTTTTGTTTTGTTTCCAATTCCGTAACCCCTTTTTCATTACTTTTATTTCTTCAATACTTGCAGATTCTTTTATTTTTTACTGTGTGTGACCTCTATTGAAAAACTACTATCACACACGAAAGGCCTCAGAAACCTTAAATATGCACAAAATTTCAGTAACTCGGCAGCCACTGTTATTGCATTCTCGCAGACACAACACATAAGTCTGTTATATCAGCCAAATACATGTATAAACGTCGTCCCTCTGCAAATACGCTTTTTACCTCCTCTATTAGCGCGAGAAGAATTTGAATTTTCCGTTATTGGCTCTTGGTTGTGCGCAGTATGTAAAATGCAAATTCTCTTTGTGGCCACTGGGCGTATGCGCAACATTCATATGTGTTATTCATATCAAATATTTGATTAGTCCACAAATTCAACAAAGCGGACCTTTAAATTTACATATGGGACAATGTAAGCACAAAAGTATGCGGTATGGGATGGCTATTAAATTTCAGGAAATCAAAACGCTGTTATTATATGTATCCCTGGAACAAAAATTTTGTATGAAATGTGAATATGATTGAATACGAATTAATTTATATTTTATTTAAAGATCTAAACTGAAATGTTTCACGGAATCTTACCGACAAGCATTAGATGTAAGTTTCCTAATAACAGGAAGTAGGAAGAGAACTAGGACCTAACCTATGTTGGCTGAAAAATCACAGAAAGATTATGGGAATATCTTTAATGTAGTTAAACTAATCCAAGTGGAAGAGAATTGGAACACTGTTTACAGCCTTCAAAGAAAATATAAAAATATATATAAAAAAAGCTAAAATAATTGTTGAAACTCTTTCTATACTAATATAGAGGCAACAGTCTGTACATACCCTTGGATACCTTCAATAGATGCAGTGAAGACTCTTTAAACATACTAATGAATACTCACTTCACGAGCAGCTCGGAGAACCATGCTGCTGAGTACACACTAGATGCAGGAGTATAGGAAGAAATGGCATTTGAAGGTCATACATATATGTTGGGCAATAAGCAGCTCTAAGCCTTTCAAATTGGAAAGAACTAAAGGCATATTCCCGTCTCAATAGAAACATTCCTTAAGATCCATTGCAGTCTGGTTAGTAAACATTCTCAAAGCAGAGCTCATTGGAGGGAAGCGAAGTTCATATATGTATATATAACAGAGCCAATAACCATCTCATACTAGTCTTTCCACACTCCCGCTAAAAGCGCTGGTAATATTACACTTCAGGAAAAGTAGCAGTCTTGCAACATGTGAATATCTGCATTAAGCTAGATGGAATCTAAGATTGAAAAATGAAAGATAAAAAAACACGCTTCTTTGACGGAGAAGGCGCTTTAAATAAAATTTAACCTAAGGCCCTACTGTGCTCGCTTAAAAGCCCGAATATCCTCCGAATCTCGATCTCGAATCGAAGAGATGATTAAGGACTTGCTCATAATTCCAACGCTGAGAGTTTCGACTAGATATACATTTTTCCAAAGCGGTACCACTCAAAGATGCGTGTTATCTTCATTTCTCTGGATCCTAACAATGTTGTTAGATCTATACAAAAAAGAACATGTCCTGACATGCGCTGATGATGTGGCGGATTCGGTTACAATTTCCCTAGCACCTTCGTTAACCCTAGGCAAACAACAATAATTCGCGTAATTCTGTGAACAACTGGCAGCGAATTCGACTCTCATACTATTTTATTATAGGCGTAGACACCGCATACGCAGGCGTTCTTCCTTTTCGCTATTTGGTGCAAATTAGAGATTCCAGCGAAGCCAGGTCCTTCTCCACCTGACCTTTCCAACGGAGTAGACGTCTTTCTCCAATTATTGGGCATGCTTTCGTCTGACCATATTTTAGAAAGAAGTTTATGCATGCTCCTTTTCAGTTCTTCGCCGCCGTATTTTTATAGCCCGGCCGGCAATCCATCGGCCCCGCCGCTTTGTTGTTCTTCAGGCGGGTAATTGCTAATCGAACTTCTTCGAGGTCGGTCAATGGAACGTCCGCTCCATCGTCATCGATTGGGGAATCGGGTTAACCATCTCCTGGTGTTATGATTTTACTGCCATTCAGCAAGCTGGAGAAGTGTTCCCTCCATAATTTTAGTACGCTAGATCACCTCTGGGAGTTCTACAAGAATATGCTCCAGTCATGAAACCTTTTGTTAGTCGCCGCATTTTTTTATAGAATTTTCAAGCATTACCCCTCTAGGCAAGCTTTTCCTACTCACGCATTTCGGCCTCTTTCTTTTTTTGTCTGCAAATGCATCTCGCTTCCTTCCTCAGCTCACGGTATCCCATCCCGCACGTGTTGTGATCGATTGCAACGTTGCGAGGTAGGCAGTCCGCTTTCTCTCCACTGCGACTTGGCACTCCTCATCATACCAGCTATTCTCTTGACTTTTCCGAAAACCCATGATTTCGTTTGCATCTGTACGTAAGAAGCTTGAAATGTCGTCCCACAGTTCCCTGATGTGTCGAGTCGAAAATCGTTCGGCTGTCTGTTGTGATCCACAGCCAGTTCCCGTTTGTACCCAATATATTTCATATGCCTCTGGGGACTTAGTCGACAAAAATGTTATTGATATGGTTGAGTCTCGATTGAAGACTCTGTAGATCGTCTTCTATGCAAATACACGGCTAAAACTCCCAAATACTGTATATAGATTCCTTACAATGGCTGCCTTCATGCCAAGAATACAGTTGACTTCTGTCATCAAACAAACAGTCGTCGCACTCGCGACTTGGCTCTCACGTCACTGTTTACAGTCATAACTTTGAAGTCGTAGATAATTTCGTCTATCTGGGAACCAGCGTAAACACCACCAACAATATCAGCCTAGAAATCCAACGCAGGATAACTCCTGCCAACAGGTGCTACTTCGGACTGAGTAGGCAATTGAGAAGCAAAGTCCTCTCTCGACGAACAAAAACCAAACTCTATAAGTCACTCATAATTCCCGTCCTGCCATAGGGTGCAAAGGCCTGGACGATGACAACAACTGATGAGTCGACGTTGCGAGTTTTCGAGAGAAAAGTTCTGCGAAAAATGTATGGTCCTTTGCGCGTTGGCCTCGGCGAATATCGCATTCGATGGAACGATGAGCTGACTTTATACCGTATATATGTAATAAATATATAAGAGAGCTTACCAAAATGAGTATAGTTTTCTTTATTCTAGTTATTTTAAATTTTGAATACACCGTAAATCCCCAGATTCATGCGAACTGCGACACTATACCTTATATATAATTCATCTGCAATCGAATTTTTTACCCTTTCTTATTTCTTCTTTCATATTTCTTACTGCATGCCCAGCAGCACATGCGCTTAGTTTTATACAAAAGTACTATATATTTATTTAAAAATGTAAAGCAAATGCATAATAAAATCCACGACCACAAAGCGAGAATGCACACACCTTTATCAAGTGCCACTAACGGTACTTAATATTAGCGAAATGGCAGTCAATTGGAATATTTCATGCACACGATTTGGCAGCAACTCAAAAAGGTGCAATATTTTGCAGACTACGAGTGCATGCGAGCAAAAACTGAAATGCACTTGGCATTGGAGTGAATTTAAGTGGTATATTATTATCGTTATATAAACATCATTACCTTTTATTAACTGCTTGGCGAATGCGAATGCTCATACCAGCGTTTTTATTTATATAACTTACAGTGGGTGTTTAGACATATTTACTGCATATTTTACCTTTACATTTGGGTTTTAGTATAATAATTTGGGTAGCGACACTTTCCAAGAAAGTTTTAACAACTTCATAAATTTTGAATTGCAGGCAACGCTTAGAGTCACGTGAGCTTTCTCATTCAAAACTTACATACATATATGCTTACATATATTTTATGACAATAATGGGGGAAAGGTATCTTTCGCACCCTTCTTTAATGAACAAGGTATGCTACGTTTGCTATTTGAAGTTTGTAATAACCTGAACGAGACCTCAATAAAAAATATATATAAGCGATTAGCGTGACGAGCTGAGTTTAGCCATATCCGTTTGTCTGTCTGTATATACACGACTAGTCGCTCGAGTTTAGATATATCGCTTTTCCTTTTCTCCCGACCAAGCTCATCATTTGTCAATATTGGACAACTATAACTATAGCTGCCGCACAAACAAAATGATCAAAATCAAGTTTTTGCATCGAAACTTTTTCATTTGTGAAAGTTATTATAACTTCGGAGCAACCGAAATTAACGTTTTTCCTTGTTTTATCGACATTTAAATAATTATATGAAAGATCCAAACAAATTGTATTGATTGTTCAAAGACACAGTAGATCTTCCAAGGAAGTTAGTCAGAAAAAAGTATTTTTGTTGTAAAAACGCTTCAGCAAATTGACCTACTTGTATTACTCTCATTTTTGCATTATTATTTTATAATATTTTATTAACACTGATAGATGTATATCTGAGAGTGGCTTAAAAGCACACTGATCACTTCCACACCTGCTGTAACTTCCGCACTTTCGTTTTCAAAACTAATATCTTTGTTGTTTTGGTATCATTTCTTGAATCATATCCAGGTTCATGAAGCCAATTTTACTTTTAAAACAAAAACACAAATACTTTTAATTTGAGCGTTATAAAACCTCCTTTGGTTTGTGTTGATTGAAACTTGTAAACTTGAACTGTCAAGAGGCCTTTTATTGGCACTTAAAAATAACCTTTTCTATAAATAAGGTCTATTCCTGGGTTGAAACGAGAACATTTTAAAGGTCCATTCCACACATGAAATAATAAATGTGACTATAAATCCCTTTTAAGTCAATATCACAATGCGCAATTAAAATTTCCAGTAGAAAAGAATTGCTTAAAAACCATGTGTATAAATTTCACTGATTCTAACTTTTAAAGGAATTTTTCATTTATAGATTTACATTATTATGATTTCGCTTTGCATAAAAAATTTCTCGTAGCATATCCATACACTTTCGTTACTTTAGCTTACCCTTTGGTCGAAGTGTTTATTTAACTTGATTAAAGAGAAACTTGTTATATAAAAGCAGCTGGCAACAACATGTCGCCGCTTGCGTTGCTGTTGTTGGCTAAAAGTAAAATTTCAACCACCATCGTACTATAATTGCCCTCAAATCTAATTTGCAAATTATGCAGCCACTCTAAAAGCCAAAAGCTTTCAACATATCCGCCGGAAAACGGCAAAAGCGGGAAAAGTGGACACTTACAAGCTTAGGGAAATATTTTTTTTGCGAGTTTATTATAAAGGAGAAGTTAAAGAGCTGTGCATGGCAAGTGCAACAAGAGTTTAAGGCGACATTATCGCACAAGCAGTTACATTGATCGCCTAAATCTAATTTTAAACTGGCTCCATTTGAGAGACACGAAGGACAGGCAAATACCGGTTTAAACTGTAATTCAAACAGTATGTAATATAGAAGATTTCTAAGTATTATAAAATTTTGTCGAAAAAATATTATTTCCCATAATCCATCTCAGGAGTTTCCAACTTCCTCAAGCCTTTCCTTCAGAATATTCCAAAAATTGAGTAAGCGTTTCACCTTACAGTTAGCCCTCTGAATATACGCAAATGTCTCTCACAAGTGCAGTCTGCTTTCGGGCGCAAGCAAAAACTGCATCGGAGCGGAATGCACATTGGCAACAAAGTATACACTTCGCCATTTGTTCATGTGCGTGATTGAACAGACACTGAATAACAACAATGTTACATTAGCGTATAGTATACCATACGAAGTACATAAATATGATATATAGCAGATATGTCAACACGCCGCAATAGTTAAGTCAAGTCAAACACCGCACAACGTCGCATGCCAATTTTATGCCGCCGTCTGTGGCAAAACAGTGACAGCAACAAAAATAGCACTAACGGCAACAAATTGCTGACAAGCGACAGTAATTGCGAAGACATAAATTATTTAAGGCTAATTCACATCCCCATATGCATTTGTGTATAATATATGTGTGAGTTTTCGACTGACAATGACGCGAGTTGCTTGTCTGACAAAAGCAAGTGCAACTCTAGCGAAAAGTAATTTATAGCTGCATTGAGCTGATTGCAATTAAATGGCATTTATGGAAGAAGGAGTGTATCCTTTTGATTGTTCTCGTTAAATTAAATGCTGCTGCATTTATGAATAATTGTTAAGGCATGCAATAAGCTACAGACGTTTGACAAACTTTAGCAATATAAGAATGTTATTATAAAGTTATACAAAATATAAAAGAGCTTTTTGAAGGCGCTAAACATAAAAGGAATGAAGAAGAAGAAGGTCGATATCAATTAGATAAACTTTTTTGATGTACTCCAAAGAAGTTTTTCAAAACAGTGTAGAAGTGGATTACCCAAACATTAATCTTAATGAAGGCGAGAAAAAATGATAATGAAATCCAAATGGCAGCTGTGCCCTGTACACTTCAATTAAGGAGCCGATTTACGATCTTTTTGATGGTTTAAATTATTTTTAATTTGGGTGTTTTTTTTTAACCAGTAGTTATTCCTGGATTTGGTCCTTTTGACAGCTGATACTTGATTTATACTCAACCTGGATTTTTTAAAGAACAGAATTACTCGGGCCAACGCTTTCAAATCGTCTAAAGTTAGCACCAACAAGTTAGGAAGGTTGAATCCGGAGAAATACCTTCGGGTGCCTAAGGTTTGTTAGTTATATCGGGCCTTGGGCAAGTTTGCACCTTGATTTATCTATTTTAGGTACAAATATACGCCGTTATTTGGCTAATAACTCGCATAATGGCCGATATAAAGTGTTTTTGAATAAGGCACTACAAAAGTAAACCGATAGGGACCGCAAACGACGCCATAATTTTTCCCGCTCTTTTGACATTTTAGCATTTCATCATGGAAATATATATGAACCAAAAACGAGTCGAAATTATTAAAATTTACTACCGAAATTCGGAGTCTGTGGCCTCAACTGGTTTTTCAATAAGAGCACTACAAAAGTTTTTTAAATAAAACAAAAACGGTTTAGAACATCAATCAATTCCACGATTATTTCTTTCTGTGAAAGTACATTCGTACGTACTCCATGAGTCACCATTATATTCCAAAAAAATTACGGTTTGTTTCGGTTTATGGGCCGACAGCGTCATTGGGCCGTACTTCTTACGTGATGATCAAGACCGGCACGTTACTGTGAATGGCAATCGCTACCGCTCAATAATAACCGAATATTTTCGGCCCAAATTGCATGATATGGACCTGTGCCATATGCCACACAAGCCACACAGCGAATGTCACAATCGATTTATTGAAAACCAAGTTTGGTAAACGCCTTATCTCACGAAATACCTTCACAGGAATAAACTTTTTCTTAGATATCCCAAACCGTTTGTAGCGCTCTTATCGAAACCCCCTCTATGGTCTGATTTTTAGATAACATACCTAACAGGCACTATTTGTGCAAATTTTTATCCTAATATGTTCATTAGTGATTCACTAGTGTACTAAAACGCGAAGAAAGCGTGTTGTAATAGCCCGATTGATTGGGTTAAAAGGTATTGTCCTGTGCAAATTTTGTGATATAGCTTTATTGGTTTGGAAGATATATACATTAAACTTATTAACGGGTTAAAACCCGCCCACTTTTTGTCAACTTTGGGCGCTGTATCTTAATCTATGGCACTTTATCAGTTTTCGATTAACGACGTTTTGTGGCCGAGGCAGTGGTTCGATTACGCCCATTTACATTATCAAACTTCTTACGGTGCATCCATATAACTTAAATTTTATTCAAGTTACATCTTGAATGGACGGACAGACGGACGCACAGACAGGCAGTCATTTTTTCGGCTCAATTTTTGTCTTTTAGATAACAGTGTTGATAAAGACCTTTAAATTGTAGAAAATGTCTTTGAACTTATGACACATACAAGTATGATATATAATAGCTGCCTGCATCTGATAGTTTTTTTCTTTTTAAGGTAGTCTTTAAAAATTATTTCACGCATAAGATGACATAACTTGGCCAACTAAATATTCGACCTTGTTTCGCTCTGGATTCGGTTCAGCACGTGCAGTCGTCCACCCACATAATTGTCGACTCCAGAAAAAAAGGTGCAGCCATTCAGATTTAATACGATGAAACATGTTAAGAGTACAAAGTTCTCTACTACCGTTACGATTTCTTGTGTGTCACAATGTCGAACTGTTGAGCTTCGGAAAACAGTTTGAACGATTTAACAAGTAAATAATGCATCGAAATTTATTTTATGCAAAAAGTCCGACAACTTCTTCATGCTACAAAAAATATTACTCATACGCAAGGTTGGCCCATTTGACTGACACTCGCACAATTGTATCCCAAATGAATCGAAGCTATAAAACGCAATAAAAATGCAATTCAAGCACATGAATGCTTTACCCTTAAATTTAAAACTGAAATAAATATATATGTACACAGATAAGCATCATTTGAATTGAAAATAAAATCTGGCTGTCATACAAGTGCGTTGCGTATGTGCGTTCTGTATACATATATTGTTCATATCGCTTTCATTCGCTACAATAAACGTGTATGTGAAATGCTTTTAATTAAAAACGTGCCGCAAGTAAAAGTGTCTTCGCCACGCGCGAACAAAAAAAGTACTGTGCAAGAGTTTGTCAAGTGAAGAGTGCCAACATTTGCGAACGAAACTGCAACCGTTTACCCAGAAAACTAAAGTATGCAAAATACTAGTTACACTACAGCTATGACTAAGTGAACAACAACAACGAAAAACATTACTGGCAGCCGTAGACATATGTATTTGCATATTTTCTTGCAATTAATTCGGCTAGTGGCTGTCAACGTGACCTGCCACAAGAACCACACACGCACACACATAAACATATTTGAAATTGCCTCCATTATATCGCGTTAGGGTATGGCTATCATTTTAACTTAAATATATTGCTTATTTATTATATATTGCAAAAAAACATCTCTGATAATAAGCCTACGAAATTTTATTTTAGGTCCATAGCCATTAAGATTCCGAATCTGTGAGATATTTTTCTAGATCACCTCCAGTTCGCAAATTAAAAAAAAGATTATTTTAGATCAATTGAATATTAATATTTTTAAACATAATCTCTTATAATCACAGTTGCTGTGCAAGTATTTTATTTAAAGCAAAAGGCAGTTTGGCAAAGCTAAAGGTTGAGAAATTAATAATTCGACGAAATATGTAATATATTTTTAAACAAGAAAAGAGAGTTGAAAAAGTGTAAAGCTGAAATCACACGATTGGTCAAATGTACCAATTTTTTGTCATTTATATGTACAGATCGTGTGAAGCCAAAAATATTTGGCATAAGTTTTTGTGCAGATAGACCGATAAAATACGGCTCTGTGGTACCAATCATGTGAACTGTTGTACAAATCAAGTAAATACAAAAAATGGACAAATGTACCGATAATTTTATCTGCCACTACATGACCAATCACAGTGACCAATCAATTCAAATAAAGCCAAAATTATTAAGACAAGTGGTATTCCTTCGGCATGTACATAGCGTCGCAAATGCGTGAAATGAATGCAAAAAATGAGAAAGCAGCAAAAAAACTTGAAATTAATATTATGAAGTGCACTATAGATGCGCTTTCATTAAATGATGATTGATATTTCATTGAATTGTTTTTTCTTCTATATTAATAAAGTTACAGACATATTTAAATCATTAATTTTATTTAACATAAACATCTATATTGAAATGGTATTTCTCTAGCGGCTGTCATAAAATATTGTTCGAACTCCTCACGAATTTCTTTGGCTTCATTGGTTATGTATGTCGTTGGACGTTCCTCTGCTCCTTGTTGCTCATGAACTGAATTGTCTTGTTGATCATTCCTATCTGTAGTTAAACCTTCCAAATAACTGGCATTTTTTTTTATTAAAAAATTATGCAAGGCACAGCAGGCCAGTGTTATTTGGGTCGTTTTATGCTCATTCAGTTGAATTGGTCGATATAAAATTTGAAACCGCAAAAATGCATTTCGACAACGCGCCTTCGGTAATTGAATAAGCGTTGACCGGCAGTTAAATTTTTACCAGGGTATGGTTTTAAAATGTGCTTTTGCATGCGGAATGCATCATCCGCCACTAACAAGTATGGACAATCACGGTCACGATTTGGCAATGGTTGTGGTAAAGGCAATCTCAGTGTATTATTGTCCAAAGCTTTCTGAAATGTGGACTTTCCAAAAACGCGGCCGTCCGAAACTCTGCCATTGCACCCGACATCAATATATATAAATCGGTAGTCCGCATCCGCAATGGCCATAAGTACAATACTATTAATACCTTTATAATTATAAGCCGTAGCCTTCATCACAATGTGTTTCCCGTCAACTGCGCCTATACAATGGGGAAAATTCCATTTATCACTAAATTTTTGGGCAATGTCAATCCACATCTGTTCGCTATTTGGAACCTTGCAAATATGTAATGTGACATTAATTTATATTTTTGATGTCATTATGTATAGCTACCTGTAAATATTCATTTTTCAAAGCTTTGTAAATTGCATCGCAAACCTCCGGCACAAATATAGATATGGTATTCGGCGCAATGCGAAAGTCAACAGATAAACTTTTGAAGCTGTCTCCAGAGGCAAGGAAGCGAAGTGTAACCGCCAAACGTTCATTTGCTGGTATTGCTTTGCGCATATTGGTGTCACTTTTTTATGTTTGGGGAGACTAATTCAAGAATATAATTAAAATTGGCTTCGTTCATGCGAAGATAATTTTTAAACAAATATTTTTGATTATTCACTTCACGAAACTCGCGCAGAGTTTTTGCATACGCCCCGTCAGTATTTCTCCTCTGAAGCCAATCTAGCACCCAAACACTTCGCTTCTTCAATTTCGGTTTTTCTTTTATTTGTTTCTTTTTATTAATTAAGTGTACACAAATACACATAATTGCCACTATTTTCTTTTTTCTTGATGAAGAAATCATTATATTTAAAAATTATAAAATTACGTTCAAATATATGTAATTATGTATTCAAAGCTTATCAGCTATCTACTTTATTTAAGATGACAAGCCCAACCATGTGACAGGGTTGCACAAATATTTGTCATATTATTGAAGTGTACAAATCAGTACAGAAAAATTCTGGCTCAAGTACGCCAATCGTGTGAACACTGAAAATTGTATCGGTACACAAAATTTATTTTGTACAAATTTGTACAGAAAAATTTTGTCAAAAATCGGTTCATTTGACCAATCGTGTGATCTCAGCTTAAGTTTTTGGCTGATGGCAACAGCTTTTGAACTGAGATTCATATCATATCACAAGGGAACGGCAGAACTTAGGTTTCGGTACAAACTTAACTTAGCACATTGGTATCAAATTCATTGTTCTGTCTTTTCTTTTCAATAACTGTTCTTAATATTTGTTATACGAGAATGACTTATTCAAAAGATCTGGTTTTCTTTAAAAATCAACTGTTTCAGTGACGTTGTGAGAAGCAAAATGTGGAAATTACGATGTTCATAGCTTAATTCGTGGGATTTGCCAGTGGGGCGGCGAAGGTTAGAGCACTGGCTCAACGACGAAGAGCACTCATTTCAAAAAACAAGAAATACCCGGTCTCTAATGCACCTTTTCACATATTTCTATAAACCACAGAGACGCTGGCTTCGACATTCGATTGAAGCAAAACACCGAGTCATACTCATATAGTTTATGAGTCCGACACGACTTGGTAGTAGCCGTCTGCTGCACGTTAGTACATTTTTGTTCCTAATTGTTTGCGGGTACTAAAAATCATGAAATATATTTTACATTGTATGTGCCGCTAATTGGAGGGTCAATGAATTTAAGTTACCTAAGTTACACATAAAGACAAGCTAGCCACCCTAGTAAATTCGTATGCCGTAGACACATTTTAAAAAGTTTTATATTCCTTTACCGCGTGCGATTTTCAGCTGCGTGGCTTAAAAATGCATATAAAACTACATACTTGAGAATACCGCAAGAGATGGCAGAACATGTCAACTTGAGAAACGTGGAACTTGTGGCGAACATTTACTGTTGTAAAGGAAAATCGAGAAAGGAGAAGAACAAGTGTTTTGCAAACAAGTTTTATCTTGCGTGCATTAGAAGACTTCTAAAATAGAAAGCAAAAAATTTCTTTTATAGTTGGTGGTTAATAAGTAACTGTACACATAAGTAACTTAAATACATATATATGTATATATATTCATGTTATGGACGTGTTTAAACTCACGCACACATACACGATAAAAAAATTCTTAACACACATACTTGTAGGCAAATGTTCATAAGATATCCCTGCAAAAAATTATACAAATAATATTTACAAAAATTATATGGTTTATATTCTTTAGGGTCCAATAGGGAATGAACTAGTGCCAACCCTTGGGATATAGATTAGGTATTAACTCGTCTCAAACAAATGTATTTAGTTTATAGTTAGGGATAGATTGGACGAATCTTTATTGACATTTCTCTTCAGTGTTACAATATACCATAACATAATCCTTTCGCACTCTTTTTGAAGGCTAGGGTACAAACGAGTACCATTGGTTTCTTAATAAAGCGTGTAGGCAGATGTTCGGCACAACCTTGGGGCTCTCTCATGCACTGATGCTACACAGCTATTGTAAGACCAATTCTACTCTACGGTGCAATAGTATGGTGAATAGGCGTACGAAAATCCGCCTACCAGAAGGTAATAGAAAGACTTCAAAGGCTCGCTGCACTTTGCAAAACGGGAGCTTTGAGAACAACTCCCAAGAGCTGGTACTAAACCTTCCACCTACAGATCTCTTCGCTCAAAAATGCGCAGAAAAATTGTTGGGATGACTACTGGTGCAGGAGAATTTAAATATAGAACCTTCGGGCATAGCTCGGTGGGTAATGACTTTTTACCTGGAAAAGAAGGTTCAAAGTAAACATAAAAAAGATGGTTGGCGTAAAGCTTTGTTAGCTGCACGCAACACTCTAAACATTTATACGAATGGCTCAAAAGTGGAGGATGGAGTTGGTGCAGGGATATATTGTCCAAAGTTAGACCTAAGTTGCCAACCACTGCAGAATATTTCTTCTACGTAGACAGCCAAGAACCAATCAAGGCAGTAAACTCGTATCACAAATCGACCAGAAGTGTCTTGGGAAGCAGAGCAGCAGTGGAAAGTCCTGCCAGAAGCATGCAACTTCACTTCTACTAGGTGCCAGGTTACAAAGACATCGAGGACAATGAAATAGTGTACGTATTGCCAAGAATGGTGTACGGCTAACACCCGAAAACATGATCAACATTGAGAAACCCATGCATTGTCTATACGACGATTTGCGCAGAAGCATAGCAAAGAAAATAAAAACCCGATGGAACAAGCTATCTGGGTGCAAAACTGCAAAAGTCATGTGCAAACTGAACTCCATTTGGTATCGCAAAGGACTGGTCTATGTGTGGCTCATTGGCCTACCAGACTAACCTAACATAACCTTAACGAGAAATGCTCATACAAAAAGGACTAATTTATTTCATACAGAAAAATTAAAAGTGCTCTTAGTCATAGTGGCCTTTGCGACTAATTGCATAATGAAAGCAGTTGCTGTTTAAGGAAGTGAATGCAACATGAAAATTAAATAAAAATTGTGTGGAAACTATATTTTTTGCGACAAATACACCATTTGAACACATGTATTTCTTCTTCTTAATTGGCGTAGACACCGCTTACGCAATTATAGCCGAGTTAACAACAGCGCGCCAGTCGTTTCTTCTTTTCGCTACGTGGCGCCAATTGGATATTCCAAGCGAAGCCAGGTCCTTCTCCACTTGGTCCTTCCAACGGAGTGGAGGTCTTCCTCTTCCTCTGCTTCCCCCAGCGGGTATTGCGTCGAATACTTTCAGAGCTGGAGTGTTTTCATCCATCCGGACAACATGACCTAGCCAGCGTAGCCGCTGTCTTTTAATTCGCTGAACTATGTCAATGTCGTCGTATATCTCGTACAGCTCATCGTTCCATCGAATGCGATATTCGCCGTGGCCAATGCGCAAAGGACCATAAATCTTTCGCAGAATTTTTCTCTCGAAAACTCGTAACGTCGACTCATCGGTTGCTGTCATCGCCCAAGCCTCTGCACCATATAGCAGGACGGGAATTATGAGCGACTTATAGAGTTTGGCTTTTGTTCGTCGAGAGAGGACTTTACTTTTCAATTGCCTACTCAGTCCGAGGTAGCACCTGTTGGCAAGAGTTATCCTGCGTTGGATTTCCAGGCTGACATTGTTGGTGGTGTTTACGCTGGTTCCAAGATAGACGAAATTATCTACAACTTCAAAGTTATGAATGTCAACAGTGACGTGAGAGCCAAGTCGCGAGTGCGACGACTGTTTGTTTGATGACAGGAGATATTTCGTTTTGCCCTCGTTTACTGCCAGACCCATTTTCTGTGCTTCCTTGTCCAGCCTGGAGAAAGCAGAACTAACGGCGCGGGTGTTGAGGCCGATGATATCAATATCATCGGCATACGCCAGCAGCTGTACACTCTTATAGAAGATGGTACCTTCTCCATTTAGTTCTGCAGCTCGAACTATTTTCTCTAGAAGCAGGTTGAAGAAGTCGCACGATAGGGAGTCGCCTTGTCTGAAACCTCGTTTGGTATCGAACGGCTCGGAGAGGTCCTTCCCGATCCTGACGGAGCTTTTGGTGTTACTCAACGTCAGCTTACACAGCCGTATTAGTTTTGCGGGGATACCAAATTCAGACATCGCGGCATAAAGGCAGCTTCTTTTCGTGCTGTCGAAAGCAGCTTTGAAATCGACGAAGAGGTGGTGTGTGTCGATTCTTCTTTCACGGGTCTTTTCCAAGATTTGGCGCATGGATGAATGGTCGGTTGTTGATTTTCCAAGTCTGAAGCCACACTGATAAGGTCCAATCAGTTTGTTGACGGTTGGCTTTAATCTTTCAAAAATACGCTCGATAGAACCTTATATGCGATGTTGAGGAGGCTAATCCCACGGTAGTTGGCGCAGATTGTGGGGTCTCCTTTTTTATGGATTGGGCATAGCACACTTAAATTCCAACCGTTGGGCATGCTTTCGTCCGACCATATTTTACAAAGAAGCTGATGCATGCTCCTTATCAGCTCTTCGCCGCCGTGTTTGAATAACTCGGCCGGCAATCCATCGGCCCCGCCGCTTTGTTGTTCTTCAGACGGGTAATTGCTATTCGAACTTCTTCATGGTCGGGTAATGGAACGTCTGCTCTATCGTCATCTATTTGGGAATCGGGTTCGCCTTCTCCTGGCGTTGTGCGTTCACTGCCATTCAGCAGGCTGGAGAAGTGTTCCCTCCATAATTTAAGTATGCTCTGGGCATCGGTCACTAGATCACCTTTGGGGGTTCTACAAGAGTATGCTCCGATCTTGAAACCTTCTGTAAGCCGCCGAATTTTTTCGTAGAATTTTCGAGCATTACCCCTGTCGGCCAGCTTATCAAGCTCTTCGTACTCACGCATTACGGTCTCTTTCTTCTTCTGTCTACAAATGCGTCTCGCTTCCCTCTTCAACTCTCGATATCTATCCCATCCCGCACGTGTAGTGGTCGATCGTAACGTTGCGAGGTAGGCACCCTGTTTTCTCTCCGCTGCGACACGGCACTCCTCGTCGTACCAGCTGTTCTTTTGCACTTTCCGAAAACCAATGGTTTCGGATGCAGCTGTACGTAAGGAGTTTGAAATGCCTTCCCACAGTTCCCTTATACCGAGTTGTTGACGAGTGCTCTCAGAGAGCAGGAGTGCAAGTTGAGTAGAAAATCATTCGGCTGTCTGTTGTGAATGCAGCTTCTCGACGTTGAACCTTCCTTGTGTTTGTTGACGTGTGTTTTTTGCTGCACAGAGCCGGGTGCATATGTTGGCTACAGCAAGGTAGTGGTCCGAATCGATGTTCTGGTTGGTGATTTTTCGATACGGAGACAGCCAGGTAGCTTGATGTATTTTATGCTGATGGAATCTAGTACTACAGATAACCATATTTCGGGCCCCGGCGAAGTCGATCAGCCTCAACCCACTTGGGGATGTTTCGTCGTGGAGGCTGAATGTACCGACCGTAGTGCCAAAGATACCTTCTTTACCCACCCTGGCGTTAAAGTCGCCAAGAACGATTTTGACATCGTGGCGGGGGCAGCTCTCATAAGTGCGCTCCAAGCACTCATAAAAGATATCTTTGGTCACATCTTCCTTCTCTTCCGTCGAGGCATGGGCGCAAATCAGCGATATGTTGAAGAACTTCGCTTTGATGCGGATTGTGGCTAGACGTTCATTCAGCGGAGTGAATGATAGTACTCGGCGACGGAGTCTCTCTCCCGCCACGAATCCAACACCAAACTTGCGCTCCTTTATATGGCCACTGTAGTAAATGTCACAAGGACCTACTCGTCTCTGTCCTTGTCCCGTCCATCGCATTTCTTGGACGGCGGTGATGTCAGCCTTTATTTTTCCGAGGACATCAACCAGCTGGGCAGCGGCACCTTCCCAATTAAGGGTCCGGACATTCCAGGTGCATGCCCTCAAATCGTAGTGCTTATTTCGTTTGCCATGGTCGTCATCAAAAGGGGGGTCTCTCATCCGAGGCTGTTTTTTCTTTTTCATTGGTACTGGTTTTTACGTGGCGGGTCCCAAACCCAGCGCACAACCCTATGTAGGGGATGATTCGCCTTCTCACATTAGCTCGCCTTCGAACGGATGTTCTTAGGCTACCCAGAGGATACTTGGTCAAAGACCGGAAGTAGTGAGCTGCTTAAGCCATGTGTAAAAGAATCGTTTCTGGCCACTCCCAAGTGAATGGCGATCAGAGAACTTTCCTCACTTGCGTGAACTTCTACACATGACTCCATCCTCCCATGTATTTAAGGTTATTTAAATGAATCAAACAAGTAGAGGAACCCTCAAAGCATGCACTTCGCAAACTTGCTGCACCTGTTTACCTCTACGGTTAATGAAATATTCAAAGCGCAATCAAACTGAAGCCGTCAATTATCGACCAAAGCCAGTAGTTAAGGCAAAATTGTATCGAATATTCAAGGGTTTGTATGAAATACGGACAAAATGTGCAAATACATACATATATACACATACATACAGTACATACGCGTGCAGTATTTCGTGTATGCCAACTGTCTAGTCAGCATAAAAGCTTTAATTCGGCAGTCTGGCTGACAGATACTACGGCGTGATAAGCAAGCCTTTAACAGGATATACACACATACATATACACATGTCTGCAACTACAGTGGTAACACACACAGACATTTCTGGCCAACTTGTAATTTCTGTACGTCCGGTTGGCGAAATTTGTTGTGGCTAAATTTCAAACAGTAATGCAACAGCCACCGGCGTTCAACCTGCGATAAAACTCAAATATATCAACATACCTCTGGCATACTGCTGCGCCGTTTCTGACATGCAATGAGTGAAAGCGTGTGAGAGTTATAAATCATTTTCCTTAATTTTACTTCAGACCTACGCCAACATATCGCATCTTGTACTCTTGCTATAAATTACCGTTATTTTTGCATTAAATATTCACATTTCTAATAGTCTGTCTGTCAGGCCATTACACGAAGGTCTCTGAATTTATTTCAAGCAGCAGACAGTCAATCAATATGTCGTAGACGGTTTCAAAATGCATTACTTCTGAATTTTACTTTCCTGAAAGCAAATGTTCATACGAGAAACAATAGTAATGGTGGTGGAAATGTTAAAACAAACAGGCGTCCATTCAAGTAGAGAAAACTTCAATTCACTGGTTGGGTAGCTTGCACTCATCAGACACCGTGTATGCCAGTAGAGAAGAAACAGTGAAGCTTTGCTAGCTCAATAGAATTATTACTATACTAGGCTTGCCACGAAGTTTGTTCCAACCAGAAGAAAACGTCGGATACTAAAAAAAATATATGTATATGCATACAAATATATATATGATCAACGTGACGAACTGAGTCGATTTTGCCATGACCGTCTATCTGTACATTTATCTATCTGTATGTACCGCTGTGTTCATTAAAATAACAGTACAAAAGAAGCAAAAATATGTAACGATTTTTTCTTTGAATAGTTTGCATACTGTTTTTGTAAAATGGCATATAGGGATAAAAAAACCAAAAACCCTATTAAATTTACTACTTTTCGAGATTTGTTTGATAACACATTTTTAGCAATTTTTGATTTTCTTCGATGAAAAGCGCCGAAGAGAATTGTAAATTCGCGCATTTTGGCTTTGACTAAGTCGATGGCAATATTTTTTAATTTTAGTGTGTAGTTATGGAAAATATGCACTTCATCATTGAACTTAGGCCTGAGAGTATTCCCCATGAGCAACGAGTTAAAGCTGCAGCTTAGAAGTCGGCGATTGCTTTTAAATATAGCGTTTGCTGCCCCTCAAAAGATTTTTTTTATTATTTTAAGACATAAGGCAGCATTACGTTCCTTAGTTTCCGCACATACACATTTTTATTCGTGGTCCCTTCAATCATATGCATTGAACCCAAACAAGTTATGAAAAACATTCCCATACCAAATTTTAAGTGCCACTGTGCACTGCTGTTTTAACAGTATGATTTGAAAGAAACTCAAAGTTTCGGCTGCTAGTGTAGATCCTACAATATAAGACCAATTTGGACTCATCTGTCCAAAGGATATTACGCCATTTTTATTTTTGGCTTGTTCAAATGATTTTTCGCAAACTCCAACCGGGGTTAAATATGCCTTTGACTAAGTAAAGGTACCTTTCATGGGCCTCGTATATTAAAATTTTCATTCAACGCTTGGCGTAGGGTGGTTATGTCGCTAAACCTCAGCAAAAATATAAAAGGAAGTCGGAAACATTGCAAATATGAGGGGGTTTTTTGTTTTTTTATTATTCCTATTTTATTTTACATAAACAGTGTCGAAGCGATTATATTTCGCAAGGAAATAGTCAAGAAAACCGTTATATATTTTCGATTCTGTTGCACTGATATTTCAATGAGCACTGGTATACGGGAACTAATCCCTGAGTTTTTAAAATATTAGTCCAAATCACACGCCATTTTCTCCTCAATAAATTGCTTATTTGTAGAAATCGCCAGTATCGGTCTACTATAGCTTATAGCTGCCTTACAATATTTTTATTACAATGTGCTTTAGATTTTGCCACTTTCTGATGATTATTGTTTTCTAAAACAGAACTTGCACTCTTCTTGTCCTACGGAAAGCCTAATTTCACAGCATGTTCTCCAAAGTCTAATTTGATTTCCGATATGTGCGATATTGTCGTACGAAAGAGTCGATAGGCGCTTCTTCCCTTAATATTTGGCAGAGGAGTTGAAATTTGTTTTGAAATCAGGCTTCTTTATAAGCATCCTTGTTAGTTTGCAAGTTATAGCATTTGAAGGACACAAAGTAATATATTTCGAAGAAAGTGATAATAAAAAATTGCATGTGTTAATTGAATGCCTTTCTTTATGAAAAAAAATCATCTGAAACTAAAAATTTGCTTCTAGTGGGAGTCTGTGCCAAACAAAACAAAAATTTTTCAGTAGTAAAATTCTGATCCAAAGTACGCCCACGCTCGAAGATATCAAAAAATTACAAAGTTATTTTGATTGGCCATGAAATAAAGTTCCACGGAGATAGATGACACTCCAGTGATATGAATGGAATGTGTCGGTCAAAGAAATTAATGAAAGCGAAAGTTGCATAAAACGGGTCTCGAATTGCCCCCACACCGACGAGTTCCATCTTCATTGGATAGTATATTTTATAAAGATTTGTCCATTGAGAGATTATAAATGGAGCATACATCGTATCATATCATTGTTCTGTAAACGTCAGTATCTATTAAGGTAATTGCTTCAGTTCTTTCTAAAGGAGTCATCTCATCAATTTCATCATAAAGCGTTCATTTAAGCTTAATTCAAAGGGTTTCGGAGTTATAAAATTTTTAGTATTGAACTAGCCCATAAGTTCAACTCATATGAACAGAAATTCGTTATACCAAACTTCCAATGATACTATATATCTGATTCTACTATATATTTTTTCTAAACTTTTCTATGTAAGATCACAGACAAGTATAGCAAAAATATTACGAAACCAGCTTTAAAAACTCAAATTTCAGCTTAAAACAACTTTGGTCTTAATCTGAATAAACTGTTTACTTTCACTCTGTCTTTTTCTTGCCAATCAAATTGTCGACCATAAAGGTTTTACAAAACAGTTAATAGCTTTTACCTGAGTATTACAACTACGTATCCTGTTGAGACCACATAAATACATAGAAAGTGGAGAGAGTTTAATTGGAAAAGCAAACAAATCAAATCCACACAGAACGCTGCACAAAGACAACTTTAATGGACAGCATTCACTGTTCATTACGGACAATCAAATCAATGTAGGTGGTGTTTGAAAGAAGGGCATAAAGAGTGCAAGCTGCAGGGATGTGTCTATTTATGGTTTTGCTTAACATGCGAAAATACGCTGCTATGGACTTAGTTCCCAAACTAGTACATAAGGAATAAATTTCGAACAAAGCTTGGTTACAATGTTGGGTTCGAAACTTCTTTCAAATTTTTTTTTCTTAACCCTATTTACCTTGACTTTACCTCTGTCTGCAACCCACCACCCGCAGTCCAGCTCTAACATAAATTAGTTCAACAAACTTAACGGTATGGGAAAATGAAAGCGATTTCGGCGAACAATCCACGACTAGGAAAAATTTTAAATAAATGTGGTATCAACAGGTCTCAATAAAAAGAACGTGGTGGATGGAAATATAACCTCAAATCATGGTTGTTTTGTTCCCTTTCAACATCGACCCATGGTCGTTGAGTACACGTGCCTATATAGTATGTAAATACATACACAAAATATATATGTGATACTTCGATATACGTATATGTATGTATGTCTCACTCGCTCATGTGTAAATTTTAGTGGCTTTAGAAGCACAAATAACTGACTACAATGTCGTTTGTTCAGTTTGTCATAGAAAAAATGCTCGTCTGTAATCTTCGAAACGTGCTGCAAACACAATACAATTAAACCCTGTTGCTTTTGCTCATTGCTGTTGTAAATTGCATACTGTCATTGCAGCTGCAAATCTCAAATCGATTTTCCCACTCGTTAGTTGCATTTGTAATGTACAAAAAACACCAACCAGACAACCTTGTTAATTTTCCCAGCAGGAAAATGTGCTGATTTTGCAGTCGAAAAACCTAAGCGAATGGCGAATCGAACGTGAGGCTTTCTACATAGCAACTTTCCTTATGATTTTCATCGTGCTACATATATTTTTATTCTAAAAATTTTATTTAAATAATAATTTATTTCAGGGCAAAATGTCCTTAATTTGATGAGAATAGAAGTGAAATCCCACAAATTCCTTCAGTTAAAATTTTCGCTTCAAAGTATATATTGACTGTTAAAAACTTTAGGTGTATGTATACCTGTCCACAGGAATACGAATGCGAGAGTTTCCTGGAGCCGCCACTTTTGTGGTTTATCCATTTGCAGCAGTTGGCAAATGTTGAAGTCCTTCCATGGAAATAAAATGAACTTTTGCCCTTAACTCAATTTCATTTCCTTTATCGGCGATATGTACTCGCCGTACTACAGCTGTGGCGGTGGCAGTTATGTGAAATTTCATTATGAACTTCAAAACGACGAGAAGCAGACTGACAGGCAGACAGACGGTCTCTGATGGTATCAATGCATGGCTAAAACACAAAATTGTATACGTGTTTGCGCGTGTATGTGTAGATATATGACGGAATATGAGAATAACGGTTATGTTACTTATGCGATGAATGACGGTTTTAATATACTCCTAAATCCAATATCTGATAAAAAAATAATAATTGTTTTAATAACTACAAATTGTTAGAAAAACGTAAACATTTTTATTGAAGTAAATATCAGTTGGACAGACTACGAAAGTACTGTTATTATATCAATATAAAATTGGGTCTAAAGCCAAAATGTAAGATAGAAAAGAAGTTTTCCTTTATCTAGGGAAATAGATCCAATATCATCTGGTAAAAAGCCAGTTTATTTTTAAATCTGAATTCTGAAATTGAAACTCTTAATGTTGTAGAGTTTTTGCAAATATCTTCCCTCCATTTGTCAGAACTTCAATTGATCCTTGGATCAGCACGCAGCAGACTTCTGCATAATTTATTGTTATATAGTTTGCAGCTTACAATATGGTTCTCTACATCGAGGCATTACAAAACTATTGACACAATTTTTTCCAAAGTTCGTATAAAAACTACAAGTATAACCTAAAATTATTAGTATTAACATCCAAAATTTAGCGTTTTCCTAACATTATATGCTGTCTGATTTGAGACAATGTATACATCTAAAAAGTCCTGTGAATACGCTCAGTACACTGTAAGTGTGTTCAAAATGAAGATTCAAGCATTCTTGAAAGTCTTTAAAAAATCCGTCACAATCACTATGTTTATTTTAATTAGTAAGGGTGGAGCCATGTGTAGAAGTTCACACAGTTTTCTGAGCGCCATTCACATGGAAGTGGCCAGGAAGCTAAAGTGAGAAGATGAACCACCACTCCTCAGGATTGTGAGTTTTGTTTGGGACTAATGAAAAGAAAACAACAGCCTCGAAATAGAGTCGACCACAGCAAACACAGTAAGAACTACGTTTTAAGTTCAAAAAGTGCGATGGTTGGACAAGGACTATATAGAGTAGGCACGATGTCCAAAACTAATGTCAAAAGCTAATGTTGATCGATTTCTCCGTGATTGTCGTGTTTTAGACGTGCATACGCCTCTAAGTCCTGACATCGACTTGGAGCACTTTTTGCAGCCAAGCACCCACCTCTGTGCAGCAAAAAACGTATTCAAACGATTTCAAAACTGCTTTGGACATCACGAAAAGAGCTCCTTAAAATTTCTATTTACTTGTTATAAGCTTCGAATGGCGTAGTCTTCAGTGCTATCAGCAATTTTTTTCGGTTTCGGCCCATTTTTGTACCGTCAATCGCTAGATTGGTGGTCACATCTCGTCACCAGTAGTGACAGGTCATTCGGTATGAATCTAGCATTGACACGCTTCATGCCCAAAACAATAACCAAAATGTATTGAGTCGATTGAGACGAGATATTGATTTGATTTGTACCAAAGATGAAAGAACGACATACTGCCTGAAGGATGTACATACATCCGGGAATCATTTCGTTTAGTCATCATAATCATTAAGATAACCATATATCTGTCTCGATTGGTTTGAAATACCACCGTTCGCTCATAAGCATTGGTTTACAGAAGCGATTTATTTCTAATTAAGTTGTTCAAAATGGACGATGATATCGTAAACCTCTAAAATACCAAGATCTCTAGTCAAAACAATAATTTCTTTCCAATGCAGATATTTTACGAGATTTTTAAGGAAAGCATCATGACCAATATTGATCTATTTGTATAAGGTGCGTTCCAAAGTAAAAAGGACTTTTTGAATCTAGCGACCCCTGGTGGCGTCATCTACATATATGACGACTGGTGCGTTAGAATCTGCTGTCTTTATCGATTGTCCAGTCATGACATTTCATTGATTGGAAGTGAAGTTATTGCGCTTTTAGGGGGTATTCTCATGTAATCACTTCGAAAAATCGATTTTTTTTTATATTCTGACAGTAAAACCTATTGAAAACATGCTGTGAAAAATTCAGACCGAAATTCATAGTATTTGATAAGTTACAGGTCATAGTCGCCGACGTGTCGTAAGCGACTGCCTACCAGGCGTCATGACAACTCTCGCATTTTTCTCGAATTATCATTTTCTGAAACTGTCATGGTCCTAATTCAACCGATTGCTTTAAAATTTACATATAGTATGTTCTTCTACTCATTTATAGTTATCGTCCGCACCAGAATTGTTTGTTTTCGAAAATATTTTCATATTTTTTGAAACGATTTTTAACGAAGAAAAACAAGATTTTCGTGACTTTTTTGTGAAGTTCGACATTTTTTTTTAATGAAATTGATTTCATTTGGTAGGGACGATAGCCGCAGAACTACTGAATAATAATCCATTCGATTTTTTTATTTCAGCCAACATGAACAGCCGCTATCACCATGACCAGTGAACTACTTTTTTTTGTTGGGGACTACTTTGATTTAAAAAAAAAATATATTAAAAATGTAAAAAACGGAAACATTTTTTTTTTTTTTACAAATGTATGCGTTCACTTGAGAGTATCCCCTTAAATGTCAGTATGTTTGTTTTATGGCTTCGAAAATGAGCTTCGAACAAAGAGCCAACATTAAATTTTGTTTCAAAATTGGTAAAACTTTTACCGAAACGTTTCAATTGATGAAACAAGTTTATGGCGATGATTGCCCATCCCGCAGCAGAGTGCACGTCATTTACGAGATATATGCAAAAAAATGCGAATTTCGTCGAAAAATCAGGTTTAGAGCCCAGTAATTTCTCGTCGGTGTGAGTTTCGACTTTATCGCACTGGGCATTTTTGTAGAGTGTTCAATTTTGAGGAATATGTGTCTAAAGTCAAAGCGATGCCATAAAATGCCTCTGAGCTATAGAAATTTAAAGATAAACAAGTAAGGAAGGGCTAAGTTCGGGTGTCACCGAACATTTTATACTCTCGCATGGTAAAGTGATAATCGAGATTTCATTATTCGTCATTTAAATATTTTTCAAATACCGTATTTTTGTAAAGTTTTATTCCGCTATCATCATTGGTTCCTAATGTATACATATGTTATACAGAGAAGGCATCAGATGGAATTCAAAATAGCGTTATATTGGAAGAAGGCGTGGTTGTGAACCGATTTCACCCATATTTCGTACATGTCATCAGGGTGTTAAGAAAACATTATATACCGAATTTCATTGAAATCGGTCTAGTAGTTCCTGAGATATGGTTCTTGGTCCATAAGTGGGCGGCGCCACGCCCATTTTCAATTTTTCAAAAAAGCCTGGATGCAGCTTCCTTCTGCCACTTCTTCCGTAAAATTTAGTGTTTCTGACGTTTTTTATGAGTCGGTTAACGCACTTTTAGTGATTTTCAACATAACCTTTGTATGGGAGGTGGGCGTGGCTATTATCCGATTTCTTCCATTTTTTGAACTGTATATGGAAATGCCTTAAAAAAACGGCTCTGTAGAGTTTGGTTGACATAGCTATAGTAGTTTCCGAGATATGTACAAAAAACTTAGTAGGGGGCGGGGCCACGCCCACTTTTCCAAAACAATTGGGTCCAAATATGCCCCTCCCTAATGCGATCCTTTGTGCCAAATTTCACTTTAATATCTTTATTTGTGGCTTAGTTATGACACTTTATAGGTTTTCGGTTTCCGCCATTTTGTGGGCGTGGCAGTGGGTCGATTTGGCCCATCTTCGAACTTAACCTTCTTACCAAGGAATACGTGTACCAAGTTTCATCATGATATCTTAATTTTTACTCAAGTTACAGCTTGCACGGACGGACGGACAGACGGACGGACGGACGGAGACGGACGGACAGACGGACGGACAGACAGACATCCGGATTTCGACTCTACTCGTCGCCCTGATCACTTTGGTATATATAACCCTATATCTGACTCTTTTAGTTTTAGGACTTACAAACAACCGTTATGTGAACAAAACTATAATACTCTCGTTAGCAACATTGTTGCGAGAGTATAAAAATCACGATTAGTGTATTTTCTAAAGGAAAATTTTTACATGCCTTGGTCCAGTCCTTAATGTTGATATTAAGGACTCAAATTTTCAGGTATTTTGTTTTAGGGTATTTCCAAGGAAATTTCATGATGGGACTGAACAAATTAATCGTTCAAAAAAACAAACACCCTAATATGTATACAGTGTATATACGTATGTATGCATACGAGTGCACCAGTTCCTTCCTACAACCTCTTACCGACGTTTTGTTTGCCTTAAAAATTCACAGTTCACAGAAATACCGGCGAGGAAGTTGTGTGTATGCACGTTATTGTTGTTGTTACTGGTATTTTAATTCACTGCAATAAATTACTTAGAACAATGCGGAAGTAGTTTCGCAATTGAAATACGAAAACGCTTAACAAAAATAGTTTTGTATTTCCTTGCATTCGCCCATTCACGGTTAAAAATACTCGCTTAAGAAAACATGCAACTGCATAAATTTGCATTGAAAATGTGGACGAAATCCTTGAATATAAATAACATTGTAGCTGTCTTAAATTGTATTTAAAATAAAAAGCTGTTGGCCTAAAGCTGGAATTTAAATAAGTTTTGATTAATAGCGGTTGCGCTGACCGAGATTAGGCCCAAAATATTTAAAAAATGAGACAAATCGAAATGATTTCAAACTTTTCTCATTTCATATACTTGTAATGGTTAAAATTTATAATAAATGACTTTGGCAGAATTAGCGTCTAAATTAATGGCAGCGCATACAATAATTTACAAGAGTTTTCAGCAAAGCCCACAAAATCTTCGTCATAAATTTTTAAACAGCAACGAAAAGCCAAATGGGTTAGCCAGACACTTTAACCGAAAGGATGGGCTATACTATATTTTGCTATTCACTGAGCATAAGTGTATCGCATGAGTACTTACGTTTTTATACGTATGCATATGTATGGTACGCAGAGACAAGCGTCATTAGCGCAGACTAAAACGGAACAGAATAAGAAGACAACTTTGCTCTCGATTTCTTGGTGGCAATGAATTTCTTAAACAATTTGAGGTCGAGTGCTGCTTAGTTTGAAAGTATATTTTACAAGGGTACGTGGTTTTAAAAGGTCCCAGAAGTAGAATAGGCAAACTCATTCGGAGCGCTAGCTAAATTGCATATTTCGTGACTACCTCAACACTGATGCAAAACTGATGCATAGTAGGTCAGTGGGTTCTCACCATTGCATAGATATAGGACATTATATTATTTTAGCAGTTATGAACAAACTATGGTCATCTGTGGTATAGAAAAATTTACCAAGCTACTTGGCTGTTTCGATCATGTTGTGATAGACGTCTCCAGTGTTTTAGACGTGCGTACGCTCCATGATCCTAACATCGACTCGGACCACTATCTTGTTGCAGCCACGATACGCACCCGCCTCTGTGCAGCAAAAAACGCACGTCAACAAAAACTAGGAAAGTTCGATGTCAAGAAGTTGCAATCAAACAGACAGCCGAACGATTTTCGACTCGACTTGCACTCCTGCTCTCTGGCCGGCCGAGCTATTCAAATACAGCGGCAAAGAACTTATAAGGAGCATGCATCAGCTTCTTTGTAAAATATGGTCGGAAGAAAGCATGCCCAACGGTTGGAATTTAAATGTGCTCCGCCTAATCCACAAAAACGGAGACCCTACAATCTGCGCCAACTACCGTGGGATTAGCCTCCTCAACATCGCATATAACGTTCTATCGAGCGTATTGTGTGAAAGATTAAAGCCCACCGTCAACAAACTGATTAGACCTTATCAGTGTGGCTTTAGACCTGGCAAATCCACAACTCACCAGATATTCACCATGCGCCAAATTTTGGAAAAGACCCGTGAAAAGAAATCGGCACACACCACCTCTTCGTCGATTTCAAAGCTGCTTTTGACAGCTCGAAAAAGAGCTGCCTTTATGCCGCGATGTTTAAATTTGGTATCCCCGCATAACTAATACGGCTATGTAAACTGATGTTGAGCAACACCAAAAACTCCATCTTGATCTGGAAGGACCTCATCAAGCCGTTCTATACCAAACGAGGTTTCAGACAAGGCGACTTCCTTTCATGTGACTTCTTCAACCTACTTTTGAAGAAAATAATTCGAGTTGCAGAACTAAACAGAGAAGGTACCATCATCTGTAAGAGTGTACAGCTGCTGGCGTAGGCCGATGATACTGATATCATTAGCCTTAACAACCAAGCTGTTAGATCTGCTTTCTCCAGGATGGATAAGGCAGCGAAGCAAATGGGTCTGGTAGTGAACGACGGCAAGACGAAATATCTCCTGTCATCAAACAAACAGTCGTCGCACTCGCGACTAGGCACCCTTGTCACAGTTGACAGTCATAACTTCGAAGTTGTCGATAATTTCACCAGCATCACCACAAAGAATAATGTCAGCTTCGAAATCCAACGCAAATGCTACTTCGGACTAAATAGGCAATTGAGAAGTAAAGTCCTCTCTCGGCGAACAAAAACAAAATTCTAGAAGTCACTCATTATTCCCGCTATATGGTGCAGAGGCATGAACGTTGACAACATCTGATGAGTCGACGTTACGAGTTTTCAAGAGAAAGGTTTTGCGAAAGATTTATGGTTCTTTGCGCGTTGGTCACGGCGAATATCGCATCCGATGGAACGATGAGCTGTAAGAGATATGTATATGACGACATTGACATAGTTCAGCGAATTAAAAGACGGCGGCTACGCTGGCTAGGTGATGTTGACCGAATGGACGAAAACACTCCAGTTCTGAAGGTATTCGAAGCAGTACCCGCCGGTGAAAGCAGAGGAAGAGGAAGACCTCCACTCCGTTGGAAAGGCCAGGTAGAGAAGGACCTGGCTTCGCTTAGAATCTCCAATTGGCGCCACCTTGCGAAAAGAAGAAATGACTGGCGCGCCGTTGTGAACTCGGCTATAACCGCGTAAGCGATTTCTACGACAGTAAAGAAGAAGTTTCAAGCGTTAGATATTTGATATGATGATGACTATATGATGACAATTTGGTATGCAACAAATAATTTAACTAGCACTTGAAATTACTTGATTTTATTGCAACAACTTTAAAATAATCTATCTAATTATTTCCATGCAAAAAAACTTTTTAACTTATAGTATTCTTATGTAATAAACCCATAATAATTATACCCTAAACAGAATATATTAAGCGGAACGTACGAATATATAATATTAAGTCGAATATACGAAGTTTTTAAGATCCAGAAGGAAAGATCGCATGTTCTATAAATCATTAATAATCATTTTAATGATCAGCATGATGAGTTGAGTTGATACAGATAATTTTTTCGCTCTGTATCCCTGGGAACTAGTTAGTGAGATCTTAAATTTTTCATCCGTCCTTTTCTCTTCAAGAAGCTGCTTATGTTATTTATCGGAACCACCAATATCGAACACCTTTGCTAACATATTATCGTGCTACAATTTTCAGCTGTCATATAAACTTTATTTAGTCACTCGCAGAAGTTTTGACACTAATTTCAAAATGGTCTGGGGTCCAATTGGTAAGCTGGTTAAATATAACATATTGTTGACCAATTGTACATAACGATAGCCTATGTAACCCTTGACTTTCAGCTACTTAACATTTCTGAATGCCATTTCGTAAAGCTACGCCCGCGCTACTCAGTCTCTTAATACCTTATTGTGTCCCTAATCCCACTTAATGAATCATAGTGGCTACGAAAAATTCTTATCACTAATTGGATTTGCGCAAATACATAGCATGGGCGAAACCTTTGAAAATCAGTGAACCGCGAAATGCAAATGGCAAATATCGCATTGACGTTGGACGCTGAACTTGCACAGTTCTAATTCCATTAGCTTTCACTTTGAGGGATTTGTGGATAGTTAACTTTGTTTTTGTTATTCATTACAAATTGGTCACCATTTTCATTTAAGTTTAAAAAATGTGGGCCAGCGGAAGCATTTCCTATTAAATAAGAGAGAATTTGTAATGCTTATGTGGGTGTTTTCATACATTTGTGAATAGGTGGGGACGCAAGTTTGCATATATTTGTACATTTTATATTATACATCCGTAAAATATTGCACAGAGCATACGAGTTTTATGCTATTCAACAGGGTTGTGTGGTTTGGAGTAGTGGAGTAATAATAATTATGTGTGTGGAATTTTTATTTCCATGAAAAAATATGCAAAATTCATAAAAGTGTAGAAGCGTATTCGTTCCTAAAATTATGATTTATGCTTGGATACAAACCTGAAAAAAGTATTTCTGTAATTATGTGCGATTGTAAATCTGGCTATGTCAGCTTTAATTCCTTCATGTTTTTGTGAATTAATTATGAATTACAATACTCGACAATATTGAAAAAATTGGAAATTTTGTATGCTAGTTACTAGCAGTTCCACATCTTTAGCAAAAAAAAGAAAACAAAGTTTTGTAAAAAACAATCTGTTTTGCTATTTCAGATGCCATCGAGAGCGATACACTAATTACGTATATAATCATCTTCTAACTAAACTCTCGCAAGATGTTGCATGAAGTATAAGAGTTTTACACACTCATAGTGTTATCTCACAAATTGTAGGTGAAATCCCATCTAAGCAACCACCGTACCAATTCTATTCTAATTTAGTGCATAACATTTCATTATAATATCACATTTTAAAAAGGGGTGAAATCGGGTCTGGTGGACCTACTTCATATATAACACAATTTTAAATTCCGTTTGATTCTTTCACTTTAGTATATATGGTATATACTCGCGAATGTTGCAACAGTGCATAATATTTTTGTTCACTCAACGGTTGTTTGTATCACTCAAAACTAATCGAGATAGATATGGAGTCATTTACAGGATGACGAGACGAATTGAAATCGGCCTCCAAGAGGTTTAATGTTCATATCTCTTAAACCAATTCGGATACAAGAACCAAGTTCGATCTCTTAAGCACTCTTACCGATATTGTAAAACCACAGCCACATAACGGTTCTGATAAATTCAACGGAAATATAAAATTTAGCACCCGTAATCGTAGGTGAATCATTTATAGGGGCCATTATCAAAACCTGAAGTTGAGTGTGGCACCGCCCCCATTTAGGTGAAACCCCATACCTGGGGATCAGCTCGACTGATTTCAACCAAATTAGAAAGGTGACCTTATTCTGATACATTTATGTCGCAACGCGAAATCAGACTACAACCACGCCTACTTCGCATATAAGACAATTTTAAATAATGGGTTGTCAAAAAAGTCTTGCGGTATTTTTATTGAATTTTTTTTTTTTATTGAAATTGAAACGAATGTTTGATGACTCAATCCCAGCTCTTGACCGATGCTACGGCTGCTACTATGCCGGTCTCTTTCGACCAATTCAGCGATTTTATCGCAATTTTCGACGACAGGCCTACCGGAGCGTCTTCGACCACCTCTACATCAGACCGAAAACGTTGAAACTATCGTTGTGCGGTGGAAATGGAAACTGTATCGGGTCCATAAACTGCACAAATTTTTTTGGCGGCTTGAGATGCATTTTTGCCTTTATCGTAGTAGTACCGTAAAATATGCCGTATTTTCTCTTTATTTCTCTCCATGTTTGCGACGCTATAACTCACGAACGACTTAAAAGAAACAACAATCGATCAAACACGTGTTAGCGCGTGACATGAGCTTTCCAAAAAGGTATAGAATGACCCGATGCGACGAATAAAACTAGAACTACGCGCTTTCAGCGCCAACTAGCGAAAATACCGCAAGACTTTTTTGACAACCTAATATAATATTTTTTTTTTTTTGTTTCATTTTTCAGTATACAAATTAAGCGCTATTGATGTATCGGTTGTATATATAATTGGACTAAAAGTGGTCAAGCTCTTTGCTACCGAATATATGGTTTTATATTGAAAATATCGGTCAATCTGTGTGATATACTATAGAAACTCAGAGAGAATTCTTTTCTGATAATAATATGCTCGTGTGCCAAAAATTGGCTGAATCGAGTCAATAATTCCATTAATCCCCATATACTAAATAGAAAAGTTTTCGAACTTCCGGCTGACTTTACATTTGTGGTGTATGTAAAGTCGGTCAATATGTGAGGTATCTTAATGAAATTGAAAGAGCGTATTTTTCTCTTTGCATAAAATTAATAAAATCGTTGACAACTTGCCCTAGCTGCCATATAACATAACTAATATCAGGACTTTGAAACTTCCGCATGTATAGGGTTTGTGGGGAAAGTAATAGGACTGATTTTCTTCCGCCGCGACTGTACTTCGGAGCGTGCGCGGACTAGATTCGGTAGAGGGCCTTCCTAGCTAACGAACGAGCGGCTGGTATGTTGTCTCCGAGCATGTGGAGAGTCAGGACTAACATTTTCGCGCGAAATGTTTCTCATTAAAAGTGAGATGGTACAAGCTTGAACGATGCAACAAATCCCTCCGAAAATGCAGCGTTCGTTAAAACCTCTCCAATCCAGAACTGCAGAGGTGGTTTTGACGGTGAGGGAGGAGTTGGACATCCCATTATTCGCGATTAAATTCTGTCAACATTTTCGTGTTTCTGTGAGTGGTAAAAGCCGAAAATGCTCAGAGTAAATCTGTGTGAAACGACAGAGACGTTTGATATAATCAAGCAGGCTTATCCAGATGTTGTTTTAGCAAGAAGTGGTATGTTTGTTTGGTACCAGACCTTTTTGGAGGACCGGGAAGAGGTCGCTGACGAAGACCATACTGGAAGACCGGCGATTTCGACCAACACCGACAATGTGACTCTTGTGCGCAAACTTTTGAGCTCAGACCGTCGACTAAGTATTCGTTTAATTGTCCAGATGTTAAATTTATCAAAGTCTGTGGTTCATGACATTGTGACGGAGCACTTGAACATGCGCAACGTGTGTACGAAGATGGTCCCAAAAGTGGTCACTGGCGAACAGACATTGCGGCGATGGGAAGTGTGCCAAGACTTGAACATATGTGAAAGTGACCCCCAATTTTTTAATAACGTAATCACAGGGGACAAGTCATGGATCTTTGAGTATGATTCCGAGACAAAGAGGCAATCTTCCGAGTGACACACGCTACAGAGGGGATCCAAACAGCATGCACCTCGGCTCTCAAGGTTATTCCGGAGAATGCCTTCCGTGACGCCTTCAATGCTTGGAAATCGCGCAGACAGCACTGCATCGACGCAGAAGGAGCCTATTTTGAAAGCTTTCAAAGCATTGTAACGACTGGTAATAAAACTCTATCTGTTAACCATATGTGGCTAGATAAAATCGGGTCAATACTACGCCTATATTCCATATGCGTGTGTACCGAATGTAGAAATTTCACAATGAATGTTGAATTCTTTCGAAACTATTTTTAGTAAAATAAACATTTAGCAACTACTGAAGGTATTTCGCACTTACCCGAACTTAACACTACTACTTGTTTAATATTGCCAATACTTCAAGGTAGATCGCAGTCTGGACTTTTACATGTAATTTATCCTTAATTTTTTCCAGCAATCATTTTCATAGGATATAAAAACAGTTCTTGTCGAACCCTCAAAGGTGATCTAGTGACTGATGCCCAGAGCATACTTAAATTATGGAGGGAACACTATAATGCTAGGAGAAGGTGAACCCGATTCTCCAGTCCAAAACGATGGAGCAGACGATCCATTGCCAGACCTTGAAAAAGTTCGAATAGCAATTACGCGTCTGAAGAACAACAAAGCAGCGGGGGGCGATGGATTGCCGGCCGAGCTATTCAAACACGGCGGCGAAAAACTGATAAGGAACATGCATTAGCTTCTTTGTACAATATGGTCGGACGAAAGCATGCCCAACGATTGGAATTTAAGTGTGCTCTGCCCAATTCACGAAAAGGAAAACCCCACAATCTGCCCCAACTACCGTGGGATAAGCCTCCTCAACATCGCGTATAAGGTTCTATCGAGCGTATTGTGCGAAAGATTAAAACCCACCGTCAACAAACTGGTTGGACCTTATCAGTGTGGCTTTACACCTGGCAAATCAACAACCGACCAGATATTCACCATGCGCCAAATTTTGGAAAAGACCCGTGAAAGGAGAATCGACACACACTACCTCTTCGTCGATTTCAAAGCTGCTTTCGACAGCACGAAAAGAAGCTGCCTTTATGCGGCGATGTCTGAATTTGGTATCCCCGCAAAACTAGTACAACACAAAAAGCTCCGTCAGGATCTGGAAGGACCTCTCCGAGCCGTTCGGTATCAAACGAGGTTTTAGACAAGGCGACTCTATATCGTGCGACTTCTCAACCTGCTGCTGGAGAAAATAATTCGAGCCGCAGAACTTAATCGAGCAGGTACAATCTTTTATAAGAATGTACAGCTGCTGGCGTATGCCGATGATATTGATATCATCGGCGTCAACACCCGCGCTGGTAGTTCTGCTTTCTCCAGACTGGACAAGGAAACAAAGCAACAGTCGTCGCACTCGCGACTTGGCTCTCACGTCACTGTTGACTGTCATAACTTTAAAGTCGTAGATAATTTCGTCTATCTTGGAACCAGTGTAAACACCACCAACAATGTCAGCCTGGAAATCCAACGCAGGATAACTCTTGCCAACAGGTGCTACTTCGGACTGAGTAGGCAATTGAGACAAACAAAAACCAAACTCTGTAAATCACTCATAATTCCCGTCCTGCTATATGGTGCAGAGGCTTGGATGATTACAACAACTGATGAGTTGACGTTACGAGTTTTTGAGAGAAAAGTTCTACGGTCCTTTGCGCGTTGGCCACGGCGAATATCGCATTCGATGGAACGATGAGCTGTATGAGATATATGACGACCTTGACATAAGTCAGCGAATTAAAAGACAGCGGCTACGCTGGCTAGGTCATGTTGTCCGGATGGATGAAAACACTCCAGCTCTGAAAGTATTCGACGCAATACCCGCTGGGGGAAGCAGAGGAAGAGGAAGACCTCCACTCCGTTGGAAGGACCAGATGGAGAAGGACCTGGCTTCGCTTGGAATATCCAATTAGCGCCACATAGCGAAAAGAAGAAACGACTGGCGCGCTGTTGTTAACTCGGCTATAATCGCGTAAGCGCCAATAAAGAAGAAGAAGAAGATAAAAACAGAAAAAGTAGCTGCCATGCTCATTGACGATAAGTATGTCTAACACATTCATTACACATTAGACGGCAATGTTGCTACGAACTCAAGAATGAATTTCGTACAAATTCATAACCGTCCACCCAGAACTCAGTTTGACAAATAATACTTATTCTTATCTTTTATAGCAAACTATTATGGAATCAAAACTAAAACAATATTTTGTAATACAAATCTCTTCTTTTCAGACAATCTAACAACTGAAACTCGTTTCTGTCCAAAAATGCAATAAATGTTAAAAGCTCACACAAAACAAAATATTAACGGTTATACATACATACATACTCGTGCATAAAAACTTTTCAAAGACTTGACACGCTCAGCGAAAACTTATCAAAGCTGTGTAATACGAAACGGAAAGGATCTGGATAATTTTTCACAAGGCATACCAAAAAAACGTAGCTTACTGAGAAACAAAATGTCGAATGTAAGTCTCAAATATTTTGAAAGTTATTTGTTCATTTTTAGTCAAATTCAAGGAGTAAGTTAGAGAATATTTAGGACTGACCGAATTATTACCAGCTTCCCTAGTGTAGTTTTTTGACTTTCGATTTAAATATACATTTGTACATATTTAGGTAGCCGCCTTCGAATCGCCAAGAGTTAGAGAGTAGCGAGACAAACAAATTGCACCATTTAAAAAGACTGACGGCACTTGAAAAAAGCGTCGAGAATTACTTATATCTATTGGACCAATTATTTGAAAACTCTAAGCTATTTCAGTTTTTTAGATCATAATTAACTTTGTGTATCATTTTGATAGTCATTTGACTCAAACAAAACTCGGTAGTGCAGAAAAAATGAGGTATCCTCACACTCTCTTGATTCGAATTTAACTTGCTGACTTTGCTGTTGCTTTTTCATGTAAATTTTTAAAGAGAGATTAACGACCAAAGAAAGCGAGTAAAGAAGATGTGCATCGATGTCAGCACATGTATGGTAGCAGTCTCTTCAACTAATAATAAATAGAAATTTTCCAAAGGCAACTTATCTTCAAATTTATATCAACAGTCCATTTATCAATCTACATGCTGAACGTTTATATTCGTCACATTTTCATATAAATTGGTGTCCTTTAATTGTTTATAGTTTTTAACAAACCACACTCAAGCATACGCTGAAATTTCATAAATAACTGTAAAGGCACATCCCTCGGTCACAACTAATATCAATGAAGAATTTAGCACATTTTTCTCTAGCTTACTCCGCTTCTAAATCAATTTTATCTCAATTGAAGTCTATATTCTTATAATCCACCTTAATATATGATGTATGTATATATGTGAAGCAGTATAACCTACCCATTTATTCCCATTTCTAATTACAATAATCCGATTGCTCAATGCCATTGCCAACTTCCTGCTACCGCACACTTTCAAATGCCTAGTTGCTCTACATGGATGAAACGAATTGCAATGGCATCTATGCGTCCAAAGTCAATAGTACGGCATCACCACTAACAACAACAACATCAAACAACAATAACATCACTAACTGCAACGAAAGCAGCAACAATATTTTGCATGCAAGCAACATTATTATGAGCACGACCAACAGCAGCAACAACAATAGCAACGTTAACGGCAATAGCACCAGTAACATCATAAATAACGCAAACACAAATAATATCAACAACATCAACATCATGAATATAGCAGCCTCGACTGTGGCAATGACAGCGGCGGTTGCCAACGCCAACGTCAACGCTGCCGGCACCGCCACCGGCCTCACGTCGACCACACTACCCACATCCGTCTCGAATGAGGATCTAAGTCAGAGTTTATCCGAGTACACGGATGCGGATGAAAGCATATCAGCACCGACCGAGTTTCTTGCTGAGGTGAGTATACATACATACATACATATGTACTTAAATATTATGAAGAAGTTAAGAATAAAGCGTAGATGAAAAAATACAACGGAGCTGAATGCAGAAGTGCCTGCAGGCTTACAATTCGCTCTACTGTCTGCCAAGTCTATTCACAGTGGAAAATACTCGCGTAGCTGCCAATTGCCCTCTGCCACTTGGCAATTGACTAGCTTTAATAAATGCAAAAAAAAAACAATAAAAACGTTAACTTCGGCTGCATCGAAATACCACCCTTCCCAGGTGCAATTTTTATAGAAAAACTGGTACACAACAATTTTTAACTTGATTTAGTTAGTTTACATGCAACTATACTATATGCTTTAGTTGTCCGATCTGAACAATTTCCTCAGAGATTTTAGTGATGGCTTGGATAATATTATATGCCAAAAAAATATACCCTTGATCCATATCTTTAATACGATCTCCAATAACAAACCAGAGCTCCTCAAACATTGTAGTAAACTTAATACAAGAGTACTTTGTTCAGGGTATAAAAACTACAAAGAAGCTCAAATGGTGTATCTTAATGGAAGAATGTATATATATATATATATATATATACGATAACTTCTTGTTTTATAGCTGCAGAAGTATATTAACTGTACCTCAGATTCAGAACAAACGTTAAATTCGGCTGCACCTAAGCAGCCTTCACAGGTGCTTTCTTTATAGGATAAAGGAGAATAAAAAGATCTTTATCTTGTTTTTGAACGGTCAGTCCATATGGCAGCTATTATCTTGTTTTTGAAAAAATTTCATGAATATTCTTCGTCACATGAAAAAGTATTCGATAGGTCAGTTTGTGTGACAGCTATACGTTATAGTGATCCGATGAACTGTTTTCTTTGGCAGTCGAATATCGAACGTTCCGACAAATGAGCAACATCTTTAAGAGAAAATAACTTGGGAAAATTTTCAGATCAATATCTTGAAAACTGAAGGACCTCTTTTCTTCTTTACTTGCGTAGACACCGCTTACACGGTTATAGACAAGTTAACAACAGCGCGCCAGCCGTTTCTTCAAGAGCAGCCAGGTCCTTCTTCACTTGATCTCTCTTCTTCTGCTCCCACCGGCGGGTACTGAATCGAAAACATTCAATGCTGGATTGTTCTTTCCATCCGGATAACAACGACGGACAGATGGACAGACGGACAGACAGACGTACATGGCTAAATCGACTCAGCTCGCCACGCTGATTATTTATAAACAATTCACTTTCTGGGTGTTATAAACATCGTAGCAAACTTAATATACCCTATTCAGGGTATAAAAAAACCAACAAGCTCAAACGTTGGGTTTTAATGGAATACTGTAAAATATATTTAACACACATATTCCTAGTTTTGTAGTAGTAGGTATTTTAACAACTAAGTCTTCTAATGATAATCTACAATATTCTGGTAGGCCACAAAACATCTGTTTTACAGCGAGCTCTTTTCAAATTTTAAAACGTAGTTACAGATTAAGTTTTACTTGAAGTCCAAAATGCTGACGAAACTTTGTTGATCCTTAACTAGCCAAGCTTAGTGTTCTATCCTTTAACATTTCTTACTGGCTTTCCTCGAGGTATTTGAAAACAGCTCGTTGTCTACAATGAATCAAGTGTCGTTTATAGTTGCAGACACTACCATATTAGCTTTAACAGGTTCAGCATGACGAGTTTGGTAAGACCTGGGTTTCTTGGCGACTTCAAATATTACATAATGTTTGTTAGAAAGGTTCAGCAAAAAAAGTTCACCCCACCTAATCTTAAGACAACCCCTCGCCTGCTAGTATGAGAGCTTAAAGTTAAAGAACCGATTATAAAGGTTGGTGAAAAATGGAGCCCGCAGATAATAAGAAAAGATTTGATGGCTTTTCTCAGAACTGGACGGACATGGAATGCCTATGTACAAGAGCATATTTCTTAGCAAATTAATCGATGTAATGGTAAGTGGTTTAAACACAGTGTTAAGCCGTGACACTTTATATGTTAAGATTTCGCTGCACTCTATTAATTGGAACGGGGTCAGCGGCTCTGTTTAGCTCCTGAATTAGTCTATCGCCATCTTTGGATTCAATATATAATTTTCCTCGTTTTAATGTGTGTTAATATAATGAAACCAAATTGTATTCTCCTTAAAATCATTAGAATATAAAAAATTTTTAGCTGCTGTGAAATTAATCCTTGTATGCATAATGAATAATGAATTTTCTTTTAACTATCCTCTCTATTTACAGTTTCTCTCTGCGGTGATGCTTAAAGATTACAAAAAAGCCTTGAAATACTGCAAACTGAGTGAGTTCTATTTGAATATCATAAAATTTTGAAATACTTACAAATCAAAACTTTTAATTAACTCGCAAACTTTCGCAAACAACAACTATCTCCGCACCTGTCGCAACTGTCAACAGTTTTACAATACGAGCCAAACAACGCAACAGCCAAAGAATTCTACCCTCTTATAATCGAAAAGTTACGAGGTAAGTTGCGCAAGTTCGTGCCGACAGCGCCAAAGTAAAATAGGGAACAGCGACACCGTTATTGAATTTGAAATGCAACTTTATGTATATTATCTTAAAAATATTAAAATTAGTTTCTATTAAAAATCGCAAAAATAGACGCAGCGGCCAGCGACAGTGATGAGAATTACAATAAATCGTCTTCACCCGAACCAGTTTTAGAACTGCAATCCTCGGATCCATCGGCAGGCGAAAGTGATGATGCGGCTTTTGAAGACCAAGCGATCGGTATTATTGATGATGGGATTGATGAGTATGGACTGGCAGAGGACAACTGTCATTCTTTGGATGGCTCAAATAGCCACGAACTAAATGTAAGTAGTCGGAGCGGCAGTAGTGACTCGGCGGGTGGTAGTATAAGTGAATCGATGGATGAAGAGCTCGAAGGAGAGGAAATCGATGACGAGGATATTGATGGCATTGATGACGATGGTGTCGGAGATGAAGATGAAGACGACGACGACGATGATGACGAAGTGGAAGATGTCAACAGCAGCAGCGGTGATGACTTGCCAATCGATGATCCCAATTCGATTGAGGCTGCAGCAGGTACCGGCAATAATTCACTTTCGTCGCGAAATTCATCTAGTGGCGGTGGCGGCAGCGGACGCAGTCGAAGCGACAACACAACGCACTCATACTCCAGTTTACTGCTAGAAGAAGAGGACGATATAGCGCCGGTTAACCTGAAATTCACCAAAGAGCTGTCATCGCCCGATTTGGATGTCAGCAATGGTGGGTAGCGCTGTTTTAATTTGTTAAGGTTTTTATATATAATTTTTTTGTTGCTATTTGCGCTGTAGGCAACAAATTACCGTCAACTTCATGTAGCGACTCGGAATCACCAACGGAACCGCTAACGCAACGCCTCGCTGCCATTTTGCGCTCAAAGTGTGGTGTGTCCAGCGCTGGTGACAACTATTGAAGGCAATGCAAGTGACACACAAACAAAACGCATACGCAAACCGCATAGTTATCAGGAAAATACAAAACTTTAGTATGAAATGTATACAAATGAATCTAGTTTAGTTGAATATATAATATATACTAATATATGTACTGTGTATATTTTCATGTATTCACTTGTAGCTATTTAAGCGTTATATACTCGTAGTTTAGTATATGTATATATCCATGTATTTATGTACTGGCATATAACCAATTTCGTATACAACACGTATATTCAGATATATGTATATCCTTGAAGTATATAATGTACACATATTATACATTAGCAACTAAAGAGTTGATTTTCTCAATTATAAGCTAATATTTATCAGTCATCACCACTGACATTTCCCATTAAAACTTGCCAATCACTCTCAAATTTACTCAGAGATTCAGCTTTGCTAAACTTTTGACGAAGAATGCTCAAAAAAGCGTAAAATATCGGAAGGATAACTTATAAAATGATCTACTCACCCTTAAAATACGAATAATTTTCTTACATACATACATATATAAATAATATTTGATCAACTTTTATAAATATATTTACTTACATTCTACTATTATTAGAAACTGCTATGAGATTTTGGAACTATCTTCGCTGAAAGGACTGATATCTAAGAATACCAGTTTACAGTTGGTTCACCTTAAAGCTAGGACTTTTGTATCAAAATTATTAAGATCGTAAATGTTAACGAAATAAGTTTCAAAATCTCTCAGCCAATACTCTTTATCAATGACCTATAAACTTATATACTCTTTTGCGTAATAGTTTAGTAATTAGTAATACCTAGTGCAGAGAACTGACTCTTATTTATGATATTCTAGATCACAAACCAAGTGGACTTGTAGTGGATTTTATATGCATGCTTTAGAATTAGGTTTTATAGGTACTAGCGAATTTGATAAATTAATACAATTAATATTTATTTAGTCTATATATCTATATTATTAAAGTAAAAATATACAAAGACAGGTGAGTTGCTGTCGCATAATCACCTTCTCAAAGACGTTTTGAAAATCGTTCAACGAAACTGCGAAAGAGGAATTCGGAAGTAGGAATTAAAGGAACTATTTTAGACGTGGTATCTTGTTACCAAAACGGTTATAAAGAGAAAACCACACATTCAGCTCTACATCGATCAAGGAAGGTTTAATAAGTCCAACTAAATTTAAAAACATTCTGAAAAGTCTTTTCATTAAGCAAATAAGATTCACATGGGCTAAATTAATAAAGCATTACTCGTAAAGCATTTAATCAATGATTTTATAAAACCGAAACTATATATTTTTTCTGATTCTGATTGGTGTTTGGATGACACCTATAAACCATTGTGCTTCGATCTGAACAATATGTTCGGAAATTGTACTAATACCTGGGGTAATATCCACGCCACATTTCGTGACGACAAATAAAAAACTTTTTCCAAGAAGGACTTAAGCTTGATCGGTCAGTTTGTATGGCAGTTATATATTATAGAGGTCCAATCCGAGCAGTTTATTCAGAGTTTGAATCGGTCCCTCTCTGTCAAATTTCTTGAAAATATCTTGTCAAATAAAAAGTTTTCTGTACAAGAACATGAATATCGGCGGTTCGGAGAAATGAGCAATTTTTTGGAGAGAAAACGTTGAGGAAATTTTCAAATCAATATCTCAACCTTAGGACCTGGTATATATACAGACAGACGGAAGAGAAGACAAACAGACAGTTGGATATAGTCGTCCCAGCTTTTCCTGCTGATTATTTAGAAACGTATTTTCGGGGTCTCCGACGTTTTCTTTTAGGTGTTACAATCATTGTTACGTGGCAAACTTGTTATACCCTGTTCAGGGTACAACTGGTTAAGTGGAAGTAACATCACAGTGGGAATATCAAAGTAAACAGGTTAAAGAAGTTTTAGAAATTAATAAATTTTTAAAAGAAATGCAACTACCATTTCGTTCAATAAACTGGAAATCAAATTTTACTAACAGAGTCTCAAAATATCAGTTACAGAAGAAATACTGAATGTAATAATATTTATTAGGCATTATAGAAGCAATAACATTTTATTTCGGAGACTGAGACTAAAAAGTACGTTCAGCGAAATCAAACAAAATTAAATTTGGTATCTAATTTAATTTCTGAAACCATTAAAAAACACGTAGAATATGTGTTGGGTTAGACCATAGGCAAGTATGTATTTGTTTGGTTAGAAGGTACTAGATGAACATATCGTACAAAGAAAACTATATACTTTTGTTAAATTAATTAGAATGGCAAATCTATTTCATAAGCATTAAAACACAAACTGAACTATACTGCATACTAATTTATATCTAATAAATATTTAATAATCACAAAATGAGTAAATTATAGAACTGATGTTCCTCATATAATATAAAAATTGATATTTGAAAATATCACAATTCGACAGTTAAATTGTATTTATGAGTTTAATCCAAAAAATATTTTCCTTTTTTGCAAAACAATATAAGCATTCACAAAAACAAACAACATAACATTAACCGTTCCCACGACAGTCGGGTCTAAGTATTTGGAACGGACCCGGAATTTTATCCGGCCAAGGACTGTCAAATCGGCACCATTCCTCGAAATTACTTCAGGAATGTTTTCTGCCGCGATAACAACAACATAAACAACATAATATAATATATATGTATTTATTCAAATTAATTTTTTAAATACCTATTATCACCACTTAAATACCTATTTGAAAAATCGAGTATACATAACTGATTTAAAATCGCAAATGTTTCAAAAACATTATTGAATAAGAAAGAATGTTAAACACAAACACTCGTAAAAGTAAGCTAACATTACAAAGACTTCATTAATAAAGAGACTTTAAACTAGGAAGACGGTGGATTGTTGCATATTAATTTCCAAGTGCATATATAATATATATACCATATACATAAGTATTTATAAGTTATAATCTCAACTATTTACTATTTATACTAATCTATATACTCAATTTAGGTGCGTGTAATAACATATAGGCACATTTAGTATGTACATATGTGTATGGATCTATTGTATGTATTTATATGTAGTTTTCCTGTACGCATATTTGTTAATAGCAATGTAATATATCAAGGAAAAATCAAGTGTGAAAGGAACATTTCTGAAACATGACACATAGATACATATATACTTATAACACGTAAAACACAACCGCATACATATTTCGTATAAACCAAATAAAAAATATATCAAACAATATTTCGTAAACATGCAAAGAAAGCAGGAATAATTGAGTTCTTCATTAATATCGGCGGCAGGTATGATTTAGTAAAGTCGCGCTGTTGTAAACTCGGATATAAGACAAAACAGGTGTGTAGGTATAACCGCACCAAAATTGGCATATCTTACTTTTGGTGGGAGTGCCAAAGAATGGACCAGTTTAAATCATTTTGGTCTTAAGGGCCATTCAAGATGTTTTAACTAGGAAGACTGTTTTATATGGAAGCTGGGCGGGTTATAAGAAAGAGCTGAAACGTTTCGACCCCGTCTCAACCCCGCTCAAGCGATAACTTGAATAAATTTAAGATACATCGGAACGTTGGCAAATGTATTCATTGGCACTTTGGGCAGGTTAGTATTGCAGATGGGCATAATCGGAACATATCCTCGCCCAGAAAAACTTGTAATCCACTCTAACTAAGCCCCAAATTATAATGCAAAATTCTAGTTCCATACAGGGGATCACAACAGGACAAGTCTCTAAATGCAGAAAATTTTTAAAAAGTTTAATTAATTCTAAACGGTTTCCTCGGAGCGGTCATTTGAGTTTGCCGAATAGCCGGAAGTCAAACGAAGCTACGATGGTTGAAAATTTGCGAAAAGCTCACAAAAAGTCAATGCAGTATGCAATGGTGCATTATCTTATTGAAAAACTCGCTCCTAAAGTTGAGACCACTGACTCCTATTTTCGGTAGTAAATTATAATAATATCGACTCGTTGTTGGATCGTATATCTTTCCACGATGAAATGGCAAACCTTACTGAAGAGAAATGTCAAAAGAGCGGGAAAAATATGGTGGTGGTCGCTCTACTTTTGTAGTGCCCTACTAAAAAACCCTATAGTTCTTAGTGGCGATAGTTTCTTGATATTTCACTGCTTTGACATTATATTAAAGAAAAGGGTTCGTAATGTGTTGGATAAGTGGAACTACTGAATTTCTTTAAAATATTATCCAAATTATTGAAGGATACAGAGTTGAAAAAATTTTGTGTTGATAGTCGAAAATTTTCAGTTGATTAAGGTAATTATGAAGAAATTAAAAAAATATCCTTGCTTTCGGAGTTTAGTAGCAAATATGATTTAAAAGTCAAATTCTCTAAAATTTTGGAAATACTAGAGAGGAACAAAGGTAGAGCGGTTTCACCAGAATATAAGCCCATGCGTCGAGGTTGCTGGAGATTGTCAACCGGAGAATTGTAAAAGAAATGCTCATAAAATGCATTTTATTACAATATAACAAGTGTTTTTAACATTTTTCTCTCAGTTTACTTGAATGTGTCCATATTTTTCAAAACAAAACTGACATTATAAAAATTACATAAATAATACCGGCCTACCTGATCGCTGCTCCAAAATGCTACGGATGGTAGGAACGCTTCTATTGATAAATTTTGATATCTCCTACAATGTTTTCCTTCCTTTCGAACATTAAATATTAGTTTTCTTTCTCCGAATGTGGTTTCTTTTGATTTTATGTATTAACATATTTTGTGATTTTGGTTTGGTCGAGTTTATACCTAAAGTAGTTAGTTCAAATTCATGTTTTTGTTCAAGAGAAGTTTTGATTTTCATTTTAGCTCAAAGTTAAAAGTTTATTTGAAGTAATAATAAAGTCTCCAAAACCGAAAATCTTTTAGGTTCTTTTTATTGAAAAAAATATGTTTGTTACTTTCTTTCATATTTTCTGATTTTTGTAACATAAAGTGGAAACAGAAATTTTAAAATAAACGAGAGCAAATCTTGCAAAATCATTGATAGTTTATGACTTATGAGCCTAAATATATTCAAAATATCTTTTATTATATACAAACCTACTGTAGAGTGTTTTCCTGTACGAGTACTAGTACGTATCTTGCCAACAAATGAACAACAAAAATAATTATGGATAAAATTTCGCAAAGACAAAATAGCACTTGTTTTATTATTTATTCAATATTCTTAATGAAATACGTAAAGTCTGATAAATACGCACATATACTCAAACGAAAAAGGTGCATAAGTAGACAAGATTATTTATTTGAGTTCCGCTGATATGAAGATCAAAATTCCTTTAGATTTCCTAAAGTTTCACTGGTACGTGAACGAACGAAACAATTCCAAATATGCCGTGCTAATGACCTCATTATTTTTCAAGTTGGTGACTTTTGGGTGATATATTGTTTACACAAAGTCATCTATAAAATTATCATGATAATGAAGCATGCGCTCAGCACCTCGGTGAAAATAAAATGTCAACACCGTTAGTCATTCATTGCTCAAAATCATCTTATTTATCCTTTTCACTCTGTTGACATCCCGGAGACGTCGCATAAAAGTTAATCGTTCATATACTTAGAAGACAGAGAACTTTGAAGAACAGGTGTCATCTCTTTGAAAACCTTAAAGTTACGAAATATCAATAGGTAAATCAACTAAGCGGAAGCTTTAAATCTAAGTTAAAAAAAAATCATTTACTTCTAAGTCAACAAACTCATTAATCCGGGTAGACGTAAGCCGATTTAAATGCACTCTCAATTTATAAGAATTGATTTCGATATGTCTGCAAAACTTTATGATAATAACAAGCAAGGAGGGGATAAGTACGGATGTAACCTAACGTTTCATACTCTTGCAATTTGCAGAAATCAAAGCCGAAAAAATACATTCAGGTGTTAACAAAGCTATTACGTATACTAACAAGTAAGGATGGGGTAATATTTTCAGATGCTGCTAAAGCTTTATTCTAACAAGTAAAGAAGGGCTAAGTTCAGGTAAAACCGAACATTTTATGCTCTTGTAACTAGAATAAAAGCCGGGGAAATACCTTAAGATGTAAAACTCAACAGAGGATCGGAATCTAAGCAATTTTATACCTACATAAGATTTAGAAAAACGAAAGTCACGCTACGTAGTAGTATCGACCCGATGTGGCCATCATCATGCCATATACTAAAAAAACAGTCCCTGAATTTTATTAAGGTACCTCACATACAATCACCAATCATATGAAGCAAAGTCAGCGGATGTTCAAAAATCCTAGCAATAGTTACATACAGGGGGCTAGGTCAAGTTTCCGCCCAATTGTATCTATTTTGGGCACAAAGATATACTGTTATATGTTAGATATATGGGGGCTCAGGGAAGAATTGACCCGATTCATCCCATCTTCTATACATAGAAATACTATTGTTAGGAATTCTATCTGAATTTCAATTGTATATCTCACACATTAACCGATATTTTCGGGGATGATGGTAGACTTGTAGAATTTGGTCCTTGTTCGTCGAGAGAGGACTTTACTTCTCAATTGCCTACTCGGTCCGAAGTAACACCTGTTGACAAGAGATTTCCTGCGTAGGATTTCGAATCTGACGTTGTTGTTGGTGTTAATGCTGCTTCCAAGATAGACACACTGAAAAGGCCCAGCCAGTTTGTTGACGGTAGGCTTTAATCTTTCACACAATACGCTCGATAGAAATTTATAAGCGATGTCGTGGAGGCTTATCATACGGTAGTGGGATGATGCATGCTCCATATCAGTGCTTGGTCGCCGTGTTTCAATAGCTCATTCGGCAATTCATCAACCCCCGCCGCTCTGTTGTTTTTCAGACGGGTAATTGCTATTCGAACTTCTTCATGATCGGGCAATGGCACGTCTGCTCATCTCTATCTTTCCCGTCCCACACGTGTAGTGGTCGATTGTAACGTTGCGAGGTATGCAGTCTGTTTTCTCTACCAATATTATACGTTCAATTAATTTTTCTAAGATATCTATCATATGGTCCGATATATGTGATCGGTAAAAAGTCAACCGAAAACTTATATTAGGTGTATGGTAGATAAGGGTAGTATTGACCCGAGTTTATTTTTTTTTTTAGATTTACCACATATTTTTAACAAAAAAACAAGCTCTATGAGTTTCATTAAGGTATTTACTTTAGCTACCAACAATGAGCTAAGTGGGGCACACCAAATTTTTAAAGATTTTCCAAACATAGCTGTGGCTCCCTAATGCGATTCATTATACCATGTACCTTTTTTATATTAATTTCCTGGCATAGTTTTGGCAATTTATTATTTTTCGACTAATGGCGTCTTGTGGGCGTTGCAGTTCTCCAATTATCCCCATCTAAAATACTAAAATTAATGTGATGCCAAGTTTCATGAAGATATCTTAATTTTTGCGCAAGTTAATGCTTGCGCAGACGAATAGACAGACATGCGAATTTGAACTCGTCTCGTCACGCGGATCATTTATATTTATAGAACCCTGTATCTTCATTGATTACTTTTATGTGATACAAACAGCCCTTTAACAAATTAAACTATTATACTCGGTAACAACATATTGCAAGACTGTAGAAATGACGCACCGACGCCCGTTACGCAAAACTTATTAAACAGCGCTACCGCAATAGTTTTACCCAAATTTCAATAAGTTAAGTAAGGTAAGCTTTAAAAGTATTTAAAAAATTTACTTGAGAATCGGGTTTCTTAAGAAAGTTATTGCCGATTTTATCAAAGTTTTTTAAGCATTCCAAAGTTTTTTTATACAGATATGTAACGTATATTGTGACCACAAAGTACCTGGAAATTGTAAATAAAACGCAAAATATTCAATTGTTCATCAATATTTATTTTGTTGCCTTCAAAGTACTTGTAATTCCCACCAGATGTGATACACTTACGCCAACGAATTTGAAAAAAATCAGCTTTATTGTGGCGTGTCGAGTAATAGCGCGTTTCAAAACCCAAAATATCAACCAAAATCATTCGAACGGACTACTCAACATTTTACGAGGCATAGAAAAGAGACTGTTGAACTCCGTTGCGTGTTATGTTCGAAGGTACTAAGCAAAGAACTAAACCATGGATAAGTATTAGTAGCAAACTTTACTTACTTGGTCTTGGCACCACTAATTGAATAAGAAAACCACATTTATGAAAATTCAATAATCAATTCATTATTTACATGTTGACATTTTTATGTTTTTATGCATTTTTTTTTTCAATTTGATCGAAAATTTCTTTTTACAGCTTGATTATTGCCTCATTAAACTGCTTCAATTACTTTCACTTACAAAATAGTTTTTTTATGTATTGTACAATGCAAAAGTGATAACTAGAATATTACTGTTTCGTATTTATTTGATTTTTTCTCTCGCTTATAAAATGCTATCTTATTTAAACACATACATCAATATGTGTGGAGGTTTATAATTTATAAAAAATATAATTTTCAATTACTCAGTACTGTTGGATATACATTCATATGTAATTCTAAGTACACATAAAATCTTTTTAGAGCAACTAAGTAAGTAAAGTGTTAATACGTTGATATCAATGCTCTTATGTTTACTTGTAAGTGATATGTTAAATAACGGTCTAACGCGGATTTCAATTCAATTGGTTCAATATGGTCGTGAAAACAATTCATATAACTAAACAGAAAATCATTAGAAATCGATGTCCCTTTTTCTTTTGCTATCTTATTCATTTTCTTTATCTTTGCTTCTTAATATTTTACTCTGTTGGAGTCCAGATCATTTTCTCCTTGACTTCCAAACTCAGTTCCTTCAAAAGTCAGTTGTCCTCAGTTTTCCAAATGAATCTCAAACTGACACTTCAGCACCATAAATAGATTTCAATAAATGTTTGTATGTCTGTATGTAGCAATGCAAGCATTGCTCTAAGCCCGCAAAGCAGTTCAAGCTTTCAACATAGGTATATGAAATTATGTACGTATTTATGCACTATTCGTACTGCTTAAGTGCTTTGTAAATAAATCAGGTATATTAGCATTGCCATAAATAATTTGCTTTTAAATATTATTTGCACTAAATCATTATTATTTTCTTCTTAAATTTTAATAGCCTTAATCGAAAGTGGTAATATTATTTATACTGATTTTTTCTCGTCGTTTTCGCAGCTTACTTTTAGGCGTCTAAACTTTGTTAACGAAAATCAGTAAAACTGTTTCTACAGAATAAAGAGACTACTAGGCGATTATAAAAATGTTTGTACGTAAAGTCGAAAGTTTAAAAGAAATATATGTACAGTAACAAATCTGCAGAGTCAAATATGTCTGTAAATAGACGTTGATATATATATGTATTTTTTAATTTAGGATAAAAATAAGACATGACAGTACTTTCTAAACAGATTTTAGTCAAGGTTACAAGTGGGTGGTCTAACCCTCCAAGAAAACTAATTTCCCCAAATGCATACATACATATATGTATATAATATCAACTAAATCGGGTATTATTTGCAATAACTGCATTTGTAACTCACAAACACACATAAACGCTTACAATAGTTAAAAACACAAAGCGTTAAAAATTATTTTCCAAAATCGCCCAAACTTAGGCGATCCACTAAAACTCAAAAAAATAAGATAGTGAATAAAAAACAACGATTATTCGCTTCAGCACTTATGGTATTACCCTATTTAAATTTTCATTACGTATTGCAACCGCCTATTCACTAGACATTTTCCAAGTTCAGAGAATATACGTTGAGATCAGTTGCTATTTGCAATATAATAAAATGATTCTGATATACACTTGCCAGAAAAAGTAAAGTACCAAAAAAATATCTTTATATACTTTCTATAAAAAACAACTTTTTTTATTCATTATTATTATGTAGTTTTATGGAAATGTAATTGATTAAATTACCGACAATAAAATAAAACTAAAAGAAAACATGCGGACGAATAGAAAATCCATAAGAAACAAGTAAGGAAGGGCTAAGTTCGGGTGTCACCGAACATTTTATACTCTCGCATGATAAAGTCATAATCGAGATTTCTTTATCCGTCATTTACATATTTTTCAAATACCGTATTTGTGTAAAGTTTTATTCCGCTATCATCATTGGTTCCTAATGTATACTCGTATTATACAGAGAAGGCATCAGATGGAATTCAAAAGAGCGTTATATTGGAAGAATGCGCGGTTGTTAACCGATTTCACCCATATTTCGTACATGTCATCAGGGTGTTAAGAAAATATTATATACCGAATTTCATTGAAATCGGTGGAGTAGTTCCTAAGATATGGTTTTTGGTCCATAAGTGGGCGACGCTACGCCCATTTTAAATTTAAAAAAAAAGCCTGGGTGCAGCTTCCTTCTGCCATTTCTTCCGTAAAATTTAGTGTTTCTGACAATTTTTGTTAGTCGGTTAACGCACTTTTAGTGATTTTCAACATAACCTTTGTATGGGAGGTGGGCGTGGTTTTTATCCGATTTCTTCCATTTTTGAACTGTATATGGAAATACCTGAAGAAAACGACTCTGTAGAGTTTGGTTGACATAGCTATAATAGTTTCCGAGATATGTACAAAAAACTTAGTAGGGGGCGGGGCCACGCCCACTTTTCCAAAAAAATTACTTCCAAATATGTCCCTCCCTAATGCGATCCTTTGTGCCAAATTTCACTTTAATATCTTTATTTATGGCTTAGTTATGACACTTTATAGGTTTTCGGTTTTCGCCATTTTGTGGGCGTGTCAGTTGACCGATTTTGCCCATCTTCGAACTTAACCTTCTCATGGAGCCAAGAAATACGTATACCAAGTTTCATCATGATATCTCAATTTTGACTCAAGTTACAGCTTGCACGGACGGACAGACGCACGGACACAGACAGACAGACAGACATCCGGATTTCAACTCTACTCGTCACCCTGATCACTTTGGTATATATAACCCTGACTCTTTTAGTTTTAGGACTTACAAACAACCGTTATGTGAACAAAACTGTAATACTCTCCTTAGCAACTTTGTTGCGAGAGTATAAAAATCTACTTACAAGATACATAAATCGAATAGAGTAATTCTTCTTCTGAATTCTTTTTAAAACTTAATAGGAAGTCGGATGTCCTCAACGTTGATTTACATAAAACATCGGATAGGCGTTTTGGCAAGGCAAGTTTAAAGGTTTCTGTCAAAGGGATGTGAGCCTATTTCTTGTGCAACAGATCCTTAATCATATCCTTTGAGTTAATTATACGTTGGAGGACTTAAGATATACTATAAGTGAGTCTCATAGATAGGTTTACAGTCTGGTCCTGTTTTTTGACTTTTTTTCGTAGAAATTTTTATTCTACCATAGAACTTTTTTCACATATCACGAGGTATATCGTGGAGTGTACAAACAAATTTTTTCGGAATTTTTTAATGACATCTGTCGGAGAAATAGCTGGGTGAATGAGATGCGTTTTTTCACTGGCGGACACGATTTCTCAAAAACCCAATTTATTCTTAAAAGGTACGTAAATGAAAAAAGTAATTAACGTTTTTTTTTTTAATTTTTCCCCATGTATTTTTACATAAATTTTGTCATAACATTGTCAATAAATTTTAAAAATCTATGAATCTAGTAAGGCGTTTTGTAAACATTTAGAAAAAAAAAATTAAGCAAATCGGTTGAATAGTTCGACCGGAATTATGTCCGCCAGTTTAAAAAAGTGTGTTTTGAGAAAAAGCGTTTAAAGTTTGAGGTGTGCACTCCGAGCGCTCCGAACGTCGAGCGGTATTATTATTTTTGTGCCTTTTTCGAAACCTTCCAATGACAAAGTGGGTTTCTACATTAATTCTGTCGATATAAGAGAAAAAAAAAATAAAAATTTTAAAAAAAGATTACCCTACTGATCCCTTAAGACATTCCACGCTTAAAGCTTCATAACAACTGTATATATCTACCCCTTCTCTAATAAGTCAAAACTTCAAGATAAATGGAATTAATATTCTTCCAAATAATTTCACTAAATTGTCTTTAAATATAACTGTTAGTAAGAAAAGTTAATCGAAATATATTTACTCTCAAATATCCCATCTTTCATTTCTAGCAATTTTGCACAGACACCACATCAATTAGTATCATTTCACTTGAGATATTATTTATATATATTCCCAGGTTACGGACCGACAGCCATGAATTATATTTTGTCGAGCATTAATTGTCTCTAAGCGATCCATTTAGTATAACATCTATATCCCTTTCTGAATCAATCATAGATAATTTATCCCTATCAGGGTTTTCCGTTCCACTCAGTTGAATTCGAGTCAAAGCAATCCAACTTTAGCAACAATGGACTTCAGATAGAAAGGACATTAGTTTTAATTTATATTACGATGACGAAAATGATCGGGGGAAAATAATGTGCTGCCTTCATGATCACTCACATCCATTGGAACTTTCTAACGCCAAGTAAGTCCATTTATAAAAAATATTCGCTATTTTCGTTTAAAAAAGGAATCATTTTGTTTTCTACAAATGTGAACGATATTAAAATTATGCGCAACTCTCCATTTCCTTAACATCCAACGGTAGGCCCAGGAAACGTGCTGTTTCAATGGCGTCGGACCTAAGGGGGAAGAGTGTCGGATGAATAGAGTTAGTAGGGCGTGGGACATATATTTAATATGTTCTGGATAAGTAGGAGTTTAACCTGCTACAGTATCCAGAACGAAGCTGCGCAAGGATCACTATGGTTTCTCGCGGCAACTCTAGCTATTCGTCTGCAATGGATGGTGGTTTGACTCCAAGTACGCCATTCACTGAGAGGGAGTCGATGAAGGTATTAATGGCTCCACTGTGAATGGCGGTCAGTGCTTGTCGGAAGTTAGTTGCGACTGAAGCCTGGTCGGCGTATTGTTTGATGTCGTCAACGTAGTTGAGAAATGACCTCTTGATGCTCCTAGGAGGCGGTTCCGCTCCAAGCAGGTGACTTCAGGAATGATTTCTGCGAAAGTACCCCAACATGAACTGCTTGGAGAGGAGTTCATTATACTCCTTAACTGGGAGCATACGGGCCTCACTAAGCAGGTGTTCGATGGGAGACATCTAGAGGCGGATGCAGGTATCGTAGTCCGGAGTGCAGTGTTCTGACAAGTTTACAGCTTCATCGCCTGCGTTTCCCTGCATCCAGGCGACCATATCGGTGCGGCGTAGTTAAAGACCGGCCGGCTAATTGCCGTTGCCAACAACGTTTCTTTGTCCTTTCCCCATGTGCTGCCGGCTAGCGACTTGAGGATAATGTTTCAGCTCTGTACTGTGTCTGTGAAGGAGCACAGACTGTCGAAAGTGACACCTACAATTTTAGGGTTATTAACAGTCGGAATCTTAACGCCACCAACTGCAATATTAAAGTCAAGTCTGTACTCCTTCGTCCAGTTTGTGAATATGGTTGATTTAGTGGGGAAGGGTGTTAAGTGCCGTGCATTGAAAAAGCGAGGTAGCGCGAGAGATCGAAGAGATAGCTGTTTACGTTTGAGCACAAGCCATCGATTCCATTATATTCTAGTAAACCCCAGCGGTATGGAGTTGAAAACCGTAATACCGCAACCGTAAAACCACGAAAACGTTTTTAAACGATTGAGTTAATATCGACAATATCGAATTTCAAAACTTCAATTATGTTTTTTTTTCATAATTAGCCAAAATTTGACTACTGTTCAATATCGGCTTCGGGACGAAATTTTGTACTAATTGCCGAGAAGAATATAAAATTGACGGCGACCTAATGGTGGTGGAATGGAAACAGGTTTACCACTTTGATAACACACATTAACTATTCATAAATGGAACCCTAAAATCAAAAAACGGAAAGAAACTAAACAAATATGTCGTTTGTGGTGCAACTCAGGATAAGATAAATTGAACGGATAGTGATGACTTTACATGCAAACATTTTTACAAAACACTTTTTAAAATAAATAATCCTTAAGCGCAACGCTATGCAAGCGTCGATTTCGATAACTTAATTTGATATTTGAACTTATGTAGCTCCGTATTCGTTACATGTGGTATGTAAGTGCTATGCTCGTATGTACGTATGCTAAGTATGCTACTTAATTTAAGCTAATAAACTCTTAATTATGCTATATTTATTTCTATTTATGTACACGGCTGTTTGAATATATGTATGTATGTATGTAGCAATTACTTTCTAATACTATTTATTAACTTTGTTGTTCTTGTTAAACAGAAACTTTAATTTGAAAACTTTTCAGGTGAATATTGTACTGTTGAGAATAATCATCGCTCATTCATCGTCAAAATATTGATTTATTTATGTAAATAGCGTATAAGTATGTATGTATGTGTATCGTAGCGTTTGTACGATTATGCATGTCGTCTTTTCTGATAAGCACGAGCACTTCAGTTAACTAAGTAAATACTTTGTGTGTGTATCTAAGTGCGGGCGTTAAAAGGTTGGGAACTGATGGAGTAAAGATTAGATGACGTTGCGGGTGGTCTTGCGCTAAATTCAGTTAAGTTCCGAGGTGAGTTCTCAATGAATACAATTACTTGGTCATTAAATTCTAAACTATGCAACCCCTTCGTATTTAACGGTGATGCAACGAAATTATGCAACGCAACAAAGTTGCGACACGCGTCATCAGACTAAATCGATTCGATTTTTTTATTTTTCGGCTGCCAACGATTTAAAAAATTGTAATATAATTAAATTGATAAGATACCTAATTATCGTAAATTAAATCACATTAAAAAAAAACGAGAAGGTTTTGGGGTGTGATCTACAATAGGCGTATCAAACTGAAGAGTTTAAGAAAAGTATTTTTGTCGAATGAAAATCGTTTGAAAAAAGTTTTTAGCCATTTGTTTAAAAAGATTAACGGTATATGGTCGTGGTACTTCAATAATTACTAACTAAGCATTCCTAGAATATGCTGATCAGCTAAGGGCTAAAAGCTAAGCGAGAAAACCGGAGATCTTTTACTACACCCACAAATTATGTTTTATATCAACGAATAACTGATTATTATTTAGTCACGGCAATTGTAATTATTCAAAACATCACTTCGTACTTGCTTCAATTTAGCGACTTTTTTTTTGTTGTTCGTATGTCGAGTTATCATTAGGTTCGGGGCTGCTTATAAAATATGTTTACTATTTATTGGCACAGTTAAGTTTTCAGATTTAACAACGTCAAAAACTAGGTTATGTTAATAATAATATATTAAAATATATATATATGTATGTATATTTAAAAAAAAAAAATAATTACAAAAATTAAAGAACTAATTTATTAATACATAAACAAATAAAACTCAAATTAAATTAATAATGGCGTTTATTTCAACAGAAACCCTTAAGTTATGCATGCGCAAGGTCATCAAAAATTCCACAAATTTTGAAGAATTCTAGACAAACTGGCGCGTTTCTAAAAGCTAAAAATAAAATTACAAAATTTTGTTTGGGGGTACAAAATAGCTTTATGCATAACTCATTGTAAAATGTTATGACTTGCATTACACTTATTTCGTAGCTTAACAGTAATATTCTTTTGTTGGAATAAAATAAAATGTGCTCGCAAATAGTGAATATAGGTGTGTATGTATGGTAAGTGTGAAGAAACATCACAAATGGCAGTACAGAGTTCGAACATATGGGGATGAATAAAATTACATAACTGGTAACAAAAGAAGGCACAGAAATAATATTTAATATAGACGTAACAAAAGAAAATAGTTGATGTCAATAAGGTTGCACATGCATTAATTGTGTGTGCCATGAAATGAGTAAACATTGGAAGCAATAAGCTTACTTCAATGTTCATAAAAAGGGTTTCAACAACAACAATATGATTCTTTCTTGTTTAACATATGAGTCAGTCGTGTAATTTCTAATTAGAGTGTGTGTTTTATGAGTTACGTAAACCTTAAAAATCTTTTTTGCACTTTCAACATAATTATTTCCTTAAAGAATCTTTTTTTTTTGCACTTTCAACATAATTATTTAACTTTTGCTAGTTTATGCTTGTGAATGTATGTACGTGCTTGTGTATTGCATGGTCGTCTATATAACTTAACTAACAACATACTTTAAGCTGCCAGCCAATTTTTACGCTACTTCTTATCTTTCTATTTGTCGAACGTAAAACTATCAAATGTACACTTTAAAATGTATCGATTACTAAACTTTATATATATATGTTTCAATATATATACATATATATGCGGATATGACGTATACCGGTAACTTATCAGCTTAATTCTTATCGCCTTAACATTATATAATGAATCGTAAGTTTTTAGCAATCTTTTACACTTGTTCTCATGCTCTGGCAATCACTTCAGCGCTAACGAAGTGATTTAATACCTTTCCTATAAGCAATTGGCTGTCAAACGCTCTTCCTCGCAATTTGTGTTGTTTTCAATTAGCAGTGGTGTTGCCGTGTATTTGCATAGTTGTGCGAAGCGCTCCATGACACACGACGAGGAGAGGCGTGCCTCAGCATCGTGATCCCAGCACTCTTCCATGGTGTCACAGAAGATATTGAGGCCCTGCAAAAGTACATTAAAACGCAATATGAGCACAACAAGTACAAAAAAGTCATAAAGACAATATTTTAGATAATAGGAATAATTCTGGGGCTTTATCAAACTTGCTTTGCTGGGCTTTACTTACAGCATGTGTACGCCATGTGTTCAGTAAGCGCGGTCTCAATTTCTTTGTGACTACAGTATCTTGTATCTCATCCAGAGTAGGACGCAGTCCAAGCTAAAGGGGAGAGCACAAAAAGTGCGTTATTATGGCATATTTTCCCATTACAAAACATATAATTTACCTCAGCTTCAAATGGCAACATGTAGTCGCCAACAGGTCCCACAGCGGTGCAGCGCGACACCATCTCCCACAATACCAAACCGCACGCGTACACATCGATGCGCAGAAACGCATCACGATTGAAATTAATGGCGCCCTCCAGCACCTCAGGGGCCATGTAGCGGCGTGTGCCAACTTGACCATGAGTTTCGCCGCACGGTTTGCCTACAACAAGCACAAATTCCAAATAATAAAAATGAAAATATGAAGGTTAGCACTTGTGCACTTACCCGGTTGAAAAACCATAGCCAAGCCAAAGTCTGCAATGCACGCCGTCAAGTCACCCTTCAGCAGCACATTTGTGGACTTGAAATCGCGATGCGCTATGGATGGCTTCAGCCCGTCCGTCTTGCCGGCTGGTATTTCCTCATGCAAATGCATCAAACCTTGCGACATGGACTCGGCGATTTTGCACAGCTCCAGCCAAGTTAGTGTGTGTGATTTTAAGTAATTACAGAGTGAACCGTTTGGGTGGTACACGGAGATGAGCCAGTATTCCAATTGCACTTTTTCTGTGTGCTTTTCGCAACCAAGAAACTCTAATATATTTGGATGCCGCATGCGTGGTAGCTGTAACAAGTTCAATTATTCAAAATTGTAATTTAGTTCATAGCATTTTACCAATTTTACCTTATAAATATCCACTTCGGTATTCCAAGACTCCTTCTCCTGCATACGAAATATCTTAACGGCCACATCTTGACTATGCAGCTTACCCTGCCACACATCGCCGAAACGCCCGCTAGCCTTCAGCTCCAACAAATGTATAGGCCGGTTGTTGAGCAGTGGCGAAACATTTGTAGCTTCCGTTTCATTCTGCGAAATGCAAATTGTTACGAGCAAAGTAAATAAATAAATAAGCGCAATGGGCAAGCTTCCGCCGAAGTTCAACTCACCGTAGGTATTTCGTTGAAATTGGTCGGTTTACGCTTGCGGTAGTAGCAAAATGCGAATGGTGCCAATAAAAGCGCCAAACAAACGAACACAATTGCACAAACTATTACGTAAATTACGTTCGTGTTATCCGTTGTTTTTTCTTTCGGCACTATATAGAAAAAGAGAAACATTCATATTATACATACGGTATTTAAGGAAATAATATATTTTGAAAACTCGAAACTATTCGAAACTCTCTTATCATTCAATAATCTCCGTAGCTAGTTCGAATATATCGAAATCTTAAATTCTCAAAATCCGGTTAGGTTACTAATATATAATTTTAGTGTGTATCCTTAGTTATTTACATATAAATAGATTTGAAATCGGTTGGTTTTTAAATGTCCGATCTTTATTGTGCCGATTTAAGTTTGTCAACCAATATTTTATTGGCGTCGATGAAGGTGTGGTGCCAACGTTGTTATTGCGGAAAAAACCACAAATGATATACTACTACTACTACTACATACCCTTTGCATACCCACTCAAGAGTACTCATACTACACACTCCTGTCCTTGTGGGGGTCTCATTTCCTTGGATGACAACTAACCTATCCTTCATCCAACAGGTCATAGATAACAATTAGAAAAATATCATTCCCCCAACCCCCTATTACATTTGAGGAATGTTGTCAAATTGCCCTTGGACGGATAAAAATCCAGATCCATTTCGGTTACGTAGGCTGTAGGCGTGGATTAAGTATTTCCTTATTACCAGAAGTTAAAATAAGGAGTATAGTCCCTCCTAAGACCCTGGCTTTTGGACAACTTTTCCAACATATTAAGATGCTATTTCAAACTTCATAGAGACTTATGTTCAAAATACTTTTAAAATGAATATTTTTCATCTTAAACTCGAAATTTCTTTAATATGTCGTGTCGCAGCAACAATTAAAAAGCAAACAAAATTTCGTTAGAATTTTTCTTGACGACAGCAGAACACCACAGGTGAACAACTGCTCAAGTGGCCAAATGGAGAAGGATGGTGTATACCTTTGAATGTACATACATATGTATGCGTTATATACTATATATGTGTATATATGTACATATACTTGCTTAAGTAGAACCAAAAAAAGCATACAAAAATGAAAGTTCTCCCCTAATTTTAGAAACAGCTCGTTCACACACTCAACCATAAGCTCATAAATACACACATAAATGCACACGCGAACATACAAAACGTAAAAATGGTCACGAAACACACGAACGTGCTCCAAGTGAAAAGTGAACACAAAAATGCCTTGCAACGAGGAAAACTAAAATACGGTATTCGCTCCCTGCATCAAGCATTTTTAATATTTGTGAAAAAAGCAATAAAGAAACAACAAAATAGGGAATAAAAAATAGGCAAAAATAAAAACAACATTCAACGCAACAGCTATTAAACTGCGACAGCACATGCATGCCCCAAGTTGCAACTAACAGAGTAACAGAGCTCTGCCCAAACAACCGAGAAGCAGGCAACTGGAAGCGAGTTTTGCTGCTGGATCCTTTGCTGTGCAACCGTTTTGTTATACTTGTTCGTTTTTTTATTGCCGAGTTCGTTAACTCGGCATAGGACGCTGGTAGTTGGGGGTGTTGCGCTGCTCTACAACGACACCACATCAACGATGCGATGCGATGGCAATGCGCCACGACAATATTAGCTGCACCAGCAAACAAGCAGTTTCACACAGCATTCAGCAACCGAAAAGCAGATGCAGGAACCCCAAACGATACAAAGTAGCAAAGCAAAACAAAGTAAAAATTGGGGTAAACACTGTGTGGCGCTCTGTCAGGGCAGCTCACAACTCGCAATTCGCGCGTTCGAACAAGCACACGTGCCACGACTATTGTGGCTTCTGTGGTTGTTGTTATCGTTGTAATTTTTTCTGTTGCTTTTACTTCCCCAACTACTGACAGATTTAAACACTTCAGCGGATGAGCAACAGCATCAGAATCATAGCATTTGGCATACGTGTATTTACGCTTGTGCGGATGTGCATCTAAGTATGTATATACGTATGTATGTATATACGGCAACAAAGGCAATCGTCACTTGAGCTAAAGTTCGCACACGCGGTGGAACAGTGTGACGAGATGATTAGAGTTGTACTTAAAGGTGTAATACTTTAAATTTTCAAGAAATATTAAGATCTACAGCAATATTTATCATTGTGTTTATAATAATGCGTTAAACATAGCAGAATTGAAAACGTCTGCGCTAATTTAAACATTTATTTCATTTCTAACGAATTTTAATAATTAAAATATTTACATAAACACTAAATATTTATATTAAATTTTTGCAATCTAGGGATGTGTAAGCGCAATGAACAATTCACTGCCTAACACAAGCTATAACGGTGTTGCTCAAATAAATATTTCTAAAAATGTAGAATAAACCAAAAAATATTTCATCGGTTTGAATTAGTAAGAAACTGATACAGTCATGGACAGAGAAATAGCACACTTTCAAAATAAGTTATTCAAATAAGTTTTCAGTTTTATCAAGTAAGTGAATCTTAACAATTTTCCACGTTTGTGTATGACATGACTTTCACAACATATAACGCTAAGCGCATACAATTATCATGCCTACTTTTTTGTTGTTACTCGTTTTACTCGGAGAGTAACGAAGTTTGTTTGGACAATGAAATAGCACACTACGCTGTTTTAACTATAACTATAAAAAAAAATAACATATTTTCAAAATGGCCAGAAATATGCATTGTACTCTGGAAAAAATGATAATGATATTTGGTCCTTACAAAAAGGCAAAAGTCCAACTCAAATTGCCGAAATTATGAGTTGTTCGAGGAAAATGGTATACAACGCCATTAATTTTATTAAAAGGGATCCTAATTTGTACAAAAATAAAATAATCCACAAAGCTCCAGCCATCATTAGAAAAAGCAAGGGTTATCCTTTTAAATCATCCCCAGAGATTATGGCGGAAATAAACAACGAATTTGGGCTTAACGTATCCAGTAGATTTGTGCGAAGACGTCGATATGATGATCTGTTGTTTGGATGAATGAGTCGAAAAAAACCACACCTGGCAACATAAGAGCACGGCTGGACTTTGCTAAAGAACATTTAGAAAAGGGCGTCAAATTTTGGAAAAGGGTCCTGTGTAGCGATGAAACTAAGGTGAACCGTATCGGATAGGATGGAAAACCATTTCTCCATCGTCCCAGGTGTCAGGCGTATAACTCCAGATACCTTACAAAAGCTGTTAAGCACGGCGGAGGTAGCGTAATGGCCTGAGGAGCGTCTTCCTGATATGACATTGGACCATTGGTAAGGATAGATTGTAGATTGGACCAATTTGCATACCTAAACTTTCTCAAAAATACCACAGAACTATTCGATTTAGAATCGATGCCAATGATTTGGATTTTAATGCATGACAATGATCCAAAGCACGCAGCTTAAAGTATGAAGAACTAGCTCACTGAAGAAAGTATCAATGTGCCGATGTGGCCAGCCCAAAGTCCCGATGCAAACTCGATTGAAAATTTATGGAACGACTTTAAGACACAGATTGCCAAGAAAAATTTCAAAAATTCGGAAGAACTTTGTACTGAATGCAAGGAGGCATGGTACGCTATCCCACAAACGAGTTGTCAGATATTAGTGGAGAGCACGCCCAGACGATGCCAAGCAATTTTAAAAAATTGTGGGCACACAACAAAATATTAACGTCGTAAGTGCTTAAACGCTATAATACTTATTAGATTTCTAATAAACTTAATCATTTTTTCTAAAGAACTATTGAATAAATCTTTTGAATTTTTTGTAACTAACTCACTTATTTCTTATTTTATGTGATGCTAATGAAAAAATTAAATTTGTTTTCTGTTTATATCGAACATACACGTCTTTTTATTACATTCTCAAAGTGTGCTATTTCTCTGTCCGCGACTGTATGCCTCTGACATAAATCGGGAAAAGGGCAAAAACAACGTTAACTGCGGTTGCATCAAAATTATAATACGCTTAAAAAATCCGATATAAACATGATTTTAATCGGGCAGTTTTCAAATAATATTTTTTTATACAAAAATCTAATTTTATTTATGTGTAACCTTAAAGCAACGCTAGTTTACCTTGAGTTGTGGCCTCTGTGGTGGTAGGGATCCATTTGTGCTCCGTATTACACATGGAACCCTTGCAACAGCAAAAGTATAATTTATTTTGCCGCGGCTCCACGCTGGTAATACATTCCGTTTGATTGCATTCATGCATATCTGTGAAGCAACCCTTCATTTTAATTTTGGTTTCACCTTCAACAAAAAAGTGGATCATTGAAATACAAATAGGCATGAATTCGAGGATAAAACCCTTTTGGTTCATTCGCAACATGTAACAGCATTAAAATAAATAAATATACCTGTGTCCCTGTCCATGGTCCATAGCACATAACAACTGGATGTCTTCTCCGACTCCACCTTGCAGTGCTCCACTTTGATCGCGCAATCACCCTCTGTGGTACAATTCTTTTCATCAAAATGCTCACAGTCAATTCTATGGCCATCAGGCAAAACGGCGGCCTGTGTCCAACCCACAAAATCTGCAAAACGAAAACAACATAACAAATATATTAAATCACACAATATATATCCCTATATACTATGCACATACATATACATACATATGTGCTATTACAGTAAATGCAAATGCAGTGATACTTTTAGTGAATTAAAAAATAATAGAGTGATGTTAAAAATAGTAAACCAACAGATCAAACGGTAGCCGAAAGAAAAAGTGCAAAAGATAAAATGGAAAGTTAACAGGATAAAGCCAAACCAACATAAAAAGCGAAAAGTATGGTCGTAGCTTTCATTCCAATCAAGTACTCGAATAACAACAAAACCATACAAATATGCCTAACTGTTTATGTATGGATGTGCCTAATATATATGTATGTATATATACTATGTGCAAAAGTTCTCAGTGGCAGTATTAACTACGGTAAAAGTAATCTGCCGCTACAACAACAACAACAACGGTATAAGTATGGTTGGCCTTTCATCTTCGGTATGGAAAGCTTGCATTTTCGTGTTGAATTTAGCCGGCAGCAAGTCTTATACTTGGCGCTGCTGCACAATATTCACTTTGTAGGCATATCGTATGCCCCACAGTAACTGGCGTATATGCATTTAGCAGCAAGTTTTCATTCACAATTCACTATACCTTTCTTCGCAGAAAATAGTGTGCGGGTAATTTGAGCCGAGCAAGGAATACGCTGTGAGCTATGTTAAGGATACAACCCCTGCTGAAGAGTACAATATGATGACATAGCATATCGATGAGGCGTTCAGTAAGGAATGGGTGGTTTGTTTTAAATACGAACTGCAAACTGGTTTCATGCATAAAATATAAAATAAAATGGGAAAACAACAAAACTAGTGGGGATATGTTTATAGAGATATTACACATTTATTACAAAATACATATAACACCTACGTTGTTGTAGAATATTATTTTGAAATAACCATATAATTAAAACAAATTAAGGTATTATGTATTTAAGTTTGTTAACTGTTTTATCGGGACAAAAGAAGAGGTTAGTATTTATAATCCTTAAAAAAGCCGATAGGTAGGTAAAATAAATTGAAGCTTGCACCGCGACCTAAGGTGTATTGGGCCTTCAGCCCCGCACTCTAATAAATATCTTGAATCTGCGTCTATAAACTGAGGTTTACAATCAGGTACTCGACAGTTTCCGACAATAAAAAAGACAAACTAATTATAAAGATCGTTCTCAGTATATTTTTTTGTCAGTAACCGGAGTGCCAGGCATTGCATCAAATAAATAATTTACCTATATAAATAGGATATTATTATAATACAATATAAATTTTACTTACTTGTCATCAAAACAGGGTAAAGTAAGAGCAGCATCATTGTGGTTTGCTGCCAAAATGGCAGCGAACACCATAAAGGTTTAATTTTGATCATTTTAAAATTTTGACGTATTACTTAATACAGATACTTAATCGTCACTCCAATAATAAATCTGGCACATGGAAGGTCGTTGTCAAGATCTGTTAAGGACCACACTTTTATCACCGTATTATCGACAATTTATATGCGAAAATTCATTTTTAAAGTAACCCAAAACCTATTTTGCATATACGAAGAGAATGCATTATCACAGTATAGAATTTTTAAATATTTTGAAGAATATTAAAATGCTGTAATTACGCCCCGTGATTGCGATGAAATTTTATCCTTTATTGCTTTACACAATTCCAAACATTGTGTATACGTTACTTCACAGCGTACTTTTATCTATTTACTGCGTCAAGTATCGATGCTTGTTGCTTTTTATTCGGTAATTTATAGTTATTTTATTTTTATTTCGCAAAAGTAATTGATAAGCTTATTTTTTATCATTTATATGTAGGCTTTGCGGAAGTCCAGTTATCATTAAAAATTTTCATAATAATATAGTATCAGAATCACTTTTATACTCGCTCACAAATGACCTCTTTAGCACTTGTAATATGTTCAAGCACATGAAGTTTTGTAGGCTTATCCTAAAAGATCAGTGGAATTATTTTATATGAGACTTTTTACATTTTGTAAATCACTTATGAATATCACTGTCTTCAATTAATTCGTATGAAATATGTTCTATTAAATCAAGTTTTTCCGTATTATATTGCTGAAACAAGATTTGTGCTGCATCTTTTCGCTGGAACGTAGTTATTTTGCTGTCATTTTGACTTTTCTTTCTGCATTTGATCTGTGCTCACTGAGAACACTTACTGCAGTCCGTTTGACACCATGCGTGGGAGTGAAAAAGAGTGTTCAACAGCACGACTGATAGTCGCCGATAAAGTATATCGCAAGCGGTAAAGTGGGATAGACTGTGTATTTTGTTTTTATTTTGATCAAACATCAGAGTTACCTACATTTCGAATAAAGTCCACAACAGAATTTTAACTCTGTGCGATTCTGCACACAAGTCTCTAAATATGAGATTTTAAGTTAGAGACAATTTTTGTGACTTGAGACGATTTTTCTATTCTGTCAATAATAGTCACAAATCTATTACATTTCATTATTCAGATATGTTTTTACACTTGAATGGAAATAAATATGTCGACAACAAATATTAAATTCTTTATAACAGTCAAAAAACATAATTACAAATAAAAGTAAAAATATATGTTGACTTTGTTTCATAATGTTTGGAAATTTATGTAAAACTGATTTATTTCGTGTTTGAGTTGCTTACAAAATATAAAAACCGACAATCGATTAATATGTACATATATGATCTCTATTCAGTATAATCAAAAAGGCAAACAAGAGTTCTTTTTAGTTTTGTGACCTGCTAACTATCAGGTCTCAAATTTGCGTCAATATTTTAAGACTAACGCTAGAGACTGTTTAGTGAACAGTAACTAATCACAAATTGAGACTTTACCTCAAAATGTTTCAAATAGGGACTAAAGACTGCTTACAGAATTCCAATATAAATCAATAATTTCGAACAAAATCGTTACACGTTTTATTATTTAATCAACTATATTGAAAGCTTCAATGTACAAAACACAGCAGATGCAAACTGTTGTTGTTAATACTATATTGTAAATGGGGCAGGTATGTTATGTCACAATATATGGATTATAGAAAATGGTTTTTAATACAAGAATTTCAAAGTTTATTGATAATTAAATAAATAATGTAACATTTCATAATTCGACAGAATACCTACCACACGAAAGTTGTGGACCAGAGGTTCAAATATATGTAGAGAATAGGCCTTTTTATATACAACCCTGCGTTCACGCTAGAAATGGTGTGCGAAGAATATACTGTACTAGAGTTCCGCTATAGTCATTTGTTTTCCTTTTCATACACGAGCTGGCGGAGACGAAAATATACACAACGAAACTAAAACATTAACATCGTCATTTGTGGAAAATCAAAGCGGTGTCTGTAAGGTAAGAGTTTTAAATTCTGTTTTTTTTTGTTATATATATGGAATATTATTTTGTATTAAGCACATAATTAAAACAAATTAAAGTGTTATGTATTTAAGTTTTATTTGTGTAATAGTTGCATCGGGACAAAAGAGGTTAATATTCATAATCCTTACAGAAGCCGATAGATAGAACACAGCGAAAACATTAACTTCGCCATTTGTGAAAACTTAAAGCAGTGTCTGTATGCTAAGAGTTTTAAATTCCGTTTTTTTTTTGTATATAATATATAATAATATAATATATATAAAGGGTTTTTCAACAGAAACTCTGCAAAAGTAGACCAATAGGGACCGCAAACTACGCCATATTTTTTCCCGCACTTTTGTTTTTCAATAAAGTTTGCCATTTCATCATGGAGAGATATACGATAAAACAAATCAAAATATTAAATTACTACCGAAATTCGGAGTCTGCGTCCTAAATTTTAAATCGCTACTTTCAATTTAAGGTCGTCATAATCGTCCTGTTATATCAACAATTGGGCATCTAGTGGAAAAATTTGCATCCACGGGCTCAGTACAAAATGTTCCCGTGCCAGCGAGACAAAGAAGTGCCAGTAATGTCGAGAATATAGTTGCCAAGTATTGCAATTATTGAAATTTACTGCCGAAATTCGCAGTCAGGGCCTCAACTTTAAGAGCGCTATGTCCAATTTATAGTCGTCATATTCTTCCTGTCCGATCAACAGCGTCTAATGGAAAAATTTGAATCCATATTCACAGTACAAAATATTTCCGAGGTGCCAGTGAGGCAAAGAAGTGCCCGTAGTGTCGAGAATGTTGTTGCCGTTAGCGCGTCAATTGAGGAAGCCCCTAATCGTCGTTCTCAAGCGTTGGGCATCTCTGTGACGTATTTGTGGCGAATTTTACGAAAAAATTTGGCCGACATCGAACGTAATGGCATCGAATGTACTTTCAAAGGAAAAAAAGTTTTGCAGCGCTCTTATTGAAAACCCCGTTATATTTATATATTACTTATTAAACATTAAAAGTGGATACCAAATATTATAATTATATTTAAACATTATATTACAGTTGCAGCTGATATTATTAAGAGACATATTCAAGTAAAACAAGAACGAAATGACTGGACGCGGAAAAGGTGGTAAAGGCTTAGGAAAAGGAGGCGCAAAACGCCATCGTAAGGTAAGTAATTGTTGCTGGGTTGAATGCGTCGATTTGTGGTGTAAGTTATAGGGGTGATTGTTGTGAAATTCGAAAATTGAGCTGACTACTGTATATATATTATAACTCGATACGCATTTCTTCTCTTCTGCAGGTGCTACGTGATAACATCCAAGGTATCACCAAACCGGCCATTCGCCGTTTGGCTCGTCGTGGCGGTGTTAAACGTATTTCTGGATTGATTTATGAAGAAACGCGTGGTGTATTGAAGGTAAGAAAATCGCTCAGCCTCAAATTGTATTTTGATTGCAAAAGTTAATTATTTCCAGGTATTTTTGGAAAACGTAATTCGTGATGCCGTCACCTACACCGAACACGCCAAGCGTAAAACGGTCACCGCTATGGATGTTGTATACGCCTTGAAACGTCAAGGTCGCACCCTGTACGGCTTTGGCGGTTAAATATAAATGCATGTATTAATGTATCGTAATGATTACCGATTCCCAACAATGAAATAATAGCTATACACTTTGAATTTAAATGATAAAATGTTCTCGCTTATTACAAACAAAATGCACATTTAAAGTGAAATACATTACTTACTATTCCATTTATTGAAAAGCAAAAAAAAATAGTTCAATTCATTAAATTTAGGCATGGAGTTCCAATATACAAGCACAGTGGTATATACATAAGTATATATTTATGCTTAGTCTGTGGTTTATTGTTTGGTTTATAATAATTTTCTACGATTTTTTATAAACGTTTATTTATTGCAACATAATATTATACAAAATATATACATATGCGTATACACAGAATTGAGAAAAGGATTACACAAGAACTGCTGTAAGCAAGAAAAAATATACGAAAATATATTTCGGACGCTACAGAGAATTTTGTAGTGTGATTTTACAATATTTGATACACATATCTCTTCACCATACTTCCTAAGAAAAAACTAGGAAGAAGGAATGAGGAGTGAGAGACCTTAATGTACTTCTCGGCGATAGCTTTAAAAGAAAAAAATACTAAATTCAACAAATAAAATAAAATAAACTTCCATATAATTTTCTGAGCTTTCTTGCGTCCTTCTTTTCCACAGAATTGTCACCTCGTCAATCATCGCACAGTCCCATAAAGAGTGTACGAGGCGACTTAATATCCATAGTCAAACCCTCGCCTTGACCATGTTTCAATTGTTGTTGCGACGTCAACGACTTGTTGCGTCGTATGAAAACCTTTAACGGTTGAAAATCTGCAACACTATTACGCAAAGTGTCCGAATCGCTGGAACAGCCATCGCTGGTTTGACTGCGAGATGTGGATATGGACAAATCGTCCATTTCAATTTTATTACAAAAATTATTGCGACTGCTGCTGGGAATGGAGCAGCCACCTCCATTATTTAACGGCTTCTTATCAATGCGCGCCGTTATTTGTGTTAGCAATGGTGACGAAACGCCTGGCATTGGTAGCATCATCGGAGACAAGTTGTTCGCTGCCGAATCGCCGATATTCGTCTCAAAATGCACCGCAGTGAGTTGAAACTGCAACAAATGAAAATAATGGGTCGAAATTAATTGTGTTTAAGCTAACCTATTGAACATAACTTCTTGTGCACAATGTACTTATTAATTTGTTTAAACAAATGTGTGTGTTGTTTAAATAAGTAACACGAACCTGAATAAAGAAGTTGTTAATACCCTACTTGTTGACATTTATTCATACATACATTCGCATAGAGCCACTATCTAATTTCTATTATTTTTTTCGGCCTGTGAAACGCGTATTTCGATTTGCAAAAATATTACCAAAAAATGCTTACAATTCTCTTTCGTATCCATAAGAACGAATATATAATATATAACGCCTAAGTATTTAGTTTTTTTGTTTTAGCAATAAATTATTCGCGTTTATTAATATTTTTTGTTAAAAGGTTAATAAGAAAAGATTTAACTTACTAAAGTGTAATAAATACATACATAAATACAACAATAAAATAATATATGTTATAAACAATATCACAGCAAATAGGTAGCTAAGATATCACAGATTTGCTTCTGGAATTTCCTACTTACATCAGTCTCATTGGCGAACTCATGATCCGATTTAGATTCCTTCTTTTTGGACGAATCTTTTGGAGTTGGTTCCACGTACTTCATTTCACTTTTTACTTTGCGCACTTTGAGAGGCTTCCGGGGCATCTCCTTCACAGTCGAAGTAGGTGATGGTATTTCTCGGTACATTTGCACGTTCTTCGCGCTTTCAACAGCATTACCATGACAGGAAGTGTCATCGCCTGGTGGCAATATACTCGCACTATGACTTTCTTGTAGCGACATGTGTGAACTTTGCATTTGCAATGCATTCATCTGCTTCGATCGGCTGTTATTATTGCGTGGTGAGTTTTTGCGACACACGCTGCTGGCCAGCTTCTGGAAATCATTACGTCTGCAAATATACAATTATAAATTATATTATGACTACTATCAACATTGATGCAGGCATGCACTGACTCTTTGATAATAGACTGCAGTGATTCATTTTTCACAACAACGTATCCCTCAGGTATACGAGCATTAGCTTCATCCTCCATTTGGTTCTCGTATGCAATTATCTGTTGGTTGAGTTTCTCATTCAACTGTTCAGCCTTTTTACGTAACACACGCTCGAATGCTAATTGTTCCTCAAGCGTTTTGAGTTGCTCTTTAAGCTGGGCTAAGGTGACGCGATTCTTTTTGGACTGCGAATTGGGCCCATTGCCACTAGTGCTCTGTTGCATGTGGCCTTCCAGCATCTTCATATCCTCATCCTCCTTTCCCAGTTGCTCACGAATGTTACGTTGCAGGAATTTACTGATACCTGCATTTCCACGTACATTGAAATCAATAATGTAGTTGTTGACCTCGAGACAATCCAAGATCATGTTAGCGGCACGATCAGTCAGACCACAATTCTCCATATCGATAACTGCATGGAAAAGCACACATCGTCCTCAACAATATTCCAATAGCAATGTTGTTCAATTACCTTTTACCCATACATCCTCCTTTAATATTTCTACGATTGCTTTTACACCATCATCGCCGATTTGTGGATTACGCGCCAAGGCAATCGAACGCAGTCCAGGTATAGAGTCCGGATCTACATCCCGATAGCGTAGCGATTTTTGCCAACCCTCCGTGTAGCGGCTGATCTTTTGTATCTGTAAAAGAGATAGACGAGTGCCTCGAAACGACGAGCTCGAAACTTATTGATTGTCGCTTTCGTACCTTAATCATATCGGCCACATGTTCGGCACCCTTTGTTGATAGCTCACACTCAGATAAATTTAACTTCTCTACATTTTCCAGATATTTTATTGTATTGCATATAGCCTCACATCCTTTATCATAAATATTCGAACGCTGAAAACTTATTTCCTTAAGGCTTTCATTCGAAGACAGAGCCTGCGAAGTCGTCGAGAGAAATAACGCATTTTCAAGTCAAATTCAAAGATACACTTTAGAAAGCAAAGCTTACAGATTTCGGATCTCCGTGTGTAATTCACATACCTTAGCTATAGATTCCACGTATTTATCATTGAGTGGCAAACCTTCGAGATTTAGAATTCTTAAATTCTTATTGAACTCAATACAATTTGAGACCGCCTCCACGATACCAGAAAAAACAAACTTAGTACAGATCACCGGCTTCTGCTTAAATAGACGTGCTTTCTTTTCCGTATCCAAATGCTCCAACACTGTCAGTATTCATACGTACAATCAGTTCAAAAAAATTTGGTATACATACGAATGCTGTTAAGGTGGTACACTTACCCGAACCCAGGGTCTTGCGTAAGCGGATGCTAAGCGTTTGGAGCACTTGATCATAGTAAAGAGCTTCTATGATGAGTAACCAATCAGTAACACCTAATTTTTCTCCAAAAAAATCTAACATCGATGTTGCATTGTTTTTAGTACGAATATCTGGCAAAGGAGTCAGATTCTTCGCTCGACAGAGCTCCAAATAACGGAAGTGAAAGGAACGACAGCGATTGAATTTCTTCGTCGATGTCAAACTGCACACGTCACGTAATTCCAAGTTCTTCTGCATTATTCTAGTTTGACTTATTTTATAGTTATTGCTTTGATGTTGTTCTTTTTAATCCTGGATTACGATTTTTATTGCGTTTTTTGCTTACGAGTGAGATTCGTGCGACGGACGGTTATTATCGGGAGGGAGGGAGGTAAAAAGTTTGACAGTTTTTTTTAATAAAAAGGGTAGAATGAAAAAAAATCTAAATAATTTTGAAATTTTTGAATTGATTGATTAAAAATCTGCGGTTTTTATGATTTTTCTATTTTTTTATGTGATTAAAATTTTTAAGTTTACTATTTTTATTTGTCTCTCTAGAGATGCTATTGCTTTTCGAAAACTTGACAGCTCTACCTCTATTCAAATTTGTTTTAACTATTTCGAACATAAAATTAAAATGATTTTTAAGGAATTTTATTGGAAATACTAAGCCCTTAAAGGGCAGTTACAACTACTGTAGGTATGTACATATATATACATTAGATCGGGTCGATTTACAGGGTGCCAAAAAACGGACATTTTTAAAGTTTAAGTTGTTTAGGGATTATAAACATTTGTTCGTCAGTTTTTCAGATATCAGAATATAAATTAAAACCGTTTATTCACACGTTCTAAATTTCGCCTTAAAGAACGCTGCCTCCAAACCAGTTTTAGAACCCAATTTTTATTTAGACCCTTAGTATCGTAAGCAAAGTTGTTCAAAATGATAAGTAGAACATTTTCCCGGAGTTTTATAAAAAAACTGACCCGCGATAATATATGTATGTATGTACACATCGTCACCTGAAATACAAAATAACGTAACATCACTTTTCGTAGGTTTACAGGAGAAGCAAAAAACGGTATAAAAAGAAAACCACTTGAGACATTGAAACAAAATTTTCAAATCTGAATTAACATGAACCTATAAGTTTATTTTAGAAAAAAAATAATGAAAATATTAAGCAAATTTTATAGTAGGTGTCTTAGGTTGTTTTGAATTTTCATATCTGAAACAAAATAACGTATGATCAATCTAAATTTGTATAAAAATTAAAAATTTAAATATTTCAAGCTAAAAAATTAGGATAATGTTTAATTATTATTTATTAAATAACTAATTATTCAAAAGGTATATTATCATAAAAGTAATAACAGTCTGCTGGAATTAAGGCTTCTAGGTCCTGCAGATGTTGTCATTTCTTCTTAGTTATTGTTAAACCTTGGAAAAGAATAGTCTGCTGAATTCCTAGAAAAGCACGGGTCTGATCACTTGGATCATGGAGTCGCTAAACCGAACTCTGGCGGCTCCTTCTCTACCCATATACCGTGGGTGGGAAGAAGCCGTTGGAGAAAAGGGACAGTGTCTTCCAGGCCGAGATTGGAGCCATTAAGGTAGCAGTAGATTTACTACTCCGGAGTGCAGCCTCCTTCAGAGGAGTGACCATCGTCTCAGATAGCAGAGCGGCGATTCCAGCCTTGAACTCATTAACAATGAGAGAATTCAGAGCTGATCGAAGACCTAACTTCGCTATCAATAGCATCGAGTGCCTTTGTGATAAGAATGATGTGAGTGCCAGACCACAGCGGAATCGCAGGAAACATGAGCTAGCAAGAAGAGGCACCCTAGAACCGCTATCGGTAAAATGGGAGCGGATCTGTGCTCCCGTATCCTATTCTATTACTGCTGGGCCACAATTTTTACACACGCTGTTGAAAAAGTCTTTTGTCCCAAGATCGTTCGCATGAGATCTAGTGATCTCTTTGCACTCAGTAAGGCAGCCTCTCCCTAGTTTTGGGGCTTGTAACACGCCATTACCCTAATGGCTTCCACGCAGTAAGGCTGGGAATCCTACCAGACGCCATCTGCAGAAGCTGTATGGAAGAAGATTAGGTGGAAACAACTCAACACTTCCTTTTTGCCTGATCACTTAATAACTGGGGGGCGCATACCTTCAGACATCCCACCGAACTGGCGGGAAGCGTTTTGTTAATTTATAAGTTCGAACACAGGAGTTCTTATTTTCTATGGCCTCACAAAGGACTACATATACATATGTATGTACATAGTAGTCCACGTTCGATCAACGATGTAGCCTAAACTAACCAAAGCACATTGAACTTAATCACTAAAAATAAACGTAAACAATAAATGAAGGCTAACTTCAATATAAAAAAAAACACTCTGTTATTTTTACATACTTGAGTGATGATACGTTATTTTGTTTAACGAAATCAAGCACTTGATGATACGTTTTTTTGAATTTTTAATATAGCTTGGGTATTTTTGATCGCAGGAGCTTAAAATTTGCGACACATATGTAATATGATGTGGTGAATCGTAATCAGTAAAAAACTCAATTTTTGAATTTTTCGATGATACGTTATTTTGCATTTCAGGTGACGATTCATTCATGACATTCATATACATTAAAACTTACATATTTATTGAGTTTAAATACCCTTCTATTTATTTCGCTTAAGATTTTTTTTGGCGCACAATATACTTATAGTTTAATATAATCCTTTCAGTTTAAAAAATATCTCAAAGTTTCTCATAGTTTCTTATGGATAAAATCAGAGTGACCCAAAGATTTTGACTAATTTCTGTCTATATTAGATTAGGGAGACACCAAAGGCTTAGAAACCATTTTGGAAGCTGTGAGATACTTTACTGCTTTATTTCTAATTCTTGACCTCCCCTCTGTAAGTGACGTATACGTAAAACCTACTTACAGTGCGTTAAAAAAATAACATTTTCGAATCAATTCGCTGAAAACAATTTTTATTTTTTTTTTTTGCAAATTACCACATATACAATTGTGATCACTCACGCCTATAATTTTTCACTTTTCACAAACACGTCGTTCCGTGAAATAAGAAAAATGGGCGTTCAGTGTAAGAAATGTTTTGAAGCAGTCTTTTTAACAAAGTAGCCTAAAGGATAACATCAACCGTGATTGGAGCTATGTAATATGCAGATGAGTCAACTTTATTGTTCAATCCCTTGAGACGTGTTTGGCTAAGAAAAGAACAAACAAAGGAATGTTTTACGGCAAAAAAATCATGATCGGATACAGCAAGAAGACAATGATCCAAAATATAGGAGCTGTACTCAACGGAAACAAAAAATCATATTTTACTTTAGATCACCACAGTCACCAGACGACAATCCAATATACGATGTATGTGAGTTAATGAAAGCCAAATTTTCAAGAAACCACTCTCGCTACTCCATCATATCTGGAGGGCGCTTCTTGTGGAATAAGCGGAAAACTGATTTGCAAATTGCCATCAAAGATGTCAGGCAATAAACAATGCGAGAGATCGGACACCAAAAATGCGGAGGAAGTTGCTCTCATACATGCTCTCAGTTTTCTGCAAGTTAACATATCGATTTTTGTGAGTTTGTTTGATGTCAATAAGGTATGCGATGTAGTAAGGAAGCTTGGTTACGTTCAAAGTAAATGTATGATCTAGCAAACGTTGTTTTGCCATACACAGTTGAACTTCCCTAACTTGAATCAGCATAATCCACAAAAAAAAGCTCCGAGTTATAGAAGTTTTTATTAAAACATACAATTTTTCAAAAAACTGTAAAATATATATTTGTACAATGTTTTATTTTTTATACAAGGTGGGTTCCAAAGTAAACACGACTTTTTGAATCTAGCGCCCCCTGGTGGCGCCATTTATATGTCGACTGATGCGTTAGAATTTTATGACATTTCATTGATTGGAAGTGAAGTTATTGCGTTTTAAGTGTCAGTATATTTGTGTTATCAGGTGCGAAAATGAGCTTCGAACAAGGAGCCAACATTAAATTTTGTTTTAAATTGGTAAAACTTTTACCGCAACGTTTCAATTGCTGAAACATGTTTATGGCGATGATTGCCCATCCTGTAGCAGAGTGCACGAGCGGTTTCAACGGTTTCAAAGTGCTCGTGAGGACATAAATGACGATCAACATGTGGGCCAATCAAAATCCGTGATCACTGGAAATTCTATCGAAACTGTGCGTGAATTCATCAAAAATCAGCCGAAATCATCATTGAAATTCATGGAAATGGAATTGAATATCTCCAAAACATCGATTTATCGCATTTTGATCGAACATTAGGGCTTACAAAATGTGTGCACGATTTGTTCCGACTGACGACCAAAAATTGCTCAGAATCCAACATTCGAAGGACGATTATTTGACCAAAAATCATATTTCAACCACTAACCACTCCCGTATTCACCTGATATGGCACCGTGCGACTTCTTCCTTTTCGGAAAAATGCATTTGCCCATGAAAGGAGAGCGTTATGCAGCAAAGGGCCATTCAAAAGGCTTGCACCGACATACTGGCGGGCATACCGGCCAACGAGCTAAAACACTCGTTCGACATGCTTTTGGACCGTGCAAAAAGCTGTATTGAAGCAGAAGAAGACTATTTTGAATAAAATAAATTGATTTTGCCGAAAAAAAACCATTATACAATAATAATATTCGTATATAAATGGGAATTTAAAATCGCAAAAGGATGCTTTACATCATTTTTGGAAGGCGCTTGAACAATTTCTAATTCAGAATTCTCATCGTTTCCCATGGCGCTAGAAGTCAAATTCGTTGGGTCTGAAATATGCAGTTCTACCACATCATTTGTTATAAATCCGGCTGAGCAAATCTCATTTCCTGCCTCAATATAATCTGTAATAATAACATTTGAAATTTATAATTGAAAGGGGAATGAAGAGTTGTTGACAATTAAAATATGCATTATTTAAGTTAATAAATTATAACTTATAGTATACTACATTTATTGTAATCGATTGCTATGTCGTGGTTCTGTGGATGGAACAGAAAAAGTCGTGATTTAAAATCATGGGTTGATGATAAAGGTGAAAATTTAGAATTGCATGAATTTTTCAAAGCTGAATCATGAAAAGATAAAAATAAAGTTTGGGGTGGTCTAATACATTACCTATGTATAACATGTTGTCATAGAGCAGAGTTGCGAATTTTTAACTCAACAATTTCGGATTTAAAGTAAATGTTTTATTTCTAATCCAAATTTATTTTAAATGTTAATTCAATTACTTTTTAATACATTATATGCAACCCTGTCATAGAGTATACGAGTTTTGTTCAACGAACGGTTGTTTGTAACCTAAAACTAATCGAGCTAGATATACACATGATCAGAATGACGAGACGAGTTGAATCCATATCTGTCCATCCGTGTCCATCCTATGTTAAGAAATATATAGTATATATAGTACACGTATTCCTTGGAACCCGATATGTATGTAGTATCGAACCATTACCACGCCCAAAAAATGCCGCTCATCGAAAATCTATAAAATGTTTTAATTATGCCACAAATTAAATACAAAACCTTGATTTAATCGAAGTAGGGAAGTGTATCTTACGCATACAGTGCAATCGTACATCATAATTTAAAATTTTCAGAAAAAGTATCGAAGCCAACCTTTGCAAAAATAGTGCTTCAAGGTAGTCAATTTAATGTCAAACAATTGTCGAAATGACCACATTTTTTCCGAGTATGTAGGCCTCAGCGCTTGTGTTTATTTTCAATATCAATATTTTTTTATGTCAAAAATTGGGTAAAATCTTATCAATACTACTAGACCATATATATATAAAATAGGAATTTCGAGTTCCAACTAAAAGCTCTGTCCTGCTGTGGGTCCGGTACCAGACTGCAGTGAGGCTCGACATTCCACAGAATTTTCAATTCTACCTGCCTTCAGGCTTAACCACTACCAGTTGAGCACCCATCAAACTCAATGACTCAATGAATATTTTAATGAAATTAAATGGACAAGTTTTCTTAAAAATTATGTGGGTTAGCGCTGAATATAAATGAAATATCCCTAGTATAGTGATTTGCTATCTCAAAAACTACTTAGCCAATTTGAGTTCGTAATATTTCCATAACGTCCTTCTAGCACAATATGGACAGCAGCTCCGATCTCTGACCATAGAACGCCCATGTTACTATTTCCTATATTTTTCCATGATTTTGAAATTTATCATACCTTTTGCAAAATATAGTAGAGCCGTGGATATCTATACTTATTTATTGACTGTAGTTTCCCGATACACTTTTTTGGAAAAGTAATACGAAGCTATTTCTTGATGGTTCTTGAGGTTTATAAGGATTCAGGCACATATCACTGATTTCAATGAAAACATCTACTGACGACTTATTTGTTCCATTGGGAGTTATGACTGCTCCCATCGGGTAATGTACTGACACTACAAGTGTTGGTGGACAAACCGAAAACTAATTATTCACATTTGATATTTCATGTTTCTTATGCACTTTACAGTTAAGAAAAACAAGTTCCATAACTGAATAATAAAACCATTTACCATAAAAACATCCATAATTTTCCACTGCGATAATTTATGAAAATCAACACCTTACGACGACAATTTTACAGTTCATTTGTTTTTAGTTGTTTGCCGTTATTAAGCTTAACTTAAAACTAACTTTTTACATTAAAACAGAAAAGCGAGAAATGCACGACTCCAGACCCAGTGAAGTTACTGTTTCCGCATGCATGTGTGACAATATACCGAGCTCATGAACCCGACGGCCTACAGCACTGGTAACACATGGGAGCTTGTCACATAATTTGGCTCAAGCATACACATACACCCGGCTTACTTATTCATATAACATAAAAACACATATTTATATAAGTATGTGCATCCATAAAGTTTGAATTGTGTAACTCTGGACAGGTATTGTTCTTGCTCCACATGTGATAATGATGACCTTAACTGGAATTATGAATATGAAAAAGGTGACACACATACGCACTTATATTTACATATACATATGTACCTCACAATTGTTCTTGAGCTTCGAAGCAGAACCATAACGCAGGTGCTGGATGGACTTCTTTTGGTGCTAATGCGAATAGTTACGAACATGTGTATATTAAACTCCAAAAATATGCCATTCAAATATGGGCAAAAAAAAAATACCCTGAAGAGTGCAATATTTTTGAATTGCGTTTTAACAGTTATAACTCGAGTTATTAAAAATGCCTTTGAAGGAAAAAGTTTGCTCGGCCGTCTTCCTCGCCGTTTCTAAAGCTTTTGATAAAGTTTACTGGTGTTCCTCAGGGTAGTGGGTTAGAGCCCATCCTTGATTTACTCATGTCTCAGACAATGACAATTGTATTACAGCAACAATTTCAGATGTTCTGCGGTTTTGTCTGTCGGCAAAACACAAACAGCATCAATTGTAAGATTCTTCTTCTTTACTTGCGTAGAACCGCTTTCGCGGTTACAGCCGAGTTAACAACAGCGCGTCAGTCGTTTCTTCTTTTCGTAAAGTGGCGCCAATTGGAGATTCCAAGCGAAGCCAGGTCCTCCATTTGGTCCTTCCAACAGAGATGAGGTCTTCCTCTTTCTCTGAAGTGTTTTCGTCCATTCCGACAACATAACCCAGCCAGCGTAGCCGTTGTCTTTTAATTCCATCGAATGTGCTATTCGCCGTGGCCAATGCGCAAAGGACCATAAATCTTCCGCAGAACCCTTCTCTCGAAAACTCGTAACGTCGACTCATCCGATGTTGTCATTGTCCATGCCTCCGCACCATATAGCAGGACGGGAAAAATGAGTGACTTATAGAGTTTGGTTTTTGTTCGTCGAGAGAAGACTTTACATCTCAATTGCTTACTCAGTCCAACAACAGCGAGGCATTTCTGCGATGTAGCCAGGGATAACCTACAAGTGGCCATCATAGACAGAAATTCCTCCTCACCGAGCACAATTCAGGAAAGATGGGTGGAGATCGACGTCAGATTGTCGAGTATGGTGCTAAGCTTTTTACTCGACAATCCTGCGGGATTGTCCTCCTCACCCGGAGTTTGACTCCTCTGAGACTCTCAAGGGTTACAGGATCATCAAGTGCGCGGACCAGGCCTCGCTAGATTTCCTGACGGGTAGGGTTGCCAAAATAAGCAACGCTTTTGAAGGCCTCCAATTGGGGCTTATACCCGCCAGGGACATACCGAAGAGACCTCGTGCTCGCATTTGTCTACCCTCTCTAGAGGAGCCGGACGAAAAACTCTTGAGGTGCATCAAGCTGCAAAACAAAAAACCAAAAAAAGCAAGCATACCACTTCTGGTGGCCATTTGCGATGAGTCCATTGAGGCTCTTAGGAAGACTGACTACAAAATCAGCTTCAGAATTCGCAAGGCCAGGCTTAAAATCTTCCAAGGCGACAAAGCGGCTGACGAAGACGACATGGAAGAGGTCAACGACGCCATCCAGTTGCGTGCGGAGTAAGCACGGGGGTATTCTTTGCTGATCTAGGCATATCTCTGTCTATACGTCTACCGAACTCGGCTAGCATCTTCCAAGCAGAAGCACTGGGCATAGAAAATGCCTGCGAAGTTCTATTGAAAAACCACAAGAATATACGAAAAGCAACTATATTTACGGATAGCCAGGCGGCACTCCTGGCCTTGCCTTCGCCCATGACAAATTCCAGTATAGTCCACAACTGCAAGAAAGCACTAAGCTCAATAAAAGACAACCTCCATCTAGACTAGGTAACGAAAAAGCAGACGAGTTGGCAAAGGCAGGAGCTTTCCTTAACGAATCCGAGACGGAGCTAATACCAAGCCCGCTAGGATCCATCAAAGGAGAGATCAATAGACAATTTCAACAAGTTTCAAATAACAGATAGAAAAACCTTACAAAATGCATCATAACTAAACAATTATGGCCAACATATGACAGGCAAAGAACCAAACGACTTCCTAAATAGGACAAGGAAACGTGGGGAACATGCGTCCAAAATGGGTATGCCCTACAACAACATCTGTCGAGGCTGCGGAATAGCAGGGAACAAGGAAACAATTTTCCACTTTCTCTGTGAATGCCCAGCCCTAGCACAGATCCGACACAAAACACTTAGAATCCATCAAGCATCAAACCTTGAATAGATTTCTACTAAAAGCATATCAGACATAAAAACCTCCAAATGGTTTGTGAGAGAAGGTGAAACGTGATAGCAGATACAGAAGGTTCTATGAATAGTGTATCAAAATGGCACATCAAGTGCTAATTGAGCCCGACAGACAACAGGGCTGCACTCCTACCTACCTACCTACCTACTCAGTCCGAAGTAGCACCTGTTTGCAAGAGTTAATTTGCCTTCGATTTCGATTCAGACATATTGGTGGTGTTGATACTGGTTCCAAGCTAGACAAATTTATCTACGACTTCAAAATTATGACTGTCAAGAGTAACAGATTGAAGAAGTCACACGATAGGGAGTCGCCTTGTCTGCAACTTCGTTTGGTATCGAACGGCTCGGAGAGGTCCTTCCCGATCCTGACGGAGGTTTTGGCATTGCTCAACGTCAGTGTACACAGCAGTATTTGTTTTGCGGGGATACCAAATTCAAACATGGCAGCATAGAGGCAGCCCCTTTGTGTGGGTGGTGTGTGTTGATTCTGTTTTCACGGGTATTTTCCAAATGTCTGATCAGTTGTTGATTTTCCAGGCCTAAAGCCACACTGATAAGGTCTAATCAGTTTGTTGTCGGTTGGCTTTCATCTTTCACATAGTACGTTCACCCACTGGGGTGAATGACAGTACTCGGCGATGGCGTCTCTCTCCAAGAGACTTAGATGGAGTACAAATGTCAAAAGGAAATAAAAAACAGAAACATCTATATCATATAACAAAATTCTTGTTTATAAACAAATGTTCAGACCAGTTTGGATTTATGGATTTATATTGAATGCGATCTCGGAATTGACGAGTATACTCATCTGACAAAGCCATCGGCCGAACAAAATTATTGCATCCGACGAATCTAACACAATAGCACATTCTTTAGGTTCTTCTTCTTCTTAATTGGCGTAGTCACCGCTTACGCAATTATAGCCGAGTTAACAACAGCGCGCCAGTCGTTTCTTCTTTCGCTTCGTAGCGTAGCCAGGTCCTTCTCCACCTGGTCCTTCCAACGGAGTGGAGGTATTTTAATTCGCTGAACTATGTCAATGTCGTCGTATATCTCATACAGCTCATCGTTCCATCGAATGTTCCAATGAACGTTCCAATGAATGCCGTGGCCAATGCGTAAGGGACCATAAATCTTTCGCAGAACTTTTCTCTCGAAAACTCTCAACGTCGACTCATCAGTTGACGTCATCGTCCAAGCCTCTGCACCATAAAGCAGGACGGGAATTATGAGCGACTTATAGAGTTTGGTTTTTGTTCGTCGAGAGAGGACTTTACTTTTCAATTGCCTACTCAGTCCGAAATAGCACCTGTTTGCAAGAGTTATTCTGCGTTGGATTTCCAGGCTGACATTGTCGGTGGTGTTTACACTGGTTCCAAGATAGACGGAATTATCTACGACTATAAAGTTATGACTGTTAACAGTGACGTGAGAGAGAAAATTACCATTCTTTAGGTTATTAAAATTAAAAACAAGATGAGGCGTGAAAAGCAAAGGCTCAACACCACGTGAGACACTATCGAACTGGTACCCCTTTATTATCATTTCACTCGCTAATGACTCAATTCGAACAACTGAACCCAATAGGGACAAAACTGTGCGTATTTTACAAGTATTGCCACCAGCTCATCCGTAAGGCAGACAACCCCAACCCCAGTGAATAAAAGCCGGCTTGCCGTTTACCGGTGGCTTTCTGACATTGTTTTTATTTCCATGTAAATAAACAAATACGAACAATGCTCCACAAACAAAACAATAAAATCGACAACAACAACAGGTCTAGTGACTGTGTAAAATTTCAATAAGAGAGGAAGTACCTATATAGCCCAGGCAACGTTACTCAGTACGCTCTGCTTTGGTTGTATGAGAATTCACGCTTGGCTTGCGTCGGTATATCCATGTGCCGGAGCGCCATATTGCACGCGCTTGGTTTGAAGTGTCGTCGGCACGCTGGTTGTCAAGCGTTATGGATTTCAGTGAGCTTTAACGCTCGCGTTGCACGTGAATACGGCGAAAGAGGTAGCACGGCGGCACGACTTGCCGAGCGCTTTGAGTTAGAGTTTTAGTTGGAGTTGGACCGCTTTATATTGGCCACATTTTGAGCCCAATTTACAAATGTGCAACAAATTGAATTTGAACTTCAGTTGTCATGGAGCAGTTGAGGCGTTCAGTTGGTTTGCAATTTGCTTTGCGTGAGAAGTGTGTGAGTTGTGAAAAATTATAACCACAAGCAACGTTTAGCTGAATATAGTTACAACTATATCATATAATTAGAGTGCAATTAAATGAAGATGCGTCTTTTGTAAGACACAAGGCACCGACGCATTAAAAATCGTATAAACACATATCTCACTCGCTGAAAGCTAATGAAAATTAATGAGTGAAGAAATCGCAGATACTCGTACAAATGAAATGAAAATCAGATCCAAAAAAATAATAACCATTGAAATATGTACATAAATATTTATTTATTTTAAATTGGGCAAAATCGTTAGGTATGAGTGTATGTGAAATGAAAAATACCAACGCTTCGTGCTGTAATAACAATACACCCGCGAAACCTTATTAATATGGTATATTTGGCTTCCCTTAAGCCCGTATGTCACGCTTCGTGTACCAATTCTTTTTCGGGGTTTTTGACTTCTTCAAACCAATCACAGCACGAATTGTGTCACGAAAATTAAAAAAAGCACAATATTCTAGTGTTGATGATGAAAGACATGTGAAAGCCCTCAACTAATGGCTACACACCAATTAGTTAGAACATAACCTGAAAAAGTAAAAGAGTTTTTTATGGAAACGAAGTGAAATAAGACAGCACAATAACTAAACTAAGGAAGGAAGGAAGGAAGCACTAATGGAATAATGTATGAATGAGCCTTAACTCAATGGATACACTAGAAGGGTAAGTTTCAAGTTATTACATCGTTTTGCGGCTTCCTTCCTCTTTTTTTGAACGTGATCCGTATGATAATTTATCATTACTTATGGTGTGTAACGAACGAAAAGTGTTCGAAATTTTGTAAGTACACTAAAATCTTAGTAAAACACATACATACTCGTATTTACATATGTATACATTTAGAGGACCATTAATTTATGCGCTCACATTCTTGAATAATTGAGGCATATAATTAATAAATACGTATGTATACTATCGAGAGTAGTCGATAGAAGATTTTACGTCCACCCACTGGCGTCCCACTTTAAAAGATGGCTCTTGGGAACACTTTCCTAGGATTTTAGGGACAATCTACATATTGACATTTCCTACTTCATTTTTATTTTCGGATTGAAACCGTGACAGCTACATTTCTGATATTTGTGAAGCTTTCTCATAGCAGCAGTTTAATTTTATTATACTACTATGAGCAAAAGATTGTAAGACTTTGCTCATAATTTTAAAATTCTTAATTTATTATTCAAAATCTATGTTGTCCTTTTCAAAGTAATCCCCTTTGGCTTCAATACACTTATGCCAACGTTTCTCCCAGTCCTCGAATCAGTTGTTAAAGTCACTTTCCGGAATATCCTTCAATCCTCGTAGCGATTCACGTTTAATGTCTTCGATTGACTCAAAACGGTTTCCTCGGAGCGGTTGGGTTTTCTGAATAGTCAGTAGTCACACGGAGCTAAATCAGACGATATTGGTTGATAATTTGGCGAAAAACGGAGTGCACCACACCTCGTTAATCGAAAAAAACTGTCAACATAACTTTGATTTTTGATCTGCTTTGGCGTAGTTTCCTCAGATTTGGTTCACCTTAGATACGATATTCGGCCGATTGATCGTCTGTCGTATGGGTCGTAAGCATAGATCCAAGACTCTACACCAGCAATAATACGTTTTATGGCATCCTGGTAGTCGGAAATCATCGTATCACAGATGTTAACGCGACACTGTTTTTTCGAAAAAATTTAGTGATTTTTGAACCAATCTTGCTTTCACTTTTCTTAGAGCCAAATGATCTTTCCAAATAGTTCTAATTGGTCCTTCCGATATTCCTCTATTTAAATGATGTGTTGACCATCAGTTGATTTTGAAAGATTCGGACCACATTTTGGCACCAGAAATTTGATACCGAACACGAAATTTAATTTAATAATTGCACTCATCGTAAAAATCGCCGAATACACTTTATCATGTCATTTGGCACGGATGTCGCTGACAGTCATACCAACCTAGTAAAAAAGAGAAGTGTGAGTTTACGCGCTAAATTTAAATTAAAAAGTATTATTTTTTTTGCTCACTGTGGTGCAGCATACCTGCTGTCTTCCATCTTTGCCATAACAATTAAGGCGGAATACATACGTTTATTGAATTGATCGCTACAAGACAACCTGTATGAAAATTGTATAAACGTCCAATAATCTGGTAATGTTGACGTGTATGAATGGGTAATCAAGTTAAAAACGAATTGGTACTTTGACATTTTCCCAAAAAGTCAATATGCAATAAAAATCTCCCATTCAGACACCTGCAAATAAACAACTCAACAAATGGAAATACGAAAATTTTAGGCAAGTTATCATCTACAAGCAGATATTTCATATAAATACATGTACATAGTATGTATATACCAACTCATACAAGCAATTATTTGGTGCGTTGAGTGATGCCAAGAAAGTCAAAATTCATAAACCAGTAGTGTTTATGTTGTTGTTATTAACAAAATATGTTCATTCGTAACGAAAATTCCTGCAGCAGCAAGTGACGTTGTTTATGTATTTATGTATTTACGGCGTTTTACGCATCACTTCGCCACCGACAACGACATCTACACCACTGTCGACGCTGCCGTCACTTCCGCCCGTTCCAAGCGCACAGTTCATTTCACCCCAACTTAAACACTTTGAGCCACTCAATCAGTCATTCATAAATGCAATAAATGTATATAACGTGCTCGCTTTATTTACATATGATCATTTAGGAATTCAGTATACACACTTGTCTGTATAAACCGTAGATTCACGCAGGTGTTTTTGAACCAAATTGCTGCCTCTTTTGTCATTTCAGCATTTCCGTAACCGCCAACAAAGCATCCTCAGCGGCCAACAGTCAAGTTCAACGCCGGCGCTGTCGGTCGTTACGTTGGAGTTTATGCTTTTCGTTACAATTCGTATGGGTACGGATGTTGGTTGTTAGTAATTTGTTATTATAGCCAAGCGTAACATGTCGCTTAGAGGTATTCTTCCCGGAATATATTTTTAGCAGCTTGTTGGAATAGGAACATGCCAAAAATGCCGAATACGTATAAGAATCTCTGACTAATCTTAATATATATATTGATATTCATTACATAAGTTTATCTTGCAATCGGATAAACAAAACCAAGAACCTCTTTCGTTTTATTGACTACCTAGCTTTTATCAAAATTTCATATTTATATCTCACAAACTACTAAAATTATACTAACCAAACTTAATGGAAGCAATTAATTTTAATATTGCATGATACAGTATGAAATAAATAAAATAATAATAATAAGAATCGGTTAAAAATTGGACGCCCTTTAGCACCATCTATGTATTATTAGATGAACTCTCATATTTCAGCAACATTTTTTAATGTACTGTGTTTTATAGTTTTGACAACACCTGAAAAAATTGTGCAATGAAAATACTGTTATCATTAAAAGAGTTCGTAAAACTGGATTTGTTACTCCTCCGATACCAACCCTCCGTTGAAGTCTCTGGATAATTACAACTGACTTTTAATGAATTTTGCTTATGGCAGCGAATTGTGTCACACATAATTATTGACCTTTAAAAAATTAAAGCTAAGAATATCGCCTTATCTAAATTTTGTGCTAAATACGTTAAAACTTTATATCGTTATATTTACTCTCTTATATATCCTGGCGTAAGAAAATATTTAAGAATCAAATCTCGACTCATTACTTTGATCTATTTTCAAACATATTTCAAACGTTAAATAGCTTTTCAAACACCATCAGCCCTTCGGGAGACACTACAAAGCACATTAAGAGTAGGAGAAGAAAATCTGTTCCGCTTTTCTATATTTCAGCTTGCGTCCGAACATATACCCTCCTTACCTTCTTTTTATTGAATTTTTAAATAACATCAGTAGCGCCACTGCGGGCAGCGATCATAGCCGAGGTAAACAAACCAACAAACGAAGGAACACAACCGTTGCGCTGCTATGATTTCGACTCATAGACCACCTCATCCCATTCCAACGTATCCAATAGAGAGCGCTACTTAGGGTAATAAATGGTGGCTTTTTAGTATGAAAATTAATGTGTTTATATGTAAAATGTGTTGAATTCTTTTACCATCGCAATCTACACATGTTTATTCACATATAGTTACGCTCAAGAGGGGCTTTCGGAAACACACAAAGCTTTAATTTGTCCGTCACACTTGAGATAATTTCTAGCAGCAGTTTCTAGCTTAATTATTTGCATCTTTGTGGCGGGCAGTTGTTTTATATGCTAGAAAGAATTTCAATTGTTTAGCAAATTCAGCGAAAGAAATGGCCGATGGTAAAAAGAAATTCACAAAAAAATTAGAGCAATTAGAGTAACCGAATTGGGTACAGCGCGGTAAATGAGAGCCCAACCATATCGTACAAGCCGAATAATGAAGACGAGTTGAACTTTTCCTCAATCATATACAACTGACTATAAGCTGCCGTTACAGGCCACGTGTGTGTGTGTCATAAGTATGTATGTATGTAAGTAGTATCATCTTACAATGGAGTGGCCTATGATTTGCGAAGCATAACTGTTTTTTGTGTGATGTCATTAGCACTTATTACCACCCATCTTAGAGCGAATTTGTGTACAAACACACGTTTATACAACCATACATATGCAAAAAAGCATACCATATATTTGAATTGATTTCCTGAAGAAATTGCCCGGTAAAAATTTATGTGTAGCTTGTGATGCGAAATATGACCGTGTTAGATCGACTGTATCCGTGAAAACATACCAAATTTGATTTATTCGATTCTTTTCCTTAAAAAAGTATTATTCATGTAATAAACTATTCAATACAGTGAGTATAAGAATTCAAGGAATTGTAGTTGAGATTTACTTCTGAATATGTTCATACAAATAAGTTTCATTGGAAAAAATAACGAATTTAAGGCTGCTTTTTCAATGCCTGGTTACCAGCCTTTCTGGCCAGTTAATAGAGTTGTCCGCTTAGTAGATTGTTTTTAATATACATCGACAATGTGCATGAGAGATGTTCGCTTAACAGGGCCTCCATTTAATAGAGCTTTCACTATGTTATTTATTTATGAATTGTTTTTACTATCCTATCTTCTAAGTTGGTTCGAACTGGACACAGTGTGATAAATTTTACTAAAATCGGTTCAGCAGTTTAGAAGTACAGCGCGGACAAACAACGTGACCCGTACTTTTTATATATAAAGATTAGGCAAACTTTTTCATTTATTATACAAGGTTCATTCGAAATTTTTATTTGCTTGTGTGTTTGTGTCATACACTACATGTGAGCCCTTCTTTTTAACGAAACAAAAGACAACAACCACAACTTTTGCTTGGAGAAATCTGGCAATTATATACTTATGTACATATAGATTTAATTAAGTTAATCAAAGAGAAATGTCATTAAGGAAAACGTGCGCAGGCGTAAGTGACGCATGTCACACCTATATATCGTCAATTTAGGTATGCAACCGCATACATACATAGCATACAAAAACACATAAAGTGAGTACTTCTAATTTCACTGGGCTTTCCAAATTCATCATATAACCTTACATAACTCAAAGCGGCCTGTGAAAAGTATATTTTATATACAAGTATATAGATATAAGTTGGCACTTTTATTAGTAGTTGTTGTTAACATGGCAGTAGTAGTTGGAAAATATTGCTCGAATAATATTCCCCGCTTAAACTCCGAATACTTTCCTGTAACTTAGGCCTTACAACATGTATGTATATTAGATATAATATAGTATATAGTATTTGGGGACTACGGAGAGGGGGGTTCATACCACTCCTTTGAATGAACGTTTGTCCTTTTCTTAGCTAAACACGTCTCAAGGATTGAACAATGCAACAGTTGACTCATCCGTAAATATTACATCGCCCGAATCATGGTTGATGTTTTCCTGCGCCTAATGCAATCTTTTTCAAATTTTATTTTTCAAAGTAGTAATTTGATTTCAGTACTGTTGCGTTTGTTGCCAGATATCTGAAGTCCTTTCCGTGCTTTATTTAGAGATAACACTCATTTTAAACAATTTTTGTTTGTTTCTCTTGCAGTAAGCAGTGTTTTCTTCTCAAAAAGGGGAACAATAGCTTTATCTTATTCCCTCTTTCTGGGTTATCATCTACGTTTCCAGTTTCTCCATATTGGTCAGTCTACAAATATAAAACTCGCATTTAAGGACTGCATTTTTTGTAATAATCCATTTGGAATCTTTAGGATATTTCCTTAACTTCAAAAAGTTTTTTATAAAAAGCACTAATTTTTATTATATCACGGCACGACGTGACACATCAGTAAAACCGAAAAAACTGACAGCATTTTATGCGTTAATGTCGCAATTAAAAATGTGTAAATTTGTGAAAAACATTGCACTTTTTCACGAATTGATTGACAGAAAAAGTTAATTTTTGAAAGAATTGTACATATGTAGAAAGAGTAGGATGATATTAATATTTTCAATTGTGTCAAGAGTTCGGATACTTTGGAGTGGCTAAAAAATAATTATATTGCAACTACTCATTTTCATCTTGTCTCGCATTTAAATGGCTTAAAATTTTGGTGTCTAGAGGATGTTTCTCTCTCCCTCTGTTACCGTTTCCAGAGCTGGAGGGTCTAATACTGGTGTGGCCGCCGCTATGAGACAATATTGGAAAGGTCTCATTCACTCTTATTGATAGAAAAATATTATAACAATAAATGATGAACTGTTAATTTGCAAGAAGACAATTTTTCTCAGCTGCATACCCAATACAAAGGAACACTTACTGATAAGGTTGGTTTTTAATGGGATTTAAATGTTTTCAGTGTACGCGGGTGTGCAGACTGTTTATTTACTTTATATACACTTGCCAGAAAAAGTCTCCGTAAACTAGATCAAATATAGGAAACACGAAGGATTTTTTGGCTACTAAAAATGTTATACACATTTGCGCACGCACACATTCTTCTTTGGATGGTGGATGGTGGTTACACCAGATCAAACTGATGAACTCATTTCTGCGGAAATTCCTGAAGCAGAGAAAGATACAGTATTATACCAAATGGTGAAAACCAATATGGTTCATGGACCTTGCGGACACCACAATCCCACTTCGGGTTGTATGTCTGACAATAAATGCGCGAAACACTATCCAAGTGCTTTTCTTTCGAAAACTCAAACTTGAAATGATTGATATCCACTCAGTGGATTCCACTGTATAGGCGTCGCTCACCAGACGACAATGGCAGAACACTCAGCATTCAATTTAGAAGAAGGAATATTGAAGTTGACAACACATGGATCGTATCATATTCGCCATTATTGTGTAATTCACATTCAAAACTCATATCAATGTTGAGTATTGCAGTTTGGTGTAATCGATAAAATACGTTTGTAATTACGTCACCAAAGGAAGCAATATGGCGGTTATTGGCCTTGAACGATACGGTCGATACGTGAACTGCAATAAAGCGCTTTTTAGGATATTTACTTTTGCAATTCATGAACGTTTTCCGACTGTTGTGCGTCTCGCTGTTAATTTGGAGAGTGTATTTCAACCCAGAGAATACAGTACAGCCAGTGGAAACACCGCCAGCAACAAAATTAACATTAACGAGTTTTTTCTCAACTTTCGTCAGTGATCCGTTTGCGAGAAAATTGCTCTATTCGGAAATACCTTGACATTACACCTGGAATCCAACCAGTAGATTAACATCCAGGTGTGTTATCAACTAATGCATTAGGACAAATTTCCACAATCCACCCGATAAACGACGATTGTTTCTACCTTCGGTTGCTTTTGATTAATGTACGCGGTTCAACTTTATTTGAGTCATTGCGTACTGTGAATGGTACGGTGTGTGCAAATTTTGGAGAAGTAAGCCAGCAATTACAATTGCTGGAACATGTCAATCACTGGAATGAAAATGAGGTACGCACACTTTTCGCTATAAATATTTAGAGAAATCAGCCTTCAAATCCGCGTCTAAAAATTGGAAATGGATCAATTCCGGTGGTTCGATATCAATTCCATCTGTCGTTTATCAATTCATGAAAGATGAACTCATCACTAATGTTCGGACATTGGCCAAATTATTGTAACTATGATTCCTTAAGTGCACGCGCAATGTTAGCTGCCAAAAATACCGATGTTGTTCACTTAATCTAGAAGATTCAAAGTCAAATTCCGGCAGATTTGCGCTCATACAAATCGATCGATCGTCTTAACAATGAAGACGACGCCGTGAATTATCCAGTGGAATTTCTAAACTCTTTGGAGAGGCTTGGTATGCCACCGTATCATTTGCGTCTCAAAGTTGGATCTGTCGTTATTATGTTTCGCAATCTGCGCTATCAAATACAAGGGGGCAGAATGCTTGATTCTACGAATTCCTTTGAGTTCTAACGATTTGCCATTTCAGTTCCAACGCATTCCATTTCCAGTGAAAATTGCATTTGAGATGAGAATCAATAGGAAACAAGGATAGTCGCTAGAAGTGTGTGGCAAAAATTTGGAAATGCTATGTTTTTCACAAGGCCGGACATACGTGGCGTGCTCACGAGTTGGAAAACCATCTTCTCTGTACAAATTTGGAAAAATCGAAAATAAATGATTTTCAACACAACATAAATTCAGCTTTCTTTTCATTTCAAAACACATAATTTCAGGCAGGACAACGGCTGCCGGGTCAGCTAGTAAACATATATTAATAACTTTAATTCATAGATTATATTAACATACCGATATATATTTTCTTAAAAATAATTCATTCAAAAATACCAGAATAAGTCTCCGTACATAACATAATTAGTTTAAAGAAATCAGTTTTTCTTTTAAACATATATTTTTATAGCTGGTAGGATAACCTCTTCGCTTGAGAACTTCTGGGGTGGTGTACGCAACTGGTGCTTAGGGCTGTAGAGTAACCAAAACTTTACACTGTTTGTTGAATGCTTTGGATCGTTGTCATGTTGAAGCCCAAAATCGTTACCAAGCTCCAACTGTTCAACGCTCTCCTTCATATTTGTTTTCAAAATATTTAAATAAACATATTGATCCATTGTTGACTCAGTAAAAACAAGCTTGCTAACACCTTCAGCCGCCATACATCCCCAGACCATTACACCACCTCCTCCATGTTTCAGTCGGTAAAAGGCTTTCCCTTTCTAGGGCTGTAATATTTGCTTTCATCTGATAATAGGACCTTTTCCCAAAATTCGGAAGATTTATTTATATACTCATTTGCAAAATCAATACGTTTCCTGCTATTGACGTCTGAAATGTATGGCTTCTTTCATAATACAAGTGCATGATATCCATCATTCTTCAATATTTTCCTTACAGTATCCTCATGAATGTCCTTATTAAACGTTTTTTTATATTTTCACTTATTTGAGAGGCGGTTACCTTAGGACCGCAATAATCCACGTTTTTCGGGCTCTGCTAACTTGCTGGGTCGGCCAGAACGAGGTTTTAGCGCAATGGAACAAGTTTTTTCGAAAATGTGTACGACGTACTTCACAGATGAATGAATTCTTCCTATACTTCCTTCCCTTCAGTTATGCAAAGTATCTCAAAATTCTATCGGCTCGTTGTTTTTTTAATTTGGCTCTGAGCTATTCCCGGGAGGAGAAATGAGAATAGATAATCGTATGGTAGTCTGTTGCAATGGCAGCTGTTCCAAGAATAATAGACTGCGATCACGCACGGACTTTTTTGCCGCTTATTATTTCAAAATCTCTTTTGGTGTCGCTCGTGTGAACTCAATGAGTGTCCGACAACTTCAGTCGGGCATTGCCTTTCTTATCACATTCTCAATTTTATGAACGCGGCCCACAATAATATTTTTGATTAGCTAATTTTTATACTTATTCTTCCTTTTCGAAGGAATACCGAATGACGTAGCAGTGAACCATTACGAACCGATAAACCGTGTCAACCGAAAACGTCCCTTCATATTTCCTTCTTCTCTCCTAGCCCACAAAAAATCTGTTTGGGCGACAAAAGAGCCCTCGTGTGAACGCAATCTTACACAACTCGTCTCTTTTATTATCACAATAACCTAGTAGCATTATACAGGAATCATAGTGCTAAGGCTTGGATGTGAATATGTACCATAAATACATAGAAGTTTACATATTTTGAAAATTATCGATTATTGATTTTCGCAGGATGTGGAAGTGGTTAAAAAATTCATATGAAAGTACGTTGAAACACGTAATATTAACAATTCTACATTTAATTATGTATGTAATGATTTAATACTCTAAGACATACTTAGCCAAATGCCTTCTCAAAATATATAATACATGAGTAAAAAACATGTTTATATCCGAAAAGAAAGTCCCTCAGATTCTCAAAATTTCGAATCTAACGTCAAATGGAATGATGTTTCAAAAAATGTACTTTGCTAACTTGATAAGACTGCCTTTAATTACTATTCCAAATATGAGCGCGACCTGTCAATCAGTTTGTTTACAGCAGCAGCTTAAGTCGGAACACCTTAGTAGTGCGTTGCGATTTTTGCAATGGATAAAAATATCGAACAAAGAATTTTTCTCAAATTTTGCATTTCCAACCGAATTTCGTGTGTGGAATCATTGCGAATGTTGGAAAAGGCTTTCAATGATTCAGTTTTATCAAAAACACAAGCCAACGAGTGGTACAAAGCCTTCAAAGATGGTCGAGAGATCGTTGAAGCCATGCCTCGTTCTGAACGACCTTCGACCTTTTCAATTGAGGAAAATATTAGAAAAGTGCAGAATATGGTGCTTGAAAATCAGGCAAGTGTTGGAGAGATGATAAGACAGCTCAACATCTCTCGCGAGTCTGTTCGAATGAACGAATTCTCATCCCAAATTCATGAAAAGCAGCTAAAGAAACATGGGTTTATGAGTTCAACAATTATCGGAATGTAAGGAAAAAACGAGTCGAATTCAAAAAGCCACACCAAAGCCGCTCAAAAATCAAGATGATGCTCATTGATTTTTTCGATATACGTGGTCATGGTGCATCTTGAATTTGTTTCGGAGGACAGACGGTCAATAAACGAAAACGGCCGGAATTGTGGAAGAACGATTTATGGAGTTTACACGATGATAATGCACCATCGCGGAGTATGCCGATGGTATTTATATCATTCGCCTCAACATCCGCGCCGTCAGTTCTGCTTTCTCCTGACTGGATGAGGAAGCGAAGTAGATGGGTCTGGTAACAAACGAGGGCAAGACGAGAAAATCTCCTGTCATCAAACCAACAGCCGTCGCATTCGCGACTTGGTTCTCACGTCACTGTTGACAATCATAATTTTGAAGTCGTAGATAATTTTGTCTATCTTGGAACCAGTATCAACACCACCAGTAATGTCTGAAACGAAATCCTGAGCTGTACAATGTACGACATAGTTCAGCGAATTAAAAGACAGCGGCTACGCTGGCTAGGTCATGTTGTCCGAATGGACGAAAACGCTCCAGCTTTGAAAGTATTCGACGCTGTACCCGCAGGGGGAAGCAAAGGAAGAGGAAAACCTCCACTCCATTGGAAGGACCAGGTGGAGAAGGATCTTACTTTGCTTGGAATCTTCAATTGGCGCCACATACTGAAAAGAAGAAACGACTGGCGCGCTGTTGTTAACTCGGCTATAATCGCGTAAGCGTTGTCTACGCCAGTAAAGAAGAATAATAATGCACCATCGCATCGAGCCACGATTGTGACCCAATTTAACCATACCACCATCGTATTCCCCAGGTTTGACTCAGTGGAACCCGTTTTCAGTCGATCGAAGAGAAGAAACCAAATTCTCGGAAGGAGCTAAAGGCCATCCCAAAATGTGTTTATGAAAATTATTTCGAGAACTGGAAAAATCGTTGGTGTAAGTGTATTACATCTGGTTAAAATTTCTTTGAAGGCTACGGAATAAATATTAATGATTACTTAAATATTTTACGTTTTATTTGCAATTTCCGGGTACTTTCTTGTCATATTGTACATGCTGTACAAGAGTGCTCCTACCAATTTATAGTGGTAAAGTTTCATAATTCATATTTGAGGTTCATATGTACATATGTAAAAGCTTAGGATAAATGAGATTTTTTACCGAAATTTCTTTACCGTAATGATGGTGTCCATTTATTTTAAGAGGTTGCCCAATAAGCACGCAGAGTATTTGCGGCAAAAATAAAAACAGCTAGCTTTGCACTATGTGCATCAAATTTATGTGCGCAACAACAACAATAACAACGTATGCACACAATTGCAGTTATAAGTAAAGCACTTGCAACATGCAAAACCGCAGCAATCAACCGCATATACACACCTTTATATGCGATGACGCATGTAGCCGCTGTACATATGTATATACTGTGGAAATATAAAATTGTTAACCAGCCGATGGTTTCTTTGCGCAGAATGAATGACGTGATGATATTGTGTTAAACGCGCTGCATTTTGTACTGCAGCATAGTGGACTGACAGTCTACACAACCTCATCAAGTGCTCAGTAGTAACGAAAAAACGGAAACAGAGTAAGCGATACCAATGGTGTAGAAATGCAGCTTGTATACAGGCTGATTGGTTGCATACACCTCTACAATAAAAACAACAAACAACGTGCTCAACGCGCCAAAAAGCATTACTCAAATTTGGAATGAGCGCTCCATGGACGGCCGTGAAAATTACTAAAGCACTTGCATGTAATTGAAAATAATACAAAACAATTTGTTTACAACCCGAAATTACAAAGGTTTATTAAGTAAGCTCCTTTTGGCAAAAATATGTTGTAAGTCGCGCTGATTACTTTGGCACTAAAACAATCGAGATAAAGCCGCAAACGAAAGATGATAACGCAGTCCAAGCAGAGCATAGGCTATAAATAAAACCTAAATAAAAGTTTGGCAAACACCAAATGAATGAATAATAAATTGCCCAAGGTCGTAGGCCCGTCATCACGCGCCAAAGTGGTCTTGATTACGCCAGTGCTGATGCGCGCTTTTGTATCTGCTCGCCTATTGTACTTGTATTTATGTACATTGTACAAAGTTATATGTATATGCACTTATACATATTATGTATGTGCGTGCTGACTCTTCTCAGACGCTTTTCTTATTACATGCAGCTAACCGCGGAGTGACTGATTAGGCCAAGCGCGCCTTTTCGCAACTTTCATTTCGCTTTTCGTCGAATATTACACACACACAGGTGTTGTTGGAAAACTTTCAGCAAATTATATGCATGAAACAAGTAAAATAACAACAACCAATTTGTAGCATGTTTTTCTTTGTTTGCGAATATGACTCAGGGAATTTTATCATAATTTTATATAGACCCTAAGATCAATCAAAAATCTCGAGAAGTGGTCGCGGTCTCGCCCTCTAATAAGTCTAATGTAAGCCTACCGCTGCTATGACAATTAAACTGGATCATCATAAAATTCGAAACTAGCAAACACGCCTGTTAACTTTCTCTACACTCATCTTAAACACAATCTATTGTCACGTGGTCGCGTTAAGCAAATTTAATCTTTCAGCAATCAATAGAGTTGTTAATCGACAATTTGCATCGATCAATGACTTATATATATTCTCCATTTTGATCCAATACTTTTTGCAATCTTTCGGGCTAGAGATTGATTCCACGCTCATTGAATTTTTGATGCTTGCAGGCGAAAAACTGGTGCAAATGGTTTTTGACGTCCTGATTTAAAGTGAAGATTCTCCTATTCGGACTGCCACGTCTGGAGAATATGTTGGGTATGCTAACACATCCCATACAAGCTGCAAATGCTTTTGACCGTAACAAACCTGTATGAGGTCCCGCATTATCTTAGAGGAACACTGCACCTTTTCTATTGATTAATAATGACATCTTCTTTTTGAGTGCAATACTCAATTTGTCCAACTGACAATACACTTCAGAATTAATCTTGTCGGGCAAAAGCTCGAAATAAACTATCGCTTTGAAATCCTACGAAACAGGCAACATATAATATAATTTTTTGGAGACTATAGGCCTTCGATGTGGCTTGAGCCGGTTCATCCTTTTTAGGACATGATCTCATAAACTTTGGTTTCTTGTAAACAACCTACTTTTAGTCGCCAGTAACAGTCGTTAATATCGCGAAGTAAATTTCATTCTGTAAGAACATAAGGAACCCATATGTCAAGCTTTGAAATTAATCCTATTGGCGTTCAGTCAAGACATCTTCTCCGTACATCACATAATTTTCCCCTTTCTTGAACATAATAAACGGTAGAATATGTAGAAAATCCTATTTTTGAGCATCAATCATCGATAGGGCACCAAAAACCAAAACTATTCTAAACAAGTACGGAAGGATTAAGTTCGGTTGTAACTGAACATTTCATACTCTTGCAACTTGCAAGTATAAAAGCCTGGGAAGTACTTTCATGTGCATAAGGCTTGTTAGTTATATGGTTATTTGGCGTAAAATGGGCGATGTCACGCAAATCGACCAATTTTTACCCCGGCTCCCACTTTGCCTCTTATGCTATTTCGGGGGTAAAATTTAATATCTCTGGCGTATTCGCTTATTGATTTATTGCGCTTTTAGTATTTTTCAACAGTACCGTTATATGGAGAGTGAGCAAGGTTATCATACGATTGCATCCATTTTCACAATGTCAGTAGGAGTGGTTTAGAGGATATGTACATTCAACTTATAAGAGGGCGGGGTCACGTTTTTGAAAAAAATTTTCCCCCGAATCTTCTTTCTACTACGCTAGCCTGTGCCAAGTAAGAGTTCTATGTCTTAATTTAGTGCTTAGTAATGGCGTTTTGTGGACGTGGCAGTGATCCGATAACGTCTATCTACGAACTTGATTTTCTTTTTGGCCAGGAACGCGCATACCAAGTTTCATCAAGATATTTTTGCTCAAGTTACAGCTTGCACGGACGGACGAACGGAACATACCACCGTTAAGTGAACAAAACTTTTATACCCTGTAGCAACATGTTGCAAGAGTATAAAAATGTAAGGCAACTTTTTACGAACAAGCCTCACTATCAGCTATTCAATTATATAACGGTAAAGCGGTTAAGTTGGCTGCGAAAACCTTCAATAAGATCAGCTGTTTTCATTAAACGAAAATACTTAGTAAAACGACCCAATACTAAAATCATTGAAATCGATTATTGAGTTCCCTTAGCATTAATTCAGTTAATAATGTATCCTTGAACATATTGTTTAATTCTAAATATTAATCAAATCGAATCATACTTATATATCATGGTAACATGTAAATCTCTGTAATATTTTTTTACAACTAAAATAAATATGAAAAGGTGAAATCGATCTGCTCATTCTGCCGAAATCTTACACCAAGTATAATACTATATATTATATTGATTTTTGTTCTTTGGATTGACCCTGTGATATTTAATCGTATAACACTCAGTATGAAAATCATTGCGGTAAAGATGAGCTTGACTCATTGTCATTCAATACCGTGAGATAAGTCTAGGTATAGAGTACCTTCCTCGAGTTCCCATATATCTATTTCAATGCTATTCCCCTGTTTTCTTTAAACTTACAGGTAATACTATATTGTTTGGTATCTAAACTTTCAGCTTACATGCGAACTTAGCTTTTCCTTATGTGTTGTGTGTTTATTCCTTTAATTAGAATTATAGAATAAGTCGCTATTGGTGAGAGTCGAATCCTCGCGTGGTTCAAAAAATGCAATTGCAAATTGCCAAAAATGACCGCGCTCTATTTCTGTCGAAATGAGGGTGTGAATGACGTTACCATCAATACCTGACGTTATAACACAGTGTTGACCGACGTTTTGTTTCGGAGTTCGATGAAATCGACGCGAACGATCTCTATTTTGAAGAATATGGTGCATTTCATGTTTAAACATGAGCACATTGCGTGTCTAGATTATTTTCCCTGGGAGTTTATTAAATCAAATGTTTACGCCAATCAACCAGGAACGTTCGAGGAGCTCGAAGACAATATTCAGTCCAGTATTGCCGAAATACTGCATCGGTTCATCGAATATTGGTGTAAATGGGAAGAGATATGCACGCGGAGCCGGGGTGACCATTTAGGCGACAATTTGTTGCATTCATAAATGACAGAACCCATATTCACCAAATTTGAGTATTTTATTTCATTTTAACATCATTTCAGGATTTTTATGTAGTAGGAGGAAGCCTGAGTGCCTACTGCCAACTCATAACTCTCCCACAGAACCACCGGATTAAGTATTACTTCATGGGGAAGAGAAAGACTTTAAGTCTCATATATCATGCGGACTGACTGACGCCTAATATACTCAATAAGTCTTAGTTTTCTCACAATTAGAGCTGACACCTTTTCATTTACCAGAGGAGTGACTCATGAATGCTATCAAGTTTTCCGTCGAAAATCCACCGCCAAGTGAAGTTTTGAACTTTCCCTTACATTTGAAAAACGAGGGCATTAAAAAAATGCGTGCTCAGTGTCACATCGAACAGTACGGACTAAGTTCGCGTTGGATTCGAAACAGAAAGCTTCTAAAGCATCCATGTCCACTCAGTATTTGAGTTATGTGGAAGTTTAGGTCCCCATGGTGTCTATCTATGCACGAATGGATGTCCGGAATTAGTCTGTGGGTCCACCGTCCTTTGGTTGAGGTTTGCACCGTTGCTGCCACTTTATGTTGCTTTTGGTTCTCTTATTATACTTTTATATAATTTTTTCACGATTTTTGGTTGATGTACATCAAGTTCCATGGTAGATGACCTAAGAGCGACCCATGCGGTGTACTATAGTGTAGCTCTGAGTACCCTCGTCCGTGTCGAATAACAATCTCCTATTTTCAAAATAGTTAATTATAATTTACGAGATACTGGTATAGAGCTTTATTTCATATTTGAGCCCTTGATACCCCAAGGATGTAAATCAGTATAGGTATAATATTTTGTTAATGTTAATACCTTTATTTTTTTCAAAGAAATGCCTATGGGAAGCAAATGCATCACTGTCAAAATGCCTGAGAGTAGTAGTTAAAAATTGTTAAAATTAAAAATTCACGAATAGTACGAGTGCACATCAAAAATATATGAAAATACCTATATATAAATATATGTACATACTTATAGTATGCACATATGCTTTATAAAAATAAATATGCATTGACTTCATTTGATTTAATTCATAGAAATTCCCAGACAAGCGAAAGACATGCTCGTATGTACATATATACCTATGAATATAAAGTATATAACTGTATTTATATGTATACAGGTATATCATCTGATTACGGCCTAGTTATAGGTGAATATTGAATGAAAAGGTTATATATTTGAACAGCAACTACAAGTGTTACTGACTTTTTAATTTATGAAAAGAAGAGTACCTGAGTTACTTATCTGATATTCAAGCTTACCATAATACATGAATATACATACATACAATAATAAAAAAATTAACAAATATATTAAAACATTACATATCATAATACTTTATATATATTTTATATGATTTACAATATCTTAAACAAGCTCCAAACAAAGTTATACTTATCTGTTATACGAGTAAACGGGAGTAGTATAATGTGGTTTTCCTTGTTACGGTAATTACACCCACGCACGTGCATTCGACATTATTTACAATAGAACTAATACATATTTGTTATAATAACAAAACTGAAATTGAAATAAATTATCACTGATTTTATTTCAACTTTGCTGACAAGTGTGTCTTGCAATTAGCCAAGGAAACGGCAGTCATGCATAATAAAGTATCAAAAAAGTGCTAGGATGTATAAAACAATTCAAAGTTACGAAATCTTACAATTATTTGTAATTGTCTGTGTGGAAATCATCTCTATTTGCCTTGGGCGCGCTTTGTGGACGTTTTCCGCTAACCAGTGGCTACGCATGCGCGTTAAACTATGTGCACACGTCAAGCACGAATACGCGGTCAAGCACATATAACATATGCTGAACATACATACAAAATTAACCGTCCGTGCTGGAAAAAATGTTTGAGAAAACTAGTAAAAGAGTATTCAAAGAATATTCAATTTACTATACCTATTTTTTCGAAGTCGCCAATTTCTAACGTTATTGAGGTGATTTGGGTATTTATGAATTGTATCGACTTTTAACATAAAGAGATAAAAAGTATCGTATGTCCATCCCCTGGTTCTAAGCTACCTCCTCACCAAATTTCAGCCAAATCGGTTCACCGTTCTTGAGTTAGAAATTGTGTAACGAAAACGGCTTTCTTTTATATAGATAATATGATAAATACAGATTATTTGACATATTTTGAACGACTGAAATTCAGGTGGAAAGCCAGAAATCACTTTATCGGGCATACATAGAAACAGTCTATTAAAGGGTGGATCCTTAACACAGTTTGGGGGCATAACAATGATCCGATTCCGCCCATTTGCTTTAGCAACCTCCCTAAGGTGTATGCATTTACCAAGTTTCTCAGTTTTTAAGATATCTGTCTAAAATTTTGCAACCGTTCTTCTCTCACCAAGGAAGCTACTCGTTTGTCAGAACGACCGATATCAGATCTCTAAAGAATATAACTGTCATACAAATTGAACAAATACTTTTTCATTTGATGAGATAACCTCGCGAGATAAACAAATTCGGTGCAATCTCCGAAGAAATTGTTCAGATTGAATCACTATAGCATATGTACATACTAACTGACACAGCAAAGTTCTTGCAAGGAATCTTTTAGACTTGTGACAGGTATTTTAGATTCGGTGCGGTCGAAATTAACGTTTTTCTTGTTTTGATAAATCTTTATCACTTTCAAATTAACATTATATAGTACTATAATACTCAGTTGCAACATTTGTGACTCCACGTACTAATATTCCATCATTTTCTTACTGGTTAGACAATAATATTGATCTTAGTGTTAACTTAAGAACCACTGACCAATTAGACGGCTTTGTTGAAAAATTTAACAACGCCATTGTAGAAGCAGGTTTTATCTCAACTCCACAAGATACTTTTGTAGTAAACAGTACCTTTATCCCTGCGGAAATCAAAACCCTAATTAAGGAAAAACGATCGTTGAGGAAAATATGGCAAAGGACCCGGAATCAAAGTGACAAATTAATTTTAAACAGAGCTACTAAATATTTAAAAACAAGGCTTAAACTAACGCAACTCGCTCTGAATGTCTGTGGAATGCCACAAAATTTCTCAAACGCCCAAAAGCCAGAAAGGTTCCAATAAAAGACTCCAGCAATTCATGGTATCGGTCAGATGAGGATAAAGCAGAGGCGTTTGCTAAGTACTTAAATGAAGTATTCACACCATTTAATTTTATTAATGCTTCTGATGAAAGGGAAGTGATGCACTTTTTGTATACTCCAAGCCAAATGGATTTTCCAATAAGGCGTATTATTTTATCAGAAGTGAAAGAGGAACTGGCAAAATGTAGCAACAAAAAAAGTCCAGGCTACGATCAGATAGACCACGCAGTACTAAAGCACCTAACTGAGAAGTCCATGCGAGCTCTTACAATTATATTCAATGCCATACTAAGGCTTCAGCACTTTCCTACAGCCTGGAAATGTGCAGAAATAATTATGATTGCTAAACCAAAAAAACCCGAAAACTTAGTTAGTTCGTATCACTCCATAAGTCTACTGGTCGCTTTCTCAAAGGTATTCGAAAGAATTCTCTTACGAAGACTGATACCGGCATTGGAAAATTTAAATATAATTCCGGACCAACAGTACGGGTTTCGCAGACACCACGGAACTTCTGAACAATGCCATAGAGTGTTTAATAAAATAAGGTCAGCTTTAGAGCAAAAAGAATATTGTTCAGGTGTATTCCTTGATGTGCAACAAGCACTCGATAAAGTCTGGCACCCCGGACTGCTTTACAAATTAAAGAAAAATTTACCTGCTCCCTTTTTCTTTCTTATTAAATCTTATTTAAAAGATAGACAATTTTATGTTAGGGTTGGAAATGAGTACTCAAGTATGTATAAAATAAAATCAGGCGTACCGCAGGGAAGTGTTTTAGGGCCAGGTTCACAGCGGATATCCCAAAAAACAACGATGTTACGATAGCAATATTCGCTGATGACACTGCAGTCCTAACTTCAAATAAAGTACCTTCAGAATCTTCTGACATACTACAAAATTACTTATTCCAACTAGAAGACTGGCTCAAGATGTGGAACATTAAAGTCAATTCAGATAAATCTGTCCATGTTACTTTTACCCTAAGAAAAGGTGATTGTCCTTCAATCAAAATTTTTAATACAGCCATACCTGTTAGTGATCATGTGAAATACCTGGGGTTACACATAGATAGAAGGCTTACCTGGAAATATCATGTAAAAGCGAAAAAAGAACAAATTAATATAAAATTGAGAAGTCTTTATTGGCTTCTGGGTAAAAAATCTGTTCTTTCTCTTGAAAATAAACTGCTAATTTATAAAACCATCATCAAACCTATTTGGACTTATGCGATACAAATATGGGGCACGGCAAGCAATTCAAATATTGAAATAATACAGCGCGTTCAATCAAAAACTCTCAGGTCAATTACAAAAGCTCCATGGTATGTTTCAAATCATACTATTCACAGAGATTTAAAAATGTGCAAAGTGAAAGATGAAATAAAAAAGTTTAGTGAAAGATACAAAATCAGGTTAGAGATCCATCCCAATCCTTTAGCAGTGGCATTACTACAGGCACCCACTACAACAAGGTTAAAAAGAAAAGACATATTAAACTTGTAAACCAGCACGCATGCACGTAATGCAAATACATAACTTTAGCACAAACTAGTGTATGATTATGTTATTTTAACATAAAGAAAATAGCAAATAATTATGCAAATTAGTATGTGTGTAGTTTGGATTTTTATTTTTATTTTTATTATACTGTCACTAAACAGAGGGTCACTTAATGAAGTAACACTCACAATTTGTTTGTACCTTAACAGCACATTTACTTATTGTCTATTAACATTAAGACAGATTGTAAATTTAACTTGAATAAAAAAAAAAAAAAAAAAAAAAAATTGTGAGAATCTCCCACCACACTCCTCAGATCTGCATATTATTAAAAAAAATCAAACAAAGAATAATTTAAGAGTAATTAAAAAAAAATTTAGTTGGAAAGATGGAAATTTTTAGAGGGGGAAACCCGTCCAAGCATCCAAAGCCGCATTTCAGGATCTACATATATTTTGAACTATTCTTCGTCTATTCATCTTGAAGTTATGGGAAAAATCAGTTTTATGTACATAGTAAAAGTCTCATGGACATATCTGCCTTTAAAATTATATTTGAAACTTAAGTCTTTCCATCTGCATCTTAGGTTGTTCGAAAGTCACCCGCTTTTTATAATATTATATTAAGCTACCGATAAAAATCTCCAATTTTCTAAAGGTACTCATATGATTTCGCATTTTCAGACGCGACTCATCATAAATATGTTCTTCTGACGATTATATCAAGAAGTACCTCATACTCACAACAATAATATGAACAACGAAAAAGACTCCCAACGTCGCCAGTATACTTTCATCGTGTACAGTCCACATTCTATAGCATTAAGCTACGAAAATGCATTACCAAAGATCAGAAGAAAATGCAGGAAAGTACGATTAAAATACAAGAATTGCACATACTCAAGTTCAATTGCTTTACTGCTTTTGATCACACTGCAAGTGGTGACGTGTAACCGACCCCCAAGATTTGCCATCGACGGTGGCCAATCTGAAATCGTTTTACGACTGAAGGAGAGTCCGGAGACTGCAGTAGGTAAGTTAAATACACAATTTTATTCAGTTAGTTAAACGAAAGACCAATTCATTTTATTCATTTCATATAGGTTCCCATATATACACGCTTAAAGGCGTAGATCCTGATAATGATCCTTTAGTGTTTGGTAAACGTCCATCGCATGACAGCGAAGTAATTCGCATTGAGAACACAGGCGATAATGAAGCTAATGTCTATTTGGCCAAAGAATTAGATAGAGAGGTTCGTAGTTAAAAATACTATTCAACAATAATATACATACATATGTATGTTCGTATTTTCTAAAAAGTGCTCACTACTTTCTTCAAAACTTTCACTGTAGTTACAAGACGAGTACTCCATAGTATTGACGCTAACGGATAACCGCTACAACGACTATAATTATGTCACGCAAAGTTTCTTACTATTAGTGGAGGATATTAACGATAATGCACCCATATTTTTACCATATCAAAGCGCCATAGAAATTCCCGAAAATAGTGACCCCTGTATTTTAACAACATTGGAGGCAACCGATGAAGATGAAGGTGCTTACGGACAAGTGGTTTACTATCTGCAAGAATTGGATGGCGACAATGATATATTTTCCATATCAACATATCAGGGCAAAGGTGTGCTTCGATTAACAGGCGAGTTAGATTACGAGACGAAAAGCTTGTACCAATTACGTGTGTTAGCCGTGGATCGAGCCAACCAGGGACCTGTCAATACTGGCACTGCCGCCATTCTAGTCAAAGTGATCGATGTGGGCGATCAACCACCCGAGTTTGTTCAAGTGCAAGCGATAGCACGCATAGCCGAAAATGCAGATATTGGCACGCGAGTATTGCAAGTCCGCGCCATAGATGGTGATCGCGGCATCAACAATCCCATTGTGTATGAATTGGACGCAAATGAGTTGTTTGATATCGATCAACAGACGGGTGTAGTCTACACTGCGCAAGAGCTAGATCGCGAGGACACTAGTCAGCAAGTAAATGGCGCCTATATATTGAAAATAACTGCGACAGAGGTACCACAGGTGTGTATGATAGCGCTTTTATATGCCTATATTTTCCATGATTATTGTCACAATTTTCAGTTTAAAACAAGTGCATCCGACGAGATGATGCAAGTTAGAACAGAAGTCACTGTGATCGTGACAGATATAAACGATGAAATTCCAACATTTAGACAATCCATTTACCGCTGTGAAGTTAACGAGAACTCCCAAAGCAATACACCATTGAGTTTTATAGACGATGATGTGCAGAATATTGTCGAAGATCACGATATAGGCAATAATGGCACATTTCGTTTGTTTTTGGATCCACAAAATGACCTCTTCGAAATCGTTCCTGCTGTGGCAGTTAACGAGGCCAACTTTATGGTGAGAGTGAAAAATGCCAAAGCAATCGATTACGAAGAAATGAAGGAAATTAATTTTACACTCTTCGCAAGGGAAATCGATGAGCCAACTAGATGGGGGTATGAAAAAATGTTTCATTGTCTATATGTTAAATTTTTTCATAGTCTTTATGAACAACTTTTTTGTCAGGTCGGCGCATCTTCAAGTTTATATTCGTGATCAGAATGACAACTTTCCGGAATTTACAAAAGCGATATACAATACCACTATCCCGGAAAACAGTGAGTTGGGCACGATCGTTACACGAATCGAAGCAACGGATATCGATTCCGGCGATTTTGGCACTATGGGCATTCGGTTCCTTAACCTACGTGGTGGCATTGCGCATTTGTGAGAAATTAATTAAAATAGGTATCCGAATATTGACGACTTGAATCTTTCTAGGTTACATCTCAACCCGATTACTGGTGTTATTACCGTCAAACAACCTGGAGATTCTGCTTTCGATCGCGAAATTATTTCTCTCCACTACCTCACGGTTGAAGCGATCGACAATGTAGGAATTGGAAACCGTAACACCGCACAGATTATCATCAACATTGAGGATGTCAACGATAATGCACCAATTTTTGTACAGCGTCACTATGAGGCCAAATTGCTGGAAAATAAAGCCGATTTTGAAACACCACTAATTTTGGAGGCGCGCGATATCGATCTTAATGGCTCTGAGAACAGCCAGATAACGTATGAAATTGTGGAGGGTCTTTATCGCGCTAATTTTAGTGTTGATCCAGAAAATGGCTTTTTGCGACCTTTGCACTCTTTCGACTACGAAGAATTACTTGAGAATAGGCGCCGCATACGTCGACGCGCCGATAATGGCGTGCGTGAGATCGATTTATTGGTTCGTGCACGAGATTCTGGTATTCCTATGCTTTCTACTGTGGTGCCAGTGCTGATTTACATCGAAGATGTGAATGATAACCCACCCATATTTCAAAAGAATTTTTATGCGAAAACAATACCCGAAGATCTTCCGGGTGGCAGTTCCATACTACAGGTGATGGCAATCGATCGAGATGGTTCTGCACCGAACAATGTGGTTGTGTACCGAATACAAATGGGAGCGAGCGATAAGTTTATTATTAATTCGGAATCTGGCGTAATATCAGTTGCAAATGGCGCTAACCTGGATCCGGATTTGTCGGAGCCAAAGAAACACGTGTACACTCTCACCGTGGTATGTATTTATGCAAATTTCAAATATTTTTCAATGATAATCGAGGGAACTTGTAACTCTTAGCTTGCTTTGGATGGCGGTCTCGGAAATTCCCAACTAATGAATTCTGCCACAGTTAATATAACAATTAAAGACGTTAATAATAAACCACCGGTCTTGGGTGAGTTACCCACTATAAGGGTCATGGAGAATACTGCCGTGGGTACACAGATATTTCAAGTTCACGCTGCAGATCTTGATGAATCGCCAATAATCCGATATCGTATAAATCGTGAAAATTGTGAGGCGCGTAATGAAGAGGGAACATTTATCAAACTAAGTGAATTTGATTTTGTAAGCGCATTTGACTTGAATCCCATAGATGGAACACTAAAGGTGATTGTCTAAACTGCTTATGAGCAGATTTAATAGCGAATAATATTCTTACTTTTTATTAGCTCCTGAAACTATTGGATCGCGAGAAAGTCGAGTATCTGAAGCTCGCGATAAATGCTGAAGATCTCGCAGCTATAAAGGGTAAACAAATAGTGGAAGGTAAGTACTAACCTTTGTTCTCACATAATTCTGAATGTAAAATTATAAATGCGTAAAATGTTTTTTTCAGCCTTTTTAAACATAATCATTGAAGACGAAAATGACAATAATCCGAAGTTTAAGCAGCCCTTCTATCGCAAAACGATTACTGAAAATAGTATTAACGGTGTTTTGATTGCCAATATACTCGCCTATGACGTTGACAAAAACAAAACAATTACATATTCGTTAGAAGGAAATCCCGCTATAAGAAATCTCGTACATATTGATCCACAGACAGGGGAAATGGTTGTCGCAAATAAAATCGATCATGAACAATATCAATGGTTAAATTTGACTGTTCGTGCTTCAGACTCGGGCGTTCCACCGCGATCTGCATTAGTCGATGTTTATGTGTCTGTGTTGGATGAAAATGACAATAATCCGTACTTCATTGGTGGATCTAAGAACTATACAATAAGTGAAAATGTAGAAATAGGCGCTCGAATTGGCACTGTGCAGGCAAGCGATGCTGATTCAGGGGATTTCGGAAAAATCACCTTTCTCATGGATCGCATAAGTTCACAGGTACGAGAATTCAAAATTAAAATAAGTATTGGTTTCCTGCCTTCGCCAGTAGGTACTACTTCGAAACACCAAGCGTGATCGGGTCCTTCTCTAGTCGATCTTCAAGATATCAACTTAATAGTGTAACTTGTTTATTCTCAGCATTGTTATTTGTACTTTAATATTTGGAAAATGTATTTTTTCCATTCAGATTAAAATTTAAACTAATGTTGTTAATTAATCTTTCGAATATCTCTCGGCTGCTTTCGTTCAACGCGATCATGATGCTTCCTTTTTTAACCCTCCCAGTTTCGACTGTAAGCCCGTGGTATTTTCTCAAGTTTTCCCTGTTTCCTGACAAATGCCTCTCGCGTCACTTTTGAACTCACACGAACTCACTAATATATTTATCTAGTAAACTGAATCTCGCCAAAATTAAATCACAGAAGAATGAAGTTAATAGAAACTGCGGCATGTGTTTTTTGGACAGATTGTTTAACCAAAAATTTCCTTTCCTTTGGAATTTAGGGAAAATTCTCAATTGATGCGGACACTGGTGTACTATCCGTCGCCGATAAATTAGACCGCGAAACGAAAGATTTTTATATGTTAGTAATCGAAGCATGGGACAACTACCAATTTGGATTCTTAGCGGGAGAAAGTCGCAATGCCTTCAAGCAAATATTGTAAGTAAGATTTGGTTTAAAAGCAAGCAATTATTTTAATTTTTATTTCATGTTTAAACTTTCTTAAGCATATCCATACTAGACGAAAACGATAATGCGCCCGAGGTTTTCCTACCCACAAGCTGTGTGCTTATTACTGAATATCATGAATTAAACGAAAAAATAGCGACTATCCGCGGCAAAGATGCAGATGATCCGAATTCACCAAACGGGCGCTTGGAATTTCAAATAACTAAAGGCAATAAATTCGGTTAGTAAAGTATCATATGTTCCTAATCAGACTGTAATAGGTACGGGACCAACTAACTATCTTTTTTTCCAAGATCTCTTTGAATTGCATCAGATCGACGATTGGACTGCAAATATTTATGCACGCACACCTTTACTAAACAAATTTGGTAATCACACAATCACTATAACCACTCGAGATCTAGGTGTACCCTCGAATATTCTTACCAAAACTTTGGACATCTGTATATCAGATTTCAACGATCATTCGCCTGTTTTCGTTACCCCTTTGCACAACACGACACTGCGAATACCTGAGAACATTACTGTGGGTACTCAACTGCTGCAAGTGGTGGCCACCGATGAGGATATTGGTATGAATGCATTAGTGCGATATCGATTGAAACCCGATCCATTAGGCAGCTACAAAATATTTGACATTGATAGTGAAACTGGGCAACTATTTTTGAAGGAAAGTTTAAACCGTGAAAAGCAGAAGATTCATGAGGTAAGATAGCTTAGTACGGCGTTTGTCATTTAATATCAGATCCAGATCAGGTGATCTGCTTAATGAATCGATGACAAAGGCCGTGCGGGAACAAAAACCAAATAATCTTATTAAAATAAGTCATTTGCGTATTAAGAGTTCGGTTCCGCCCATCACCACCTAGAAATAAGTTGGTTGTTTCTCCTGTTCTCTCTTCTGTAACATTTCACCAGCGTGGATTTTGTTATTACTTACACTTTCCTCTAAACTTCCAGATAAGAATCGAAGCGTATGATCAGGGCCTTCCCACATCTCTAAGTTCCGACTTGGATTTGACAATATATATAAGAAACGTAAATGAATACGAACCACAATTTGTGGTAGAAGAAATAAACGTCAACTTTACAGGTTTGTTATTTAAAAAAAGTATTTTACAATTGAAAACTTCGTTAAAACCCTATTTTGGTCCATATATATTTATATAGAGCATGCTGATCCTGGATCGGAGCGAGTTAAACTACCCGACACCATAGATAAAGACGAAGTAGATGATCTTGACGACCCTCCTAGCTTAATTTGTTATTTCATTGTAAAAGGCAATGAACAAGGTCACTTTAAACTCCATCCCGAAACACACATACTCAGCGTCGAAAAGGAGCTCGATCGTGAAGTAATTGCCAACTATTCACTCTATGTGAGAGCCACGGAAAATTGTGCAAATGATATTTTTCAAACAAATCGTCGTTCAGATAGCTTCGTAGGTAACAATGCGCACACGCAAATGCAGGCGAATGTCGGCCGGAAGCAGGCAGGCTTTTTGCGAAATGGGGAATATTTCAATCGATACAAGCACTCGCGAAATTTGCGCTCAATAACTGACGACGAAACTCAAAACGACGACTCTTATGAATTCTCCAATGAGAATAATAACCTCACTAGTGAAGAGATTCTATTATTTGATAGTACAGTGGTGCGCGTACGTGTTCGCGTATTAGACATTAATGACAATCCACCACATTTCCCCACAAAGGTATTCACTGGTGGCATTACCACAAGTGCCGATTTCGGAACACAGTTTATGCGTGTGGAAGCTATAGACCCAGATGAAGGAGTGAATGCGAAAATCTCTTACTATATAATTGGTGATATCAGACAAACTTTGTCGGAGGGCTTAGAAAATGTTAAAAAGTCACCATTTCTTGTTGATCGCGAAACGGGTAATGTGCAATTAAATTTCGACCCACAGAAAGGAATGAAGGGTTATTTCGATTTTATGGTGCTAGCAAACGATACCTTGGGCATGAAGGACGTGGCTCATGTATTTATCTACTTACTGAGGGAGGATCAAAAAGTGAAATTTGTTTTTCGGCTGCAACCGGATGAGTTGCGACAGAAAATTAACACCTTCAGAGAGTATGTTCATATTAATTAAAGCAATTTATTATTTTTGAAAAATAATCCAATCCTTATTCAGTATACTTAGCAACGTCACTGGCGCAATAGTAAACATAGACGAAATTAAGGTGCATGAAAATAAGGATGGCTCGGTTGATAAGACCAAAACTGATCTATACATGCATTTGGTTGTAAGGGAGGACAATTCTATATACGAAGTGCCTGAAGTGTTAAAGCTAATCGATCTGCATATTGAACATCTGGATAATCTTTTCAAAGAGCTCAATGTTTTGGATACGCAGGCAGCGGAAGCTGAGTTGCTTATCGCCGGACCACCGAAGCCAATGTTTGTTTGGTTGATTTTTACGAATTTATTTTTAGCCACTTTGTTAGTGGTAACATTGGCACTGTGCGCCTCCCAGCGAAAGGGTTATAAGAGGCAATTGCGCGCCGCTAAAGTAAATATATTCCGTAAGTTACATTCAAATATCTTGTCTGTAAATACTAATTTTATTCAAAATCATATACGAACATACAACGTAGGAAACTCATCATTATCACTGCACAACAACATAGAGCCAGCAACACGAGTGCCCAACACGAATAAACACAGCGTGCAAGGCTCAAACCCGATCTGGCTGAAAGGTTACGAAAATGAATGGTTCAGAAATGACGAGAATCTGAGGTAAATATTCAAGTTTCACCAGAGTTTTTTCAAAAGAGTTTATTCATCTATCAAAATTAAACTAAAATTGGCTTCTAGATTACCGAATTGTAACAAAATATTTACGAAAGTTATCTTTATATTTTATGTTTTTGGAGCCCTTGTTTTGAATCTGCCAACTCACAACTTTATCGTAAAATTTTACATTCTTGATGTTATACATACTCAGACCGTATGAGTGCTTTTGGCGTTGTTTACAGTAACCTAAAATATTCAGCTCAGTCAAAAAAATTAATTAAATCGCGAACATTTTCGCATGATTTTTTTTTTACAATTTTTGACGTGGATTAACTCAGCAACAGTGCATTAATGAACTTAAATGGATTTGGAGATAAAGATCCATCAAAGACCAGTGTTTATCAATGCTATGGTGAATTCAATCGAGGTCGAAGATCACTCCAAGGCGAAATTCGTGAAGGTGGTCCAAACTCAGTTGGTTCCGGAAAGTATTGATGATGTGCGCATACTAATAGTGAAATATCGTAATGTGAGCTATCGTTAGATTAAGACAACTATAGGCATTGTGGGACTAGCATACATTCAATATTGCATGAACATTTGACTGTAAAAAATTATTTTCACGTTGGAGCAAACACGAAATGTCAATCGCATAAAAATGCGAAGCGCTGCTTCGAAACACGGCTCAGACATAGTGAAGGTGATGTATCGTAAATTTACGCATATGACCCGGAAAGTAAACAGCAGTCGACTGTATGGTTGTTTTCGGATGAGCCGAATCTAACAAAAGCACTTCCAAGCAAATGATCGCCTGAGTGGTACACAACCATTTATTTGCCAGTTGTCTTTCAAAAAATCAGGCAAACTAATCGCCGATGACGGGTCACACATCGACGGAAAAAACTGCATCTTACAACCCTCAAAATACCGACTGTATGAGTCATCCAACGTAAAGTCCTGACGTACTAAAAAAGTGCTCAACTCTTTTCGAGACCCAATGAGGCGATTGATGCGTCCACGATCTTTATTGAGATTATTTTGGAAAAGAATAAAGCGACGTTCCATATGTAATATTTGTTTTTGTCCCCTAACCCCGATATATAAAAGCCGACCCTCGTATTGCAAAAAGAGCGTTCAAAACCAAGCAAATCAAGATAATTAATGAAAAACAAATGATACAATATTTTGTATTTACTCTAAATTCACAAATTTAAGATAAAATAAGTAAAATCGAACAAATTTGCTTTTTCGAACTAATAACTTTTCTCCAATATTTTTTGCAGTCAAGGCGGTCAAGATTCGTTGGACGACAATTTTCTTGCCATTGGCGCACAGGATATACACGAAACACTGAAAGGCACCGCAAAGCTCTTCAATCATACAAATGACCTCAACCGGCACTTCAATGTTTACAATCAAATTGATAAATTAACAAATAATGCTCAAATTTTAGCACGTAAGTTGGAGACTACCGAATTATGAGAGACAACCAATGTTAAGAAATTAGTTGTAATATTAATTTATTTTTGTAAATAAAATGGAGTCTTGATATGGAAATGTTTCTGTTTCAATGTTTGTTTAACAATACAGCTTTTGATTAATTGATATCGGAGATATAATATTTCGATCTCTCTCGTTGACTCTCTCTAGTTTGTTTCACTGTAGACCATATACGACTTAATATCTGAAATATCTTAAAATATACTAGATGAGAATGTTTGATGAGATTAGCTGTCAAAATACAAGAACGTCGCCAATTACTTCACCTAGCCCTTAATATGACTACTTAAGAATTTGTTCATTTCATATATTAGTAGAGGTAAGAATACTACGATAGATAACTTCGTCGAAATAGACAGATGGATTTAAAAGCCAGCCGTGCAATCACTGTTCTCTAATTTTCAGATCCGAAGACGTTTCCCCCTGTTTAAGTAAACGCATTCAATAAGCAGGTACCTGTTGTTTCTGACGACGTGCCTTAGAACCCATATTATGTGCACTTGCCTTAGTAAAAAGTCTTCGTACATCTGCCGCTTAGGGAGGGTCCAACGTTGGAACCAAAATCGTTACCAAGTCCCAACTATTTAATACTTTTCTTCATATAGGTTTTCAAAATATTTAAATTTTTTAAATAAAAAAGAATGTATTGCTTATTCTCATTTCATTATTGACTCTATAAAACCAACTTAACAATTATTCAGCTACCGTACATCCCCATACCAAGTTAGTGACTCCATGTTTCACAGTCTGTAAAAGGTTTGCTTTTTCGAGAACTGTTCCGCTTCCTCGCCGCAAAAGCTTTAATTTCTTTTAATACCAAATATAGTTTATATACTTCCTAAGGATTTCCGAAATGTATGGTATCCTGGGTGGTACAGGTGCATGATATCCATTCTTCTTTAATATTTTCCGTACGGGATCAGCACGCATATCCTCATCAACCGATTTTTTTAACTGTTGGTTACTTGAGAAGCTGTTATGTATCTTAGAAGTGCTGCAAATTTATCTAAAGTATCACGCTCTGCAATATTTTTTTGCTGAATATTTTTTTCTTGCACCACTATTAATTCTCTTCTTTTTGAACGTTATCGCTAATGATTTTACACGAAAACGGAAGTCTTTATAAAATAATGTATTTATCTGTAGATATATTATTTTGACGCATGCACGGGGATTGTTTTTGCAAGGTATCTGCACACCATCAGAGCTGTTGTGGTCATGAACAAGGGTTTCTTGTAAACTTAAGCGCATTGGTATAAGTGGGGAGGGTTTGATGCTAATAGCGTTTTTTTTTTCTCAAAAATGTTGCATTTAAACTACTCTGTGCACTGGCTGTCAAAGTTGCGTGTTATTTTCTCAAAGTATTGCCTTTTAAACAAGCAAAAGTGCAACATTTCTTACCCTCTCAAAACGTTAGTCAGTTGCCCCGTGAATTTTCATTTATGGTTTCTAAAAAGTTTCAAAGTATTTTAATGAAGTAAAAGAAGAAGTGTTAAATTTATCATTAGATTCGTAAAATTGAAAAAATTTATTATATTGTACAAGGTGTGTTCCAAAGTCAGCAGGACTTAAAAAAAAAACAGAACAAATGGTTTTTTTCGGCAAAATCAATTTATTTTATTCAAATTAGTCTCCTTCTGCTTCAATACAGCTTTTTGTACGGTCCAAAAGCATGTCGAACGAGTGTTTTAGCTCGATGGCCGGTATGGCCGCTAGTATGCCGGTGCAAGCCTTTTGAATGGCCTCTTTGCTGCATAACGCTTTCCTTTCATGGGCAAATGCATTTTTCCGAAAAGGAAGAAGTCGCACGGTGCCATATCAGGTGATTACGGGGAGTGGATAATGATTAAAATGTAATTTTTGGTCAAATAATCGGTCACAAGCGTCGATCGATGAGACGGCGCATTATCGTGCACCAAACGCTTCAAAACTCCAAGGCGCAATACCGCATTAACGTTTTGACCGGGTGAAACAAATTCTTTGTTGACAATACCTTTGGAATCATAAAAACAAATCAGCATTGTCTTCACTTTTGACTTCTCCATGCGCGATTTTTTGGGTTCCGACTCCGGTGTCCTCCATTCAGAACTCTGTCGTTTCGTTTCGCGATCATATTGGAAATACCACGTTTCGTCACCAGTCACAATATTGTGAAGGAAGTTTTTGTCCTTTTTGACCTCTTTAATGATGTCCTTCGAATGTTGGATTCTGAGCAATTTCTGGTTGTCAGTCAATTTGTGCGGAAAAAACCGTGCACACACCTTTTGTAAACCCCAATTGTTCGGTCAAAATGCGATAAATCGATGTTTTGGAGATGTTCAATTCCATTTCCATGAATTTCAATGATGATTTCGGCTGATTTTTGATGAATTCACGCACAGTTTCGATGGAATTTCCGGTGATCATGGATTGGTCCACATCGCCATAAACTTGTTTCATCAATTGAAACGTTTCGGTAAAAGTTTTACCAATTTTAAAACAAAATTTAATGTTGGCTCTTTGTTGAAGCTCATTTTCGCACCGATAATACAAACATACTGACACTTAAAACGCGATAACTTCACTTCCAATCAATGAAATGTCATGAAATTGGATCACTGGACAATCGATGAAGATACCAGATTCTAACGCACCAGTCAACATATACATAGATGGCGCCACCAAGAGACGCTAGATTCAAAAAGTCCTGTTTACTTTGGAACACGCCTTGTTGTACTAAATATGAACGGCTGGTCAGTTGTCTCCGAGCACCTGGAAAGTCAAGACAAACATATTCGGGCGACGTGTTTCTGTGAGTGGTGCAAGTCGAAAATGCAGCGTTCGTTAGAGCAGAGGTACGCGATTAAATCCTGTGTGAAACTCGGTAAATCTGCGACAGAGACCATTGATATGAACAAGCAGGCTTACCCAGATATTGCTTTAGCAATAAGTGATGTGTTAGAGGCAATCTTCCGAATGGCACATGCCGGCGGCTCCTCGCCCAAAAAAGGGAAGAATGGGCAAATCCAAAGTGAAAATGATGTTCATTGTCTTTTCTGACATCAAATGCATTGTTCACCATGAATTTGATCCTCCTGAACAAACCGTCAACGCCAAGTCTTACGTTCCTCAAGAGTCTCCGGCAAGACATCGCAGCCAATTGGAAGTTGCACCACGACAACGCCCCGGCTCACACCGTCTTTCTTGTGAACAGCTACGCCCAACATGTGACCGGACTTTTTTTGTTTCCTTGCCTGAAAAGGCCGATGAAAGGCAAGCATTTTGAGACGACAGAGGGCATGCACCTCGGCTTTCAAAGTTTTTAAAGAATTGTCACGATTGGTTCAATAAATTTTTGTGAATCGACTCAGCCCTATTACTTTCCGGACAAACCCTGTATAATGAGGCAACATTTTCCGCTAGAAGTTTTACATAATTCTACCATCCTTTTAACCTTTATATGTATCTTTAAGTTTCCCTTTCTCAATCGGCCACAATTTAATAATTAATAAAAAATATTTATGTTTTGGTTTTTTGTTTATTTTTATTTTCTAAAAAATTCTTTTTTTCTTCAGATTATTCAGTTTTTGTTAAAAATTTTATTTTAATCGTACAAAAATAAATCACAAATGCAGAAATTACGAAAGAAAGTTACATAATATGTAATTTAAGAATGTATGCGTGCATTTAAATGTGAACACAAATTTGACACTTTATGTTGCAGCATACGGCATACAAGTCGTATGTAACGATTTCTTTCGCTATTAACTACATACATAAAGAGCTCATTCTTCCGATGTAATTTACATACCTCGTTAATTTTTACTGTTGTTTTGCTTGTATATCTCGGTTTACTTTTGATGCAGCAATAATTTCATTTATATAGTATTAAATAAAAATAGCTGTTATTATTTCTATATACTATTCATTTACAAGTATGGTAGGTATATATGGATATATACATATATGCAAATCTGTATGCATGCATGAACTTATATGTATGTGTAATTCAATGCGGTTAAATTACATATTCTTATATAATGTCTAGAAAATAAGTTTTTATTAAGTTTATGTTAATAAAAGCTATGTTATAACAAAATATTGATTAAAGTAAAAAATATATGTAGTGTATAACAAATTTTGTTCGATATTTCCGGAGTTACGGTTCATTTTTATACGTGTTTTTTCATTCTTTGCTTGAAAATATTTTAGGTTCTCATTCAGATATACAAGATTTCATCTTTAATTTCTAGAGGGTTTTTGTTGTATACTAATTGATACACATATACATGCACATGTACGAGTAAAAGTCGATTTTCAACATTACTTCAGTGTATAGTACAGGACATTTAACTGACTATGTGTTGGTTGTCGTACGATTGCAATGAGCAGGAGACCATCTTCTGACATTCTACTGTTAAAGCAGCCTTCCGTTTGCTTACACATTTCGTAGCTAAGTAATGAGCTCGGTAACCGATAAACGCACTCTTTATTCACACCTTTTCCATCCCAGCTGGTAGGCAATTTAGATTTTGTATTTATATACTTATAAATACATAGGATTATATATATTTACATATATGTATATGCGAAAGTGTGCGTTCACATGTGATAAATGTGTGCATGATGAATAATGAAAAGATGAGCGTAATTGTATAAATATAGAAATTAGTTAAAATGCACTTACATATGTATGTACATATTATAATACTCGAGCGTAGATGACAAATGAGATGAGAGTTAATGATTGAACGAAGTGTGAATAGATGAAAATATACAAGTTAAGGGCTAAATATATTGTACAGCTAAATACAAATTTATTTATGGCTGAGAAAACGTTTTTTTTTTTTTTGTTTTATGTTTTAGTTTTTTTTTTTTGGTTACACAGAATATTTTTTGTAGAGATAAGGGATACTAAACGCATACCAAAAACAGACGAAACAACACACAGGTGCCAAATGTTCTATATATGTATACAATTATATAGAATTTACATACTTAGATGCAGCAAAAAAAATTGGCATTATATTTATATGTATATGTACATACATATAAATGTAAAGATATTTATTGCTAGTTCGCATTTTTGCATTCGAGAATGCAATAAAATTAATATTTATGTTCTGAAAGGACGTACAACACACATCATAAAAGTATCTTCTCCACATGTTACATTCACATTTTTTACCTTCAATTTCAGCATGATTTGTTATTTTACAATTAACTAAAGCCATTTGTCACTAAACCACAATATATATAAATAAATTCAAATTTCAATCAATTGAAAGAAACATTACGAAGAAACCCAAAAATACATATAAAATAAAAGTGTATAAAGCATTAGCTTAAAGTAGTTATAATTATGTTTGTAGTATAATTTATATATATAATACAATGCGTGGTTGCCCAAGAGGTTATCGGTTACAATAACACCTTCCAACGTTTTATCAGCAGATATTTTTGAATTTCAGTCCAACACATTTTGGTTTCCAAGCCTTAAAGTGCCGTAGTGACACCTTAGCAGGCATTAAAAATAATAAATTGCAATCTAAGTAGAAAACCCTACTTGCATAATTCCCTCTTCCCTTCGCTCGATTGTAATGTGTCTTAAATTTATCAATTTACATTTCTTTCAAAGAATTTAGTGCTACTTGAAGTTAAACGCACTTTGTTAGTCATTATTAGTCTACAATTTTAGGAAACAATGAACGAATGTCAAGCAACGTCATTGGACGATAAGAAAGGAGCAGTGTTCTTTAAAAAATATAATACAACAAATTTATAGCTTTAACATTCCATAGTGAATAAAGCAAATAAAAAGAAAACCACTGAAAATTATGATTAATATACAAATAATTTTATTTTTTTTTTTTTGTTTTTGCTGACTTGACATTCGTTCATTTTTCATAATAAGCAATATGTATGTTCGTGAATTTACGATAATACATATCGCTCCGTCCAGCAAACGAAAATTTCAGTTCCCGTGCAGCATACCCTCATCCTACTACTATCTATTGTTTGCTTAGGTTTCTTCAATGTTTACAGATTTTCATAAATTAAAACTTATATTTATATACCGTTTACACAATCATATTAATACCGTAATTATTCATTCAGTAAAACGTTTCTCAGCTTTTTTGAAATAAATATTTACATACATATTTCATGGTCTTTGATTTCAGTTGTTATTCCATTCTTTATATAAAACTTTTTTTAAGTATGCTATTTATCAAGGTTCAAACACAACTTGTAATAAGGTAACATTGTCACTTTAGAACGATGTTTTACTTTGCAGACATATAGCAGTTATAATTATATATGTATTCATTGGTTAAAATTATTTTATTATACATGAATTTTATTAATATTTATAATAGTTATCAAGGATTTCAAAACATTCCAACAGTTCGCGAATAAAGTCAAGTAAAAATGCAAAACTAGATCTAAATTTCTTAATGTTTGTATATAATTAGTACAATTTAAATTGAATAAAAGTGCGAAATAGTAAAATGTTCTCAAATCCTATTCTTCTATCAAATATCTTACTACGTTTTTGTTTTATTTTTAATTTTTTGCGGTTTCTTCATTTTTTTGTTTTGTATTAATGTTTGCTTTATCTTTACCTTTTTATACATTCTAATATTTCTTTATTCATATTCATAAAGTAGGTAGTCTCCATTGACGCACTATCCACTACTCCGCCTCATCATTTACGTTTGTACAAGACCGCGTATATCAGCAATATTGCTTGAATTTAAGCTTCCACCACCTCCTCCTACACTGTTGCTACCACTATCAATAAATAGCGTTGACGTGTCAATACCAGACGTAGCATCTGGTGAATGCATCATGCCCATTTTGCTACACATAGCATCGGTATCAGCTAAGATCTCATCATCATCAGGAAATTCTCCTAAAAAATCAATATCCGAGCCAATGGTCTGTTGTAGACTCTTTAGATGTTTATCAGCCAATTCAAGAGCTCGCTCAACTTCTTCGCGTTCTTCTTGGTGTACTAAAAAATATGTATAAGAAAATATTTGCTTAACTTCAGAGAAAAGGTGTATACCTGAGACCTAACAAGTTTATAAAGAAAAAGATTGATAATGAAGGATTGCAAATTAAATTTCTTAAAGCAAAAATTAAATTTCATGAGCTTTGCATTCGGCTGACCGGCTGAATGACGGGAAAAACTTATTCTTGTTATGCTTACTAGACGAAATGTCCTCATTCCGCATTAACATGGTAAATTCGGTCCGGTGAATAAATCCTCCTGCAACATGCAGTCTAGCGGACATATACTCGAGATAAATTAATTATATAGATATTGATTTCGCCGGAATTCCTGGTCCATTCTGGTATCGTAGAGCTGAATTATTAAAAGTTTATTTATCCTGAAAATTCCAAAATCCTGGTGCGACAAAACTAAAGCTTACGTATCCCTTATTTTTCAATACAGCTGCAAATCGGCGGGGCATGAACTCAATTAATTTATTTAATGTGTCGTCTGAGACGCTTTTCCATGCTTCTTTTACTTGAATGAATAAAGCGATGTTTATTTTTACAATTTTCACGTCTAATTTTTCGATCTACAATTTCTCATAGGTTCTCTATGGGATTTAGATCAGGTGATTGTACCGGTCACTTCAAAACCTTAATCCTCTAATAAACAAATCACAAATGGCAGTGTGTTTCGCGTCATTGTCAATTAGGAGTTATTTCTTCTTCAGTATGAGGCAATATAATATTCTTAAAAGTATTTTTCATGACTTGAAAAACAACCCCCCACTGCCTCCGCCGTGTTTCAGTGTCCCTGTTCTATGACGTGGATAGAGGCGATATCCCTTCGGGCTGCGTACCAACTTGAACTCGTCTAACTTATTTATGTGCATCCGTGCGAATTGCAGTCGCGCCAGTCTTTTCTTTAAAGAAATGTACGGAGTTTTTAGACAGTTTGACGAATAGACCTTTGTAATTGGCTTGCCATAGATGTTGCAGATATAAAGGGTTATGGGGATGTTCGAGTCTCAATCACTGCGGCAATATTGCAAAGCATCATGTTCGACGCAAAAATGTAGCGACTTTTGCTAATGTCAAACGTTCGAGCAACTCAAATTTTGACATTTCTTGCGCGCAAAAGTGACAAAATCGGCATCAACAAAATTTATGATGGAAAAAATGAGGCAAGCGAAATCGCTCTTTATTTTTGTTTATAACTAATTATTATCATTAATTGTGTTTCACCGGACATCCGAAAATGTGATAAATATATATCTGGAGGATAAAATCGAATGGTTTTAAAGAAGTTTTCCGATTTCACTATTGCCCTCTTCTTTAAAATTTTGGTCATAAGCCCCTATTTTTTATTTTCCGAATGATTGAATTTAATTATTGTATACCCCAGATGGTATGAGAGGGCTTTATGGGTTTCGGGGTAAAAATTGGACTATGTGCATGGCACCGCCCATTTTTAGGTGAAACTATATATCTCGGGATCCGCCGAACCGATTTCGACTAAATTTAGTCCGGGCATTCTCTTCACATTCCTATGTCAGAGTACCAAAATGGTCGATATCGGACTACAACCACGCCTACTTCCCATATGACACAATTTTAAGCTCCATTTGATTCATTTGCTTTTCAGTACACAAGTCAAGAAGCAATTAATATAACGGGATAAAACTTTGCACGCAAAATGCTTTTAGAGTAGGTGGCATACCACTAAACATCGCCCAAATCCAACCAAAACTGTTCAAGCCACTAGATACCGAATTTGTGGACCCCAGTATCTACAGTTGCCTTTTGACATCGGTCATTGTATGGAATAAATAATTGAAATTCAGAGAGAATCTTTTCTTGATAATATTATATCTTTTTAGCGAAAATGGATTGAATCGGGTCTATACTTCCCTGAGCCAACATACTTATACCTACTATAATGATTTTTGAACTTCTGGATGACTTTATCTTTTACTCATAATAGAGTACCTTTGTGCCTAAAATATATAAAATTGAACGGAAACTTGACATAGCCCAATATAACAAGATATAATATCCAGGTGACTTTACTGCATATGATTAGTGATTGTATGTGAGGTACCTTATTGAAACTTAGGGAAACATTTTTTTAGTATGTGGCACGTTAATAGTATGTGTTACTGGCAAAAAATATATAAAATCGGGTCAATACTACCCCCAACTCCCATATTTTCATGACGAAATTTCCCAAATTTGATTCTTGCATGTTTCAAGAGTATAAAAAACAAACATACAGGTTAAGCTGATAAAAGCATTTTAAAAAGAAATCGCTGTATGTATGATGTTATTTCAAATAAAATGAGTGCAACTCTTTTGGGCGCCTGTTTTTAAAAGGACATATCTTCCACGTCTTCCAATGTCCCAAACTAAAGGAAAATGGACAGATTGGATTGAAAAATATTTGGGATTTTGAAAAATTCAACGAAGAATTGTAAAGTATTTTGTAATAACAAATAGTAAATATTATTCATTCACTGATCGAGTTAAAGCAAGAAGTGAAGTTACCGTCAACCAACGCTTGCCGGACAAATTTATTTTATTTTGACCGATATTCGAGCCTAACACACTTAATAATATTTTACCTAATTAAAAAGAACTCTGCCCTGGCTATATGGAATATTCATAGTAAAATATCAAATATTATTTGCGGCATGTGTTTATACTAAGTAATTAAAAAAAGCAGAAAACTCAGCAATATCTAAACTAGAGTATTTTAACAATTTTTGATTTACCTGCTGTAAATAGCTCATTGAATGCATCCTCTGGTAGGGCACTAAGAACATTTGCTAGATCATGTTCCTCTAGCAAGCGTGTATCTCCCAACGGTATGTCGTCTGCGCAAAAATGTTGAACACAAAATATTGCTAACTATTTTCATAGAATTCCTATACAATTTGACTCACCTGCATCATTGGGACCCACCATCAGCTCAGTCTCACTCAATCCGCCTAAACCGGTATCCTCAGAACTGGCATAGGCTGAACTGTTCTCACAAACACTTAGCAATTCTTGACGGAACAGTTCCTCTGTTGATGAGGGCAATGAGGATGATGAGCCCAGCGCCGATGTGAAGTTAGAGTCACAATTTGAGCTCAAGTAATTATAATTGTTGTTTATACTACTGTTGCTATACGCAGTGAGACTGTTGCTATTTTCATTATTATTGTTGTTGTTACTACTAACTGCAACAGAGAACTGTGCAACTAGTTGGTTAATTTCATGTGGCTTCAAATTATGAGCCATAACATTTTCGGTGCCTCCCAGAGTTGCAACGCTATCGCGGCTGCTTGTGCTGAAGTTAAGCATACGTTTTGACGCCGAACCCACCGTCAAAGTGCTGCTAACGATTGGCGCATTGTGTCCGCTGAGCGGTGCCAAAGCGGGCATAGCTATTTGGGTTTGATTTTTAACACTTATGTTCGAGGAAATATAATGCGGCTGGGAATTGGAGGATTGCGAGTTACTTGCAATCGATTCCAGTGAGGTGGTGCTACCCTTTCGTTGCAACACTGCTGAAGTCAATTGCATTGGAGCTATTGTTGCAGACACAACAGGACCAGATGGCGCTCCATTAGCTCCTATTTTACGCTGACGCTTTTGTGGTCGACCGACTGTATTGGACCCCGGGGTATTGGGAGCTTTGCGTTTACGCGTGGTTGTCGCTTTCATATTGACGCATTTCTTGTTCTTGCCAACTGTACCAGTGCTATGTAGGTTAGGCTGCATATGTGTCTGTTGCTGTCGCTGCTGCTGTTTATGCTGATGCTGAATTTGTTGAAGTTGTCGCAACAAATCACCGGCATCACAGTCCAGAGAAGATTGAGTCATTGCAGTAGCTACAGTTGCCGTGGTCAATTTATGACTCCCAACTCGCTGTTGATCTTGCACGACACGATTATAGGCATCACATTTGCGCGCATGCTCTACACAAAGTGGCAGATCGTGCATTATATCAAATACGGGAATTCGGCATTGAGTGTTGTCGGCGAATTTCGCCGTACACGGCAAGAAGATATGCTGCGAGATATTGTCCACAATGTGATCTTCACATTGGGCTGCAATTTCAAGAACGCCTTTACAACAACCAACGGAGTTACAATTCTTTGGAGTGATTATGCTGAAAGGTAAGATGCAAAGTGAAAATTAGACAATTAATCGTATTAAAATGATATTTGATTATAAATAAAAAATAATGCAACATGTGCAGACTTACTCATCTCCACCATGACGGGCGTACTTTCTCAATAAGCGATCGACACACATCAATCGGCGTTTTGCTGCCTGCATCGGCAGTTTTTGCAAGGATTGTGTGGAGAGGAGCTGCATCGCTTGACGCCGCAAAAGCATCTTTCGATGAGAAATTTGGGACTCTCGATCACTTGCCACCTGCAAAATAGCTTCTAAACTGCCAACACCTTTACCAGCTGCAGTAGCAACCACACCAACGCCTTGCACTAACTGTATATCGCGGGTAATAAACATCCAATGTTTTTGGATGCAGTATGGCAGCACTACATCAGAGGCTAGCAAATTTGTATCTGCTTCAATTTCGGCACTAGACATCTTTACTACTGCCACAGCATGGCAATTCCGTTTCTTTTGCGGATTAGTGTTGCTTTCTAGCGAATCATTAGCACTTACCACCATTTGGTTATCATATGTTCGAAACAAAGGTCCTAATTTGTGGCTGCGCTTCTTTGCATAGTGGGGCAAATAGTTTTTGTTTTTCGCCAAAGCCGTTGCCGTTGCAGATGTTTTTCGTTTGGATACATGTTTGGCAGCAGCCGACGGAGTTTTGACTACAGCGTTTATATTGTGTGTATCCGTTACCTTTTGCAGAGTTTTCCCTTCGTCACCAGCGTTTTTACCACCTTCTCCTGGCTTACGTGCAAGTTGAGCAGAAGTTGTAGTATCATATTTCAGCTGTTGTGTCGATGTTGGAGGTGATGGCTTTGCCATGGAAGACATATTTTGCGGCTGTTTATGTGTACCGGCAGGTGGTTGGAGATGAGGAGTGTTGTATATGGGGGCAGGTAGCCTCGAAGTATCTTCGCGCGACGCAATTTGCGCCGGTACGGTGTGCGTGAAAACAATGTCGCGTAACACATGTGGAAAAGGCTGTAGAGTTGACGGCGGCAGAGTTACAGTTTCAGCGGCCGTAGCAGTCGTAGATATTGATTTAGGTTTTGCCTTAGTTGAGCTCGTTTTGTTTATTATTTCAGTTGCTGAGCCCCTTCTATTCACCATTGTGTTGTCGACACTGCTACTTCTGGAACTTACAGTATTGGTCATAGCGTTCGCATTTACAGTGGCACCGAGTTGTGAGTGATGCATTTCACTTGTTTGCGGCTTGCGAAATATAACATTTACTGGAATTTCATTCAAATCGGAATCGGAATGTTGAGGTGGTGTAACCGCCTGAATTGCCTGCAATGGAGGCGGTGCAGAGGGCATAACCATAGGCGACTTGTGCATTTGCGTTTGCAACTGAGATTGTTGAGCCGCATGTGCATGCAAGAGTGCCGGCGTCGGTTGAACAATAACAGTTTTGGCGCCTATGCCACTTAACTGTTGATTCTGCTGCTGTGACAACAAGGGTGTACGGTGTTGATTCAATGCTGTGTCCTGCTCTTGAATATTTTGTTGTACTTGAAACTGTTTTATAGGCTTACCGTTATGAACATTGCCCCCAGAAATGGGTTTCTTTGGCTTCTTAATGCATTCTAACTTTTGTAAATGCTGTGCCAGTGTATTGTGATGAAATTTAGATGGTGGCAATGTTGTCGCTGATACTGTAATCAGAGGGCTAACCATAGCTGTAGCTGCAGCAATAGGTAATGTTACCGAGGTGGGTGTTGGTGCAACCGCAACCGGCGGAGAGGGCAACGAAGCGGGTGATGTCGGTGGGCTAACCACCGCCGACCCCGTATCCAATAGCAATGGCGTTTGCCATAGAGAGGGAGTGTGCTGAAATAGGGGCGGTGGCGATGAGGCTAGCTTCCGCTGCTGCTGTACTTTATAATTTTGTTGCTGTCGCACAGCCTGTGCCAGTTGTTGCTGCTGCTGCGGTCGCACTATGCACACATTCAAAGCTTTCTTATGCTGCTGATGCTGCTTCTGAGATTGCGAATTTGCTGTCTTCACAGTTGAAGGTGAAACCGTTTTTGTCGCGGCCGCTGCTGAAGGCCCATTGTGGCCCGTTGCAGCAGCCAACGTCGATGCCGCCTGCGTTTTTGTATTATTGCCATTCAAGGGTCCCAATGGTAGTTTCTGATTGAATTTTAATTTTGCGTTGGTTGTAACTGTTGGTGTTTGTCGTTTGTTGGTGACTGGTGAGGCGAATGCTAGTGCCGCCGGCGTTGGTGTTTCTATGGTTGGAGCTGCTGCACTTACGGCTGGTGTTGGGGATAAACTTTGTATTGGCGTTGGAGTAGTTGTTATTGCGTGCGCGTCTATGTATACCTTGCTTCGCGATTTCTACACATATATCGAAAACATATTCAATTACCGATAAATGCGATTCTATAAAAAAAATCATTGGGAGCAATAAGCACCTGAGCGTTAAATAAAATGGGTGGCGTGGTTGGCACTGTTTCTGTGAACACATACGGGTCCTGATCTTCAGATAAAACTGACGTTGCTGCTGTTGTAGTGAGTCGTGATACGTGCTGACATGACATGTCCAAAACGACGGAGTCTCCAATATATTTTTCCGTTAGGTCAAGAATAGTCGCAGTTGCCTTTCCTACTTTAGTGTATGCACTTTATTCTTATTAGATAAATACCTCTGCTACGTTTTGCAATTTAAGTATTTTGTGCAATGGTTCATAAGCATACATACAAAAGTACATCTACCTAAAACCAAATAGGAAAGAAATACTTTAGAAAACTTGATTAAATAATATTTTTTAATTTCAATTCCAGTTTATGCACTACTTTCTAAATTTTACTGACTCTATAATTAAGAACTTTTAATATGAAATACATATATGTACTTATATCGTCATCTAAAATGCAAAATGACGTGACAACATTTTCGGAAATTAACAAGGGAAAGAATGAAACACGTAATAAAATGGAACTTGAGTGAAAAAATTTAAATATTGGTTAAAACTGAGTTATATCTGATAGCAGAACCTTAAAATGTTAGACATATGTATGTTTTTATATGTATGTAATTTGAAGTAGTGGATCGTAATCAATGAAACACTTAATTTCGAATTTTTTGATCATACGTTATTTTGCATTTCAGGTGTCGATAGGTACATACATACATACATGTACATAAATATTCATCGTGTGCTGATTAAGACTATTTCAGTGTCGATTACTGTACATACTGACGTAGTACTACAATTTATTATTAAAATAAATTTGAAATATGTAAAAATTATTATATTTCGAATAAGAAATAGAAGTTCTCTTTGAGCGCAGTAAATTTTGTCTGAAACGAAATTTTTCTCTTCAGCAGAGGTTTCCTTGAGTCGTAAATGCAAAAATAATAGCACAATCTGCGAGCTCTTCTCGGAACGCTTCGTTCAGTTTCATTAGAATATGTAGTGAATAGAGAATTGAACTTTTCAAAAAATTATTACGAAAATAGCATACTTTTAACATAAATTATTCAAATCAGTTTTTAGTTTTATCCAATAAGTGCATCGCAATAATTAATTACGTTAGTACATGTCTTGACTTCCACAACTTATAACGGTAAGCTGATGTCGTTATTACGCTTATTTTATTGTTGTTACTCCTTACGATCACATTTTATTTGATTAATCGGAAGTCATGGAAAAAAACATTATTTTAACTGAAACTGTTAAATAAAATAAAAAAATATTCAAAAGGGGTAAAAATTTGCATTGTAGTCTGGAAAAAAGAATAATGATTTTTGATCTACGCAATAAAGACAAAAATCCAACTCAGATTGATAAAGGGGATGTTCGAGCGAGCAAATAACTGCGGCAATATTGCAACCCTGATGTTTTTTTGCAGATACTCAGCTGATACTTATAAAAATATTTTGCGCAGCGTGCAGGTGCATTGAAGAAGTGAAGTTTAAGAAGTCTAAAAAATGAATTTTTAATCAAATTAACAGTGGATAACTTGATGGATAGTAAATGTAGTTTACTTCTTAAATACAAAAAAGCAAGGAAACAAAGTTTTTTGAGTAAAAAAGTGGCTTATGACTGAAATTTTAAAGAAGAGGGCAATAGTGAAATCGCAAAGCTTCTTTAAAACAATTCGATTTTATCCTCCAGATATATTTTTATCACATTTTCGGATGTCCCGTGAAACACAATTAATGATAATAATTAGTTATAAACAAAAATAAAGAGCGATTTCGCTTGCCTCATTTTTCCAACATAAATTTTGTTGATGCCGATTTTGTCACTTTTGCGCGCAAGAATGTCAAACGTTTGACATTTGCAAAAGCTGCTACATTTTTGCGTCGAATATGATGCTTTGGAATATTGCCGCAGTGATTGAGACTCGAACATCCCCAAAGTTATGAATTGTTCGACGAAAATGGTATATAATGCTTGTAGACCATTATTAGAAAAAGTAAGACTGATTCTTTTAAATATTCCCGAAAGATTATGGCTGAAGTAAATGAGGAATTCGAGTTTAGGTGACTTGTACGAAAGCTTCTCAATGATGCTCAGTTGTTTGAACGAAAAATCAAACCATTGCTGTCCAAAAGAAACATAAAAACACGGCTGCACTTTACCAAAGAACATTTAGAAAATGACGTTGAATTTGGAAAAAAAAGTACTTGTGAGCGATGAAACAAAGGTGAATCGCATTGGATCCGATGGCAAACCATTTGTCAATCGCCCCATGTGTAAAGCATATAACTCCAGATACACCACTAAAACCGTTAAGCACAGCGTTGGCAGCGTGATGGTCTGGGGAGCGTTTTCCTGATATGACATTGGACCATTTGTGAGGATAGATGATATAACTGACCAATATTCATACCTCAACATTTTCAAAAATACTATGGAACCACTCGCGTTCGAATTGATGCTTGCGAATTAAATTTGACAGTGATCCAAAGCACGCTGCTAAAAATGTGAATAATTGGCTCACTGCAGAAAATATTGACATTCTGAGCAGAACAGCGCAAATTCCCGATGTAAAACCCATTGAATATTTATGGAGCGATGTTAAAATTCTGATTGCTAAAAAAAAAAGTTCAAAATACTGAAGAATTTTGGACTGGGATCAAGGAATCATGGTACGCAAAGTAGGAGCCAGAAGCTAGTGGACAGTTTGCTCCGAGGATGCTAAGCAATTTTGAAAAATTATTGACACCCTTCAACTAACGTAGTGTGTGTTAAAAGCAATAACACTTAAAACATTTCTAATAAAATTATTTTAAATTATAAGCACATATAGGAGCACCTGGGCATACAAATTAGATTAATGATAATCAGCAGGAAGGATATGATCAAAGATGTTATTGCAGAAGAATAACAAAAACTCTCAAGTACCAAAAATATGTTTCCAATACTTATTGTTATTTTGTACACTTGATTTTGACGCTAGAAATATGAAGTATTTGAGTTTACTGTTCATAACTTTTGTTGCTGTAAGAATTTCATCTCGTTCTTCCATCAATTTGAAGAGTATTAAATACCATTTAAAAATAATATAAATTGATACATTATATAACTTAGCAAAGACTGAAATAAAACAAGCAATGTAATAAACAAATGTTGTTCACTTCCATTTGACGCTGGCTGTACATACTACATATGCACATATGTATATAAAAATAAATTTAATCAACGTTTTCCAATCTACGCATTCATGAATGTAGGTTTCCTTATTAACAACAATTTACATATACAAACATATTGATATTGTATATTCCCAGCATTGAAACTAGTCTGGGGTAAAAATAAAATGTTTCCGAAATAAAATTTGGACCAGTATGGCGCTATAACATGTATGAAAAAAATAACTGACCTGCCTCAAACGCTTGGCGAATCGAACAAACTGTACCAAAGGCTTATATGTACATGTAGGCAACACCTGTCGCGCAACCCTGCGCTAACATATACTCTGACGCATTCGCGATTAGAATCGCAACACTTCTTTCTTTGGTGAAAAAATGCTTCCTTCCGCATCAAAAAACGTTAACTAACTCCTTAGGTTTGTTGTTCAGAATAAAGCTTAGAATATATCCCGCATACACGATTTTATACACAAAAAAATTGACCCGCTCTAACCTGCATACATACCTCCTTGGCTGGCGTTTACAGGGAGACTCTTTTGTCGCTCATTATCGGCAAATTCTCTTTTGGTGTCGCTCTGTGCCTTCACACGAGGGAAAATAGTCCAGCAACTCGAATAGTTTTCCTGTCCTACTTTTCACAAAATTTTCATAAATGTTTATGCGGGTCGGCTAGGCGACACTTAGAACGTGTTGCATAATTCATTTTTATGTTGGTCTCAAATTTTGCTTAAAAGGAATTACCGTGAATGTGCTAGAAGATTATGTATGATACCCACTATTAATATTTTCAAGGCTAAATTTATGACGCGAATTTCATACTCTTTTGGGAAAAAGCCCTCAATTTTGGTACTCCCAGTTTTTTCCTATTCTTTACAAAATATTCATGACTTACATTCTTGTTTTAGATAAAGTGATATTCGAACTAAATCCTTTGCGGTTAAAAAAAATGAAATAAAAATTATAGCGTCTTAACATGTTTATATAAATTTAAAAGAGTAGAAGTAACACCGTTTTCATTAAAATTAATTTTTAAAAATTAATACATTTAATAATTACAGTAACGCACATAAGTATTGGCATAGCAACCATTTTGCGGTTTACGGATATTTTAAAAGCAGACTAATGGATTATTTAATGTAAACATACATATTTTCCTCAGTTAAATCCATTCATTAGCTACCACATACACTCATTTTTTTATAACAATTAATTTTTAATTTTACTTTTTAATTCACATTAATACAAAATAAGCAATTTCCATGACACAAAAGCAAAGGCACACTCAGTAAATATAAAGAAAAAAACATTATGCCATTAAATTAATATTTGGTGTAGTACATTTTGCTTGATAGTTAACCAAATTCAAATTTCCGACCATATCGTTCATTTGAAACCGAGCGCTATTGCAACCATGGAAAAAATTTCAAATGAAAAGGAGTATTGAATTGCGTAGCAACGAACTGTTACGGACAAGAACACAAAGCGGGTCACCCGAGCACAAGAGGCTCGATCCTTTGTTGTTGCTTTTATATGTCATTTTTTTGATAAGAGCAGCGAGCAAAGATAGCGAGTAGAAAAATTTCGAATCGAAAACAGCTTATATCAAATTGATTTCAATGCCGGGTTCATATTCACATAAGTTTTCATTTAAGTATCCAGATGTACATAGTATATGCAGATGCACCAATTGTAACAAAAAATGTAACAACTTGAATGTATTATTGTTGTTGTTGCCCACGATATTGCTGTTTTTACCTATCGGCAGCACTTAAAATTGTTTCTGCATTTAAGACAAATATACCATGAAAACAAACAATGAAAATAATTCGCGTAGAAGTAGACACTCTGCCAATGCAAGTCTACTCAGCAGATACCGTCATTATCGCAATGGAACGCACACACAGTATGTAAAAGTACAAAAGCACAAACAACACGAAGATAAACATAAAATTCCGACTGAAAAAATAAAGTCGAAGAGTCACAATAACAAAGCGAAACGTAAACAACGGCGGCAGCAACGAGTGCACAACACATAAGCCTTAGTCACGGTATGTATATACATAAGTACATATATACTAATATATTTGAATGACTAAATATTGCGAACAAACCGATATCAAACAGCCGTCTACTAACGCCACTCGCCGTACAATTACAAAACAACAAGCAGTTCAACACTATCATATCTAGAGGGGTTTGTGAATTAAAGCCTATGCGTTTACAATGAATAAAGGTTGATTAGAATCAACTCCTTAGCGATTAAATAGTTAATTTAGTTAATCATCATTGACATACTATTAAAGTTACTATATTCAGTTATGGTTTTCTAATTTTTTTGTTAAAACACTAGATTTTTCAATTTTAAGGACTTAAGGATAGTACATGAATTATATTTTTTCAATAAAAATATTTTAAAGAAACAAATTTTAGAAAATATTTATGTCAAGTGTTTTGTTTGTGTTTTTTGTTTTCTTCTGAACTTATATGAGAAAATTTAATCAAATAATGTCATCGAATTCAAGCAGTTGCATGCAATTAAATGTGTAGTGCTTTTTGGACCATATCTAAGTCATCATTTTGATTCATCAACTTTTGCTAAAGCACCTTTTTATGACGAAAATCAACCGAACATTTGTAACATATGTATGTACATACATATATACATATGTATATGTATATTTATATTTGAATATATAAATATCGGTGATTTTTTAAGAGCTTGATAACTTTTTTTTAAAAAAAAACGCATAAAATTTGCAAAATCTCATCGGTTCTTTATTTGAAACGTTAGATTGGTTCATGACATTTACTTTTTGAAGATAATTTCATTTAAATGTTGACCGCGGCTGCGTCTTAGGTGGTCCATTCGGAAAGTCCAATCAAGAAATTTTCAGTGAATGGGCCCTAGAAAAGTTGGCAGAAAATCCGCTTTTTTATCGACAAATTTTGTTCAGCGATGAGGCTCATTTCTGGTTGAATGGCTACGTAAATAAGCAAAATTGCCGCATTTGGGGTGAAGAGCAACCAGAAGCCGTTCAAGAACTGCCCATGCATCCCGAAAAATGCACTGTTTGGTGTGGTTTGTACGCTGGTGGAATCATTGGACCGTATTTTTTCAAAGATGCTGTTGGACGCAACGTTACGGTGAATGGCGATCGCTATCGTTCGATGCTAACAAACTTTTTGTTGCCAAAAATGGAAGAACTGAACTTGGTTGACATGTGGTTTCAACAAGATGGCGCTACATGCCACACAGCTCGCGATTCTATGGCCATTTTGAGGGAAAACTTCGGAGAACAATTCATCTCAAGAAATGGACCCGTAAGTTGGCCACCAAGATCATGCGATTTAACGCCTTTAGACTATTTTTTGTGGGGCTACGTCAAGTCTAAAGTCTACAGAAATAAGCCAAACTATTCCAGCTTTGGAAGACAACATTTCCGAAGAAATTCGGGCTATTCCGGCCGAAATGCTCGAAAAAGTTTTGGACTTTCCGAATGGACCACCTAAGACGCAGCCGCGGTCAACATTTAAATGAAATTATCTTCAAAAAGTAAATGTCATGAACCAATCTAACGTTTCAAATAAAGAACCGATGAGATTTTGCAAATTTTATGCGTTTTTTTTAAAAAAAGTTATCAAGCTCTTAAAAAATCACCCGATACAATTATGCATAGATACGTACAGCTGTTGACAACTACTTAGAAACGACACCTTTTTTGAAGTAAATGAAGTTATTTTCCAATAAATCACATATATTTATTGTATTTTCACTTATTTTATTGAAACCTATGTTCAACTTAAACTCTAATAGTAAAAATTTGGTTTAAAATTCGTTTTTGTTTTGAAGATTTTAACAAAAACATGTGGAATCAACGATTTGGGTGCGACAACTAATTAGAAACGATAATATTTTATCAAAAAAAATAATGATATTACAAAAACTTACTTACTTTCAGTTAGTATTTTGTTGGTTATCTCTTTTACTTTAATTTTGCCTCACATCGATTCCGAATTTACGTTATAAGACTCTGACAGCGCACCAATGGTGTAGCTTGCCATGCCGTTCTAATTTTATCACAAAGAACATCATATTTGAGATATTTTTGGTGCATATTGCTCTTTTAACATCACCCAGGGATGTTCTATAGGGTTTAAGTCTAGGCTGGACGATTCCCACTCCAAAACATTGATCGAATTTTCATTAAAAAACTTTTGTGTCAACTTAGACTTATGCTTTAAATTGTTATCTTCCTTATAACAGGCAAATTTTCCTCAGCCCATGGCAACATGACATTTTTTAGGATTTCGATGTATTTCTCCTTGTTTAAAATTACATCAATCTTATGGAGTGGACCAACACCATTCCAGATAAAACATGCACACACCATGATTAATCCTCCACCATACTCAACTATGCGTGGAACATAGCGAAAATCAAATTCTTGAATTATTGGACGGTGAACATACCTTCGACCATCAGGACCTAAGCGATTAATTTTTGTTACATAGTTCTAAATTTTAAATTGGCACATTTTTCGCGGAAATACCACTTTGTAAACAGCTGCTCAAATATTATTATTACATATTATATTGAGGTGGACAATGAGATTCGCTCAGCCCGATTTATAGCAGATGATATTGTAGAACCGAATACATATTTCAGACCCAACGAATATGACTTTTAACGCCATGGAAAGCGGTGAGGATTCTGAAGCAGAAATTATTCAAGCACCCTCCAAAAATGATGTAACGCATTCTTTTGCAATTTTAAATTCCTATTTACATAAATACGAATATTAATACAACTGACGATCACTACAAAGCACTATAGAAAAAAAGAAAAATCTCTTTTCTTTGGAACAAACAAGCAAAAAATATATTATATATTCAATTCAAAATTACAGAATATATGTATTGTGTACAAATGCAAAAAACTTTATTCGAAGTAATTATAAAAGAACTGCGTATAAATATATATTTTACAGCTTTCGAAAATTTCTTTATTTTAATGAAAATTATAACTCGAAGTTTTTTGTGGATTATGGTGATTCGAGTTAGGGAAGTTCAACTGTAATTTCAACGTACGGAAGGGCTAAGTTCGGGTGTCACCGAACATTTTATACTCTCGCATGATAAAGTGATAATCGAGATTTCATTATCCGTCATTTACATATTTTTCAAATACCGTATTTGTGTAAAGTTTTATTCCGCTATCATTGGTTCCTAATGTATATACTCGTATTATACAGAAAAAGCATCAGATGGAATTCAAAAGAGCGTTATATTGGAAGAAGGCGTGGTTGTTAACCGATTTCACCCATATTTCGTACATGTCATCAGGGTGTTAAGAAAATATTACATACCGAATTTCATTGAAATCGGTCTAGTAGTTCCTGAGATATGGTTTTTGGTCCATAAATGGGCGCGGCCACGCCCATTTTCAATTTAAAAAAAAAGCCTGGATGCAGCTTCCTTCTGCCATTTCTTCCGTAAAATTTAGTGTTTCTAACGTTTTTTGTTAGTCGGTTAACGCACTTTTAGTGATTTTCAGCATAACCTTTGTATGGGAGGTGGGCGTATTATCCGATTTCTTCCATTTTTGAACTGTATATGGAAATGCCTGAAGGAAACGACTCTATAGAGTTTGGTTGACATAGCTATAGTAGTTTCCGAGATATGTACAGAAAACTTAGTAGGGGGCGGGGCCACGCCCACTTTTCCAAAAAAATTACGTCCAAATATGCCCCTCCCTAATGCGATCCTATGTGCCAAATTTCACTTTAATATCTTTATTTATGGCTTAGTTATGACACTTTATAAGTTTTCGGTTTTCGCCATTTTGTGGGCGTGGCAGTTGACCGATTTTGTCCGTCTTCGAACTTAACCTTCTTATGGAGCCAAGAAATACGTGTACCAAGTATCATCATGATATCTCATTTTTTACTCAAGTTACAGCCTGCACGGACGGACAGACGGGCGGACAGACAGACATCCGGATTTCGACTCTACTCGTCACCCTGATCACTTTAGTATATATAACCCTATATCTGACTTTTTAGTTTTAGGACTTACAAACAACCGTTATGTGAACAAAACTATAATTTCCTTAAACTTTGTTGCGAGAGTATAAAAACACTGGAGACGCACAAGGAAAAATGGTAATAATCATCGCTTTTTTCATGGTAATTAGTAAGAGTATTTTGCAATTCAATTATAATTAAACCTCTCTCTAGTCAAGTATTGAGCTATAAATTCAAAGTTTAGGGATATCCGTTCCCTACCGGAAATGGGTTGCATTGTTACAACAGAGTATTTTTTGGCTCCGTCTGCTCCTAAAAACATCTTTTACAACAAACACAACATTTTTATTCGTCTTTCATTCACTGCTGTCTGACATTGCAAGGCATTCACTTAGCTATAGCAAATATTACTCTGTTGTTATTTCAGTAGAAATAAAGTTTTGAGTCAGCGTATTTGGGGGAAATCTTAGAATGCAAGTTTTATTGATGTTGTTTTCACGTGGTTCCAGAGTTACATTTTTAAAAGTATACAAATACGTGGTTAAGTATTTAATATTAGATGAAGTGGACAATGAGAGAGTTTATCTATTGTGATACTGCAGACATTTCTCAGTGATTACAATTTCCATCCTGTTAAGCTGTTTTCCATTTTGTACCACTCTTCTAATGGCCTGAAGTCAATTTATTATTTTGTGAAATCTTAAGAGAGAGACCTACTTTATAAACGTACAATATCTTTCTGTGTAAATTAATTTAGTATTATTGCCATATTCTCATTTCTACGACTTAATTTTTGCAGTACCTACTCCCATTTCAGACGCTATATACATACACAAAGAAATATTTGTAATGCAATAAAAGTGGAAAAATTCGATAAGTCAACTGGTAGTTCGATACAACTGGTACGTACATACCGTATACATATATCTAGGTATTTACTATGTGTGTTAACGTATAATAACGTATAAACAGTGTGTTTGCACATTTAAAGGTGTTACGTTGATACAACGTGACCAGTTGATATTAGCCACAAATCCGCATTATAATCAAATTCGAAATTTCGTTTAAATGTATTCCAAAATTAAAACATTTGCAATTTTGTGCCTGAGAAAATATGCATTTGTATATTCTTAAAGCAAATATACTAAAATTCGAATTACAAAATACTAATTGACAACTACAGTTAAAATAATTTATATATATAATAAACAATAATAATTTATATACACACATGGTCAAAATAATAAGTACATTCATTTAGCCAGCAACCATGGTTAAATTTTGAATGTTTGGCGAAGTATACGAATGCAAATCTGGGTCAGTTTAAATGAATTCGATTATTTTCTTTTGTTGAAAAATAACTTTTATATACCAAAGTTTTTAATATAAACACATTAAGTTCTTTATTACTAGTCGCATATCATTTAAAGCAATGAAAATCTGACACCATATATGTATGTATGTACATACATATGTACATATATTATCGATAAATTTACTTCCAAAAATAGTCATTTGTGTCCAAGAATAAAAATGTCGAAAAAGTCATAGTTTAGTATTTCGGCACGTCTAGGACCAAAAAACTTGTACAGCGTGAAACTCGAACCATAGAACAGAAAATATGAAGCGAAACCCTCGACTTAGTGCATCGAAAATCGCTCAAATGTTAGGACAAATTTAAGAAATCCCTCTGTGCTGACACCATTCGTAAACAGTGTTTTATGGCACTTAAACAAACCCCGGCAATTTTGTCAGAAGATTATTTTGCCCGATGGAAGCGAGTTTTGCGCCTTTGGAATCAAGGGGCGTAAGATTTTACGGCGTTCGGATGTAAACGAACATTTTATACTCTTGCAAGAATCAGAGCCTCATCTCAAATTATGACTGAACTTTCAACAACACTGTAGCCATTTCTCTATCTTTTATGTTCCATGTTCTGTTTGTTTCTTTATGAATTTATGCTTGTCGTTTACCCATCATCTAACAAAAGAGCCGCAATGCCTGGAGTGCATCTGCCGGTTCCACATGGTGTGTCCAAAAAAAAAACCGCTTTGTTCACTAACAACAATCAGTATAATCTATGTATATATATACATACACACATGATCAAAATAATAAGTACATACTCCTGTGTAACATTCAATGACTAATAAATTACTTTTTATTCATGTTTAAAGAGAAATAATATCATATTTCATTTAATATATGGCTTAAATAACAAAAATAAAGATATTTGTAATAATAGTTGAAATACATAGGTACTTAGATTTCTAGTAAATAATAAAAAAGACTAAAAATTCAATTCCTTTTGAGATTCGTTTTGGAAAACTGGAGATAAGTTTGCGGTACGTTTCAATTGTAATCTCATACCAGGTTTTCTCAACAAAATTCTCTGATTTGATTCTTATTTTGGAATGATTGCTTCCCAATCCGTTCCTTTAGCTTCCCCAAAGGTTTTCAATTGGATTCAACTCGGGAGATTGACATGGCCTTTTAAGAAAAGTCATACCATTGTCCTGGAAGCAATCTTTTACCAACCTCAAAGTATGATTAGGATAATTATCCTGCTGAAATTTCCCTATTAGTGGCATACTTTCCTCAGTATATGGCAGCATCGTGTTTTCCAAGATATCTTTATATTCGAACCTATTCATGGTGCCTAAAATACGATGTATTGGTTCTACACCATACCCCGAAAAGCAGCCCCAGACCATTATGTTGCCGCCACCGTGTTTAACGGTCATTTTTGTAGACTGTGAATGCAATTCTTTGCCTCTCGGACGACAAACGATCCGTCAGGCATCATTTTCGAACAAATTAATTTTTGTTTCGTCGCTCCACAAGATATTGCGCCCACTTTTTCTCATCACTTGGGCCGGACCAATTTGCATGATTTTACGCGAAATGTAATCTTATCTCAAATTTTTTTTTTGCAATTATGTTATTCTGCTAGCTATCCTGCCAGGTAAATTAGCTCGATATTGTATTCGTCGGGCCATTCGGGAAGATATTATGCTACCAATATCGGTTGATATTATCCTTGAAGATATCAATGGGTCCTTTTTACGAAGAGTGACGATACGGTTGTCCGTTATTGTTGATGTCTCTTTTGGTCGACCTCGCGTTTCAACATTCTTTTTCATCCTTAGGGCATTCTGCACGAAATACAATTAACGGCCTAATGTTTTAGCGATATTCCTAAGACTTTGGCCCTCTTTTCTGAGATTTAAGACGATTTATACAAGCGAAAGAGGAACACATTACAATAAATCGTCCGATTTGCTGAAAATCTTAAAATAATTACCAATGTACTTATTATTTTGCCCACTTAGAAACACGAACATCAACAATCAATTGCCACGACCACTACAAAGGGGGATTCAGCATTTTCTTTCATTATTAAATAGTACCTCAATATCGAATTTAATAGGAATGTACTTGTTATTTTGACCATATGTGTATGTATGTATGTGTATAAACAAAAATTAATGTACCCTAGCAGTAGCTGTGTGATGTTATTATTATTAATTTTTTTAAGTAAAAAAATATTCAAATAATTCTTACATGAATATTGAACTCAACTATGCTGTATGGAATTTTCATAGATTTTTTATTACATATGTACGATCTATGAAAATTCTATAAAGCCTTACTTAAAAAACCGAATACCTCGAAAAGTATTAATGATAGCGGTCTTTTTTGTAGCTAATAAAATTTCCTACAAGTTTGCCATGTACATTTTTTCTATAGCTCTTGTCATTTACGAGATATGTTCAAAAAAATGCGAATTTCGTGGAAAAGTCAGGTTTAGAGCCCCGTTCTACCTCGCCGGAGTGAGTTTCGACTTTGTCGCAAGAGCACTTTTGTAGAGTGTTCAATTCTGAGAAATATATTTCTAAAGTCAAAGCGATGCCATAAAATGCCTTTGAGCTATAAAAATTTAAAGATAAAAAATCACGATTGTCCCGTATTTTCTATGGAAAATTTTTACATGCCTTGGTCCAGTCCTTAATGTTAATGTTAAGGGCTCAAATTTTCAGAGATTTTTTTAGGGTATTTCCAAGGAAATTTCATGATGGAATTGAAAAAAACATAAGAAAAAAGCGTTTAATTTTTATATACATACATAGATATGTATGTATATGTAATATATTGTACTAGAGAACAGCAACCAGTCATTTTGTTCATAATCGGGTATTGATCCGTTACTATGTCTGATTCTGTCAATTCAATTCATGTACACGAATCGAACCGTTTGTCGTCAAATCAGCGATAGAGAACAACTTTGAATCACTAGCGATCAGCTAATACCTGATTTGTTTACGAACGTTCGCACTAGCAGAAAATACCCGAAATGACGCATACTTATGGTATTCCTTTCCAAGCCTCTTTCACTACTTGCCATAAATCTATCGAATTGATTGGTTTCTCTTCAGCTACTTTCTTCTTGATATCTGTCCACATGATTTCAATGGGGTTGAAGTCAGGAGACTGAGCAGGTCATCACATAACCTCAACTCCGTTGCCACTAAACCATTTTTGTGCGCACTTGCTAGTATGTTTAGGGTCATTATCCCGTTGATATACCCAAATCAATGGCATATTTCACGAGGCATGTGTCAACATTACCTCATATAATATTTTGACATATGCCCTTTGGTCCATGATGCCTTCAATTAAGTGAGTTGGACCAACACCACAATGTGAAAAACGAGCGTATATCATGATTTGGCATCGTTATGTATAATGGTTTTTATGGTATATCGGGGATTATATTCTGAGTTAGGGGGACGTCGGACAAAGTTCCTAGAGCCTATACTACCAAATAACTCAACTTGGATTCGTCTGACCACAATATGTTTCGCCATTTAGACGCGGGTCAGGAGCCTTCTGCAAATTGTATGTGGGCTTCCTTATGTTTCTTTTTTAATGGGGGTCTTTTTCGTGGACTTCTGGCAAATAATTTGTTCTGCTTCAAATGCCTACGAATAGTTTCAGTATTAACTGCCAAAAGGATTAATTTTGCAGTGGCGTACTATATTGCGATCGTCTGCAGTGGATGTTTTGCGCTTTTGTCTACTAGTTTCATTTTTGTTTCTATAATTTAAGGCATTTGCTATCATTTGAGGAGAGTATTTTACGATTTTTTGGATCTCTTTATAAGTTTTTTCTAGTTTTCTCAATTTTTTTATCGTTTTCCGCTTTTCCTCTGTACAATGATTTCCTCTAACCACTGAAGAAAAACCCAATGATTAAATAAAATAATAACTAATTTAAATTGCTGCCAGATTATGGAACTATACATACTTTTCTAATTTTGTGAAAATTTTTTATGTTAAGGACTATAACAAGTGTCTTCCAGAACTCGCAAAGCAGAAGTAGAATAGCAATCATCACAAAATTTGTTTTGTATTTTAATGCTAGTATACCGTTATGTGTACCGTTATTGTTTCGCGTCATTTACATGTGATTTAAAAAAATTATGCAGCCAAATACATTTTTCAGATTTGCACTCCTATTATTTTGTGGACAACTGTACAACTAATAATGTACTATATATACATACATATATGTATGTACGTACTCGATGGAATTTCTATTGTTTACGCATAGAAAATTTGTAACATGCGCAGATGTTTAAAGCTGATACATTTTATGCCACACAAGATTCAAATCAATCCAACAGAAAATTGTTGTTGTTTGCTGTGCTTGTAGCTTTACTAGTAGATTTACTCGTAGTTTACCCGCAGCTTCACATCTATTCAAACAATCGTCGCAACGCTATGAACTGACATGATACGATTTGAACCGAAGCCAGCCATACCGTTTACTCGATCGTGATTGCCGAAGAACAGATTGTTCGTGTTGCATTAAATCAGTTGACGCTGGCGGGTACTCGAATTGAATAGGAATGTGAATAACGTACCAAATTTGGTTTAAATCGGACGGGCGGGTCCCGAGATATATGATTTCACCTAAAATTGGGCGGTGCTCCATTCATCGTTCAATTTTTACCCCGGCTATTATAAAGCCCTTTCATACCATCACGGGTCTAAAATTTTTGTCTCTGGCGTTTTTAGTTATTGATTTATTGCACTTTTAGTAGTTTTTAACGGTAACATTATAGGGAGAACCATTTTTACGGCGTCGGTAGTGTTTAAGGGATTTGTCCCCAGCGAGTATGATTATTGAAACTTTGAAACTTAAGTTGTTTAGAAAATATGTACATTAAACAAATTAGAGGGCGGACCACACCCATTTTTTCGCCGCCTTTTTTTACTGTCATCGATTATTTTCCTTTGTGCCAAATTGCAGTTCTTTATCTTAATTTAGTGCTTAGTTATGGCACTTTATAGGTTTGCGCTTAATGTCGTTTTGTGGGCATAGAGTGCTCCGACATCTACGAAAACGTCCTTCGTTATCTCACGAATATCTCAAGTTTTGATCTAGTTACAGCTTGCACAGACAGATATATAACCTCATATCTAGCTCAATTAGTATTAGGTGGTACAAACAATCTTTAAGTGAACAAAACTATTATACTCTGTAGCAACATGTTACAAGAGTATAAAAATGGAATCGAAAAGTTGAAGGGTCGCTTAAATCAGTGATGCACTCGAAGAAAACTATGTTTAATAAAAAAAATAAATTTTGCTCCAAATTATCAACTCGTCGTTGATTTTGGTTAAAAGTGTGGTCGCACGGGACCCACTTTGCACAGATGAATTTTTACAAGTATATTTTTAGAATAAATTATCTTGATGTTTTAGTCGGTAACGACTTCTCTTGGGCACTCTCTGCGTTCACCATCTTCATCTTATAACGTTTAGGATATCCGATTTCCTACTAAATTTTGAAAAGAATTCGGTGGAAGCATATAGACTTACATATGTAGTACCTTATATGCAGACCTTTTATAATGGATTTTCTATTCTCCCGCAAGTTTTATTATGGTTTGTATATATGCTATTATCGGAAATTTAATCCCTTTAATTTTCACAAAACTAAATATTTAATATGCTTTAATAAATATCAAATAAACTGTTATAAAAGGTATACAAAACTACTTTTTTCTAAACGTTTTCTGTCTAGTGTATATAAGATCATTTATATAGGTTGATCGTTGTCTCGAAATCGATTTTAGAGCCATAATCTCTTATGCAAAATTTTTCTGAATGGTCCGAAGAACTTTTCCCTCACACGCAATTTTATAGAAAAACAAGAAAAAACGTTAACTTCGGCTGCACCGAAACTAATATACCCTTCACAGGTGCATTTCTTTTAGTAACTATGTGTTCAGTTTGTATGGCAGCTATATGAGAAAATAACCTGAGCCAACTTTTGTGAAGATACGTTGTCAAATGTGAAACCTGTCCATACAAGAACTTGATTCGGATCGTTCAGTTTGTATGGCAGCTATATGCTATAGTAAGTTGATCTCAACAATTTCTTCCAATATTACAATATTATCTTAGGAAATAACCTGTGCCAACTTTTGTGAAGGTACATTGTCAAATTTGAAAGTTTTCCATACAAGAACTTGATTCCGATCGTTCAGCTTGTATCGCAGCTATATGTTATAGTGGTCCGATATCGGCAGTTCCGACAAATGAGCAGCTTCTTGAAAAGAAAGTGGCGTTTACAAAATTTCAAAACGATTTTAAAAACTGAGGGACAGACAGACGGACATGGCTAAATCGACTCAGCTCAACATACTGATCATTTATATACTATAGTATATACTTTATAGGGTCTCCGACGCATCCTTCTGGGTGTTACAAACTACGTGGCTAACTTATGCCGGTATTCTGCTTGTCACGATTGTCACATGTCTCTAATTGTCACAATCGTAATTTAGTGACTCTGTTAGATAGATAGATAGATAGTATTATGAGGTAATGCACCGCGACCTAGGGTCTATTGTGCCCTCTCCTAAGTATATCACATGTCTTCCCAGAGTCCCAGCAGCCTGAATAGTTCCAGGAGTTTGCCGGGCGCTACTGAGGTGATGTGATCCCTGCTTTTTCCACAGATTGCTGTGCAATCCAGGATTAGGTGTGCTGGTGTTTCCTGTTCCAGGTCGCAGAACCGGCAGTTAGCATAGGAGACTATGCCCATGTTGGACAGGTGTTTCCTGAGCCTGCAGTGTCCTGTGTAGATCGCGACGAGGAGACAGAATTTGTCACGGGGGAGGCGAATTAGTTCCTTGAACCTGGAGAGATTGTACCCTCCTAGAAGCAGCTTGGCGTACTTGATGCCTTTTGCCAAAGCCGTTCTCTCTCCACTTTCACCTCCGTGCGGAGCAGCTCCTTAAAAGTGTGGGATCCTACCACTATATATGGTTCTGGTCCCATCACCTTGGACGCTGCCGCCGCGCGGGCCAGTTCGTCGGCCTTTTCGGTTCCTTCTATACCTTTGTGCCCTGGCACCCAAAATAGGTGCACCCGGTTGCACAAAGATATGCGGTTTAGCCATTCTATGCATTCCTCGACTAAAAGTGATTTGGTCTCATATGATGAGATCGCCTTTAGTGCCGCTTGACTATCATTGAGGATAGCTATGCGCTGGTTGCGATAGTTGCGGCTGAGGTTGACATCAGCGCACTGACATATGGCAAAAACTTCAGCCTGGAAGATACTTGGGAAGCATCCCATTGGTATGGACAGCTTAGTACGCGGTCGCGCAATATCTGCCCCAATACCCTCCGGGGTTTTTGAACCATCAATGTACCACTGACCCAAGCAACCGCTCCATAGGTGACAATAGGCCTTACTATCATGGTATACAGCCATCTAATGATACTTGGCTTGCATCCCCATGATCTGCCGGCCAGGCGTCTGCATACCATAAGTGCTCTAGTTGCTTTGGACAGCGTTAAGTCCAAATGCCTACTCCACCGTAATGATGAGTCTTAAGTGAGGCCAAGGAATTTGACCTCCTTCGACATTTCCACCTCTGTGCCTCCTATTGTTAGGGACCTCAGGCCCGGAAGAGATCTCCGCTTAGTGAATAGGATCATGGTAGTTTTTGCTGGGTTGATATTTAGCCCTACCGTGTTGCACCATCCTTTCGCCAGGTTTAAGCCCCTTTGGACAATGTCGCAGAGAGTGTTCTCAAATCTGCATCTCGCCATTATGACAATGTCGTCCTTCTCGTTACGTTCCTTATCTCAAGTGCCTTGATCACGCTAGTGTGAGACGCAATATCAAAGGCACCCTCAATGTCTAGGAAGGCGCAGATCGCAACCTCGCCATTATCCAGCGAATATTGCAGCTCAGACATGGGTTGGTACAGAGCAGTGTTTGTGGATCTACCCGTTCTGTACGCGTGTTGCCTGGCATGTAGGGGTGCGATTTTCAGCGCTTCCGATCTAATGTGGTTATCTATTACTTTCTACATCCCCTTTAGCATGAAGGTTGTGAGACATATTGGCCGGAATGATTTGGCTAGCGAATAGTCTCTCCTCCCTACCTTGGGGATGAAGATTACTTTTGCAATTCTCCATGGCTCAGGGATATACGATATCGCCAGGCTGTCTCTCATCAGCCCTAGCAGGTGTGGCAGGAGAATATCCATACCTTGCTGCAAGAGGGCCGGGAAGACGCCGTCAACTCCCGGTGACTTATAGTTCGAAAAGGAGGCCAGTGCCCACCTGACTGAGTTCACAGTGAACAAATTCCTTGCAGTCAGCCAGTCTGAACGGTCCGGCCTACGTGTAACCGATGCTGGAGTTAGGTCAGCTTGAACCGTCTCCGGGAAGTGCGCTTGTAGGAGTGTTTCTGCCCTCTCCTCCGCGCTAGTCGTAAAGGTCCCGTCCTGTCTTTTTAAGGATAATACTGTCCGTCTTACCTCTCGACAACGCCTTGTGCAACCAAGCTGCCTCCTGTCTTTTTAAGGATAATACTGTCCGTCTTACCTCTCGACAACGCCTTGTGCAACCAAGCTGCCTCCGGGGTCGAGGAGACGCTGTCACAGAATTTCCTGAAACTGTTTGTCTTGGCAAGCCTGATCTCCTTATTGTAGATTGTTAGGTGCCGTTTGTACTCTTCCCAACTGCCTGTGCGCTTGGCTTTATTAAACAGCCTTCGCACCCTATGTCTAAGAGCTGAGAGTTTACTAGACCTCCAGGGGCAGATTTGTTTACTGGTGGTCGCTTTTAGTGGACAGGCACAATGATAGGCGTCCATAATGGACTGGTTTATGGCACTCAGTCTGCTCTCCAGTCCAACTGTGGTGGATCTACCATCTGCCTGCCCCACTCTGCTTAAGTTTTTGCTTAGGGTCTCTTTGAAAATGCCCCAGTTCGTATTTCTAGGGTTACGTGTCGGAGGTCTGTCCTCGACTTCTACCCTCAGGGCTCTTTTGACACCCGCCACTGCGAGATCAGCCCGATCATGTCGTCATTGCTCAGGGTAATGTCCAGGACCTCCCTGCGAACACTAGTTACGAAAGTGGGCTCACAGCCCACATTCTCTATACTCATATTATTACTAACTATAAATTCCAGAAGTGACTCACCCCTCACGTTGCAGTCCATGCTACCCCATTCCGTGTGATGCGCATCGGCATCGCATCCCAGGGTCAGGGGAAGTTTGTTGACTCTGCAATACTCCATTAGATTGAGTATCGATGGGGGTGTGCTTCCCGGAAAATAGGCGGATGAGAGGACGAAGTCCGAACCTTCCCTGTCCTTCACTTGTACCGCCAGTATATACTATACTGCTATACTGTATCTGCCAGAATACCAAAATGAGACTCCTGACTAACAGAGTCATTAAATTACGATTGTGACAATTAGAGACATGAGAAAATCGTGACAAGCAGAATACCGGCATTAATATACCCTGTTCAGGGTATAATAATCGACCCGCTCTAATGTAAGTTCATATGAATACTGGTGCAGAATCTATTAAATATTCCAAGACGAGATCAAATTTTGATCAATTATAGCGGTAAAAAAACTTTAAAATAGGAATAGGTGATGGACAGTGTAATTGTTCCAAAAAAAACGAAACCAACAAAACAAAGCAACCGACTAGAAAAGTAAGTAAAAAAGAATAGCACAGTAAAACACATTAAAGTGTTGTTCAACTCAAGCTGCCTCTGACTGGCAGAACAGCCGTTTCGTTATTAATACAAACATACTTTCACATGCATTCACATACATACATATATGTACATACTTATGTGTTCAAAACACTAATGTATCGCACATTAAAAGCAATTATTTGGAATCTTGCGTTTGTTTATAGTTGAAATAACAACGTATGTGGAATAAAACAATCCCAATAAGGGATGTAAAAATCTGTGAACCGCATTTGCTCTTATGCTTACTATAGCGGGTACTGTTGAAAATAACAATACTGAAAACTTATAATTTAACTATTTTATAATAGTAGACCGAACACTGAATACAAGACAGGAGATACCAGTACACCATGGAAAATTAATTGGATAACGAATCGCAGCGCAAAAGCCGGTTTCCTAATGGAAAATGGATTTTGGGTTAAGTCAATTGAAATAATACCTTTGGTCAGCATAGCCTCCCAACCTTTATAAACAACGACTTTTAAGCTTTTACTTGTCTAATATCATTTCCGATTCCACTGTCAAGTTTTTAAACCTCCAAAATTTTGAACGCATACCAGGTCAATTGAAAATACCATAGTAAAGCACATTATTTTCAAGTGCATCACTAATTATAGCGATTCTCCAACTTTTCGGTACCATTTTTATACTCTTGCAACATGTTGATATGCGATCACATACATATATGACAGTATACAGTCATGTGAATAATAATAGTTGCGATATTTCAAACAAATATGCTTATATATTTCTCAGAAAGTTTTTTATTTTGAAAATAGCTAGTTTACTTACTATCAAATAATAATAAAATTGGGTCCAATTCTATTCACAAAGAAAAAATAAAAACAATTCCAATCGCTCATCTCATTTTATGCTGCTTAAAATTAGGGATATATTTTTGAAGTATTTTAATTATTCAGTGCTTGTTTGCTAAGCCTTTATTATTTTTAAATACCCGACATTGACGAGAGATAGGTTCATCCAATTTTTGCGGCCTGGAGAAAGCTTCTCATACTTCCTTTTCAGTGATCATGGGGCATTTTTATTGATTGATTTTTACCCCTCAAGGGTACTTTCAGCTCTCGCCACAAATACTCAAATAGATTTAGATCCGGCGATTGAGCAGGCCTGCTTAAAAAGGTAAGTTGTTATCTGAGAACTATTTTTTTAGTCATGTGTAAAAGTTCACGCAAGTGAAGAAAGTTCTCTAATTGCCATTCACTTGGGAGTGGCCAGAAACGTTTCTTTTACATATGACTCAAGCAGTTCACGTCTTCCGGTCTTAGACCAAGTATCCTCTGGGTAGCCAAAGAACATCCGTTTGAACACGAGTTGAAGTGAAAAGACGAACCATGAACCACGAACTGGGTTTGGGACCCGCCTAGTAAAAAACGCCCCTAATGAAAAATAAACATCAGTCTCCCCCCTTTTTATGACGACCCTAGAAAAGACTATGATTAAAGCGCATGCACCTCGAATGTCTGGTACCTTAATTGGGAAAGTGCCGCTGCCCAAAGCGAAGTTCTTCCACATATCTAGTTCTTCTATGAGCGCTTGGAGCGCACTTTTGAGAGCTGCCCCACCACGATGTCAAAATCGTGCTGGACGACTTTAACGCCAGAGTGAGCAAAGAAGGTATCTTTGGCAGAACGGTCAGTAAATTCCGCTTCCAAGATGAAACATACTCAAATAAGTTGAAGCTGACCGCCTTCGCCGGTGCCCGAAATGTGGTACGAGATTCCAACACAAGAAAATTCATCAAGCTACCTGGCTGTCTCCGGATCGAAAAGCCACCAACCAGATCGATAATATTGTGATAGACGAAACACATGTTTCCAGTGTTTTAGATGTACGTACGCTCCGAGGACCTAACATCGACTCGGGCCAAGCCAACCAAGATACGCACCCTCGGTATTAGGGAACTGTGGGTCGGCATTTCAAGCTTCAACCATTGGTTTTCGGAAAAGGCAAATGAACAGCTGGTACGATGAGGATTGCCGTGAAGGAGAAGGACCTGCCTTATTGGGAGTCAAGCCACCACCTATTGCAGGCGAAGAGCTCGAGTTGCCGTAAAAAGCGGATGACCCTTGCGCAGCTTCGTTTTGGATACTTTAGCAGGTTAAACTCCTATTTATCCATAATAGATCGCGACATATCCAATATATGTATCGCGTGCAATGAGCATGACACTGACCACCTTTACCCCACCAACCTCAAATATCTGACACTCCTCTCCCTTTTGTCCGATCCCGTCGAAACAGAACGTTTCCTGGGCCTCCCGTTAGATGACGTCGACGACAACTTAGCAAATCCTTACCATCCACATGGGAACTAGGTATCCACTATACGCCACATTGCAAAAGGAAGAAACGATTGGTTGTTAACTTGGCTATAACCGCGTAAGCGGGGTCTACGACAGTAAAGAAGATGTGTGCTTTGGCACCAATTATCATGCCCTTGAAGAAAAAATAGACTTTAATTTTTTTTTTTACAGATAAAGTACTTTTCTCTGATTTTTACATTTAAATCTTTGCAAAAAACACTTTTTTCTATTGGTGGAAATATCAACGTTTAAAGAAAATTCGACTTTAATTTCTTTTGAAGTTGCTAACTGCACTTCACTTCACAAAATGATAGACAATTATGAAATTATAATATGTATATTATATCAAATTAATTATAAACCTTTACATTAAAAATGGGCTGAATCGGGTCAATAGCCGCCAAACACCTAAGATAAATTTTTTCGAATTAACCTTTTACCATATATCGGGGGATGTGGGAGTTATTATAATGAAATTGAGTGAGCGTATTTTTCTAATAACAGTGCATCTTTGTTGTGGAAACTCGCCCTAAACCCCATATAACTAACACACCATATGCACCTGAAAGTATTTTCCCGGTATTGATCCTGGCAAGTTGAAAGAGTATGAAATGTTCGGTCACAACTTAATATATCCCTTTCTTACTTGCATTCTTTTGAGATACGTGAACCTGCTTCACCAAGATCTTTCTCCCTTTTTTAAACAACTTCATTTTACGGTCATTCAAAATTATTTTGTGGCCTTTTTGATGTTTTCGTCGGTATCAACCACTCTTGGGGGTCAACTACATTCACCATCTCCGGTGCTCATTTTACCACGTCTAAACTATGCTATACTAGTACGCTAATCAATTCCCGATGATTTATTTTCCTAGGGCAGAGTCAGGAAACTCGTCTGCAAGTTTTTGCTTTATCTATGTACATACATATATTTTTCCCGTACAAAAAAAAATTTTATTCACACGCGAAATTCGATTGTTGAAGTTTAGGGGGGGAAACTTTAGTATACCATCCCACGATTTCAGTGTTAAAAGTGGTATGATTGGATAGGGCTGATGCTCCAGATTAAGAAAATATATAATTATAGCCGCCGCAAACTTTTAGTTATTGAGAAATATTGCGCGATTAAAACTTTGTATTAATAACACATGGTATTTCTCAAATGATATGCACAAGTGTAAAAAGTAAAATTTAAACAATAGATTTTTTAATTAAAAAAAGAGAAAAAATTTAAAATGTGAATTTGTTTAAATGGTTACAGTTTAATTTAATAGATGTGAAGTGAAAAATGTGCATTAAGTGTGATAAATGTGGTGAAATAGCTTGTTGAAATGCTGGGCACGATTCCGATTACTTTGGCGGCGGGGTAAAAAAAACGAATTTCCATATAAATGGAGTATGTGCGGATAGGGTAGCTTCTCCAGAGGAGGAATATCCGAAAATAATGTAAAAATAACTAATATTTTTTGAAATATTCACGTTTAAAAATTCAAAAATTTGCACTAAGAAAACATGTTATTTCTCTATGTTTCTCTAAATTTTTTCACATTTTTCTCTTGTTATATTTAAATATACACTTTAAAGATTGAAATAAGTTCACATTTCACTTTTATTTTGTAATATTTTACCTATATTTATTAATTTAAAAATCACTTAGAACACTCATCGTTGCAAAGGCTAGATTGTTTACAATTATGAGGAAAACGAGCGTTGCCACATCTCAAACACCAAATTTGTAGGATTCTTAACGATTTTTCTTTGTTTATATACATATGTAAATATACATACAGTAAAATAATAGGAGTGCATATATATACATATATACTTTTATCCACGATATTTATGTATATGTATAATTTTTCGTAATACACAATAAATGAAAAAAAAATTTATTTTAATAAAAATTCGGTGTTCAAAATAATAGGAGTGTAAAAATGCAATAAAACTATAAAAAAAAATTAAAAAAAAATAATTATTGTTAAGTTAATTTATATTATTTCGATCAGATCACGGGGATGCTGCCACCTCGTGGACTGTGCTCCATAATTCCCTTGCATTTGATGGTCTACGGTCAGCAACAACTTTTTTAATATCTTCCCATAAGTTTTTTTTTGGAATTAAGGCCAGGCGACTGAGCAGGCCACGACATAACCTTAACTTTATTGACCCGAAGCCATTCCTTTGCAGATTTACTTGTATGTTTCGGGTCGTTATCTTGCTGAAACAACCACTTTAATGGTATATTCCATTCCGCAATACATCCACATACTCGTACTGAAAAAACTTTCCCACTAACCACCATGGTTGACGGTCTTAATATTGAGTGATATTCTGTAAGTACGACGGATATTCGCGTAGTTACACTCCTTATTTCTCCATTTCTCCGCGGCCATTCGGCGAATTGGGGCCGCTTTTAAAAAAATAACTCCGCGCAACTAAATTATATTCCAATAAACGTCGACGAACGTTACGTCAGTAATACTTTCTTAGACGACTGGAGTATGGTGTAGTTTTGCGTTTTCGTCTGATCAGAGAACCCGAGTATTTCTTTATAATTTTTCCCGTTTTTTCTAAGATTTTTAATGATTTCACGCTTTTTGTCGCTGGGATGTTTTCCTCCACCCATTAATTAAAATAAATGACTTATCCTTTAAAAATCCCATCGTTTTTATTTTTTTCTTCTTACTTTTTAGTTTTTTTACAGATTTTGTTTAAATAAAAATGTTTTATACCGCGGTAGCTTTAAAAAATTCAGTGACCGACACAGATAACCATAACATTGGTCGAGCTTTGAATACCCGGAAAAGTGCTTGACGTGTTTTAACATGATAATTTTTTTGGGTTAAATATTTTTCTCAGTACTTTTATTTTGAACACAGCGTATGTATACATATATACTATACATATGTATGTATATGTATAATATGCGATTTATGTTTAATAAAAATAAATAAGTAAAAATCTATAATAATATTGTAAAATTTATATTATTTCGGGGTGACCTTTCGCGTAGTACGCGCTTCGGCCGCGCTAAAAAAATAACCCTGGTCGAGCGAATACCCGGGGTGACTGAAATACTTTCGCGTAGTACTTTCGCGTACCCTGGTCGAGCGAATACCCGTGGTGACTGAAGTACTTTCGCGTAGTACTCCTTTCTGCGTTGGCGGCCTTCGGCCGCGCTTTAAAAAAATAACCCTGGTCGAGCGAATACCCGGGGTGACTGAAGTACTTTCGCGTAGTACTCCTTTCTGCGTTGGCGGCCTTCGGTCGCGCTTTAAAAAAATAACCCTGGTCGAGCGAATACCCGGGGTGACTAGAGTACTTTCGCGTAATACTCCTTTCTGCGTTGGCGGCCTTCGGCCGCGCTTTAAAAAAATAACCCTGGTCGAGCGAATACCCGGGGTGACTGAAATACTTTCGCGCTTTAAAAAAATAACCCTGGTCGAGCGAATACCCGGGGTGACTGAAATACTTTCGCGTAGTACTCCTTTCTGCGTTGGCGGCCTTCGGCCGCGCTTTAAAAAAATAACCCTGGTCGAGCGAATACCCGGGGTGACTGAAGTACTTTCGCGTAGTAGTCCTTTCTGCGTTGGCGGCCTTCGGCCGCGCTTTAAAAAAATAACCCTGGTCGAGCGAATACCCGGGGTCACTGAAGTACTTTCGCATAGTACTCCTTTCTGCGTTAAAATAAAAAAAATATATTGAGTTTCGTTATAAAGTGGTTATATTTTTTGGTTATCTTGCACTAATATTCAAGCAAAGTTTGAGTTTTCATTACAAAATGGTTAAATATTATTATATAATATTATTATATAATATTAGTATATAATATTACATATTTGTTTATTAAATTAAATAAAGAACATATCCATATGAATGGATAGAGGAATTTTTGGGAAAAAAGGCATTTCAGCGAATTTCCTTATTATCACATGGCAGCGCTCCATTTCGTCGTAATTTTAGCACACACATGATGTTCACTACGAGTGTAAAATGTAATTTTTAAAATAAAGATTTCTTCGGTAAAAAAACTGTTAAAAGTGTAAAATGTGGATTTATTTAAAAGTTTATAGTTTAAATTAATTAATTTGAAGTGAAAAATGTGAGTAAAGTGTGTTTAATGCGGTAAAATAGCTTGTTGAAATGCTCGAATTTTGGGAATTTTTGAACTTTAAGGTCGAATATCTCGTAAACTAAGCGTTTGCGGTACCTATAACCCTGTATATTTTTTAATCAGGAGGACTTCCTCTTTCCAACGGTACGTTCAAATCACGGCGCCAAAGAAATCGGAATTGTGCCAAATGCTGCAATTTTTGTAGTTTTTGAGCTTTAAAGTCGAATATAACTATATTTTTAAACAGGAGGGCTTCCTCTTTCCAAAGAAACCTTGCCATCAACCTAAAACTCCACACAAACACACAATTCAATATGCATTTGTACATAGTATATTGTAGTAGCATCCATACTATAGTACTATATATTCCGATAACAATGGTTTGTAAGATTTAGAAAATTACAATTTTATGTGCAATTAAATATGACAGGTAAATACCAGAGTACTATTTTATATACGCCTTTTATGTGTTTTCCAATTCTTTTCGATACCACACAAACAGATTGTTGTATGTACATACATATACATATGTACATATGTATACTTAGATACACTTTTAAAAACTTGTTTTCTTTCACTGGCGCGGTCAATAGCATATGAGAGTAGCGGTTGAGAAGGCAAATGAAATGTTCTCTTGATAACAATACATACAGATAAACTGAGAATTTGTCGAAACAATTTTAAACAAACAGTAACTATTTACTTCAAACTTTTTTGTTATAATATAAATATTTCATTTATTTATTTTTGTACGTGTTCGGGCGCATTATTACTTTTTTTATTACCGAAAAATTATTTATTTGCCAATTTTCGTACATTGACACCGGTATCGAAAAGAAGTCAAAAGCATAACGATAACAAAGCTGCTCATCAAATGAAAACCGTTAAAGCAACTTAACTTTTTGGTATCTAAAATTTGTGTGCACATTTTAACGCACGTTCACATTTCCTGCTCTATAACTGATTGGCATTCATCACCCGTAGCGACAGCAAACAAAGCTAAACATGGTCATTACCGTATGTATGATCAACACTAGTTTTCTACTGTTTATATTTTCTAATTATTATTATTAGATATTTTCTATTTGTTGCAGTAACAGGCGGTAATGTCGCCCTTTTTTGTTTTATTTAGCTACGGTATGTCGCTGATTAGTCGGCTTGTTTAAGGTTATCCCCGGCGATTATTAACGCTAACTATTTTTCTTCAAATTTTATTTTCATTCGTGCATATTATTTTTTTATAAACTTATACAACGTTTCACTTTGCTTTTTAGTATCAAGATCTTAAATTTACCTCAAATTTTGTATATCTTATTTCTTCGATATATTTAACTACACAATACTAATAACTAAGAACCGCACTAATAAACCGAACAGGAAACGTCAAATTTTACGAAGCACACTCAGTACATTGTCTATTCGTTGTTGCCGCCGCAGTCATTGGCAACAGACACATTTGTTTTTGTTTTGTTCTTTATACCTGCAGAAAGCATTCGCGCGGGCAAAACTACAGATGCCCTCTTTTCACACATGCAATACGGCTGAATATAGAGAGCGAAAAACTGAAAAGACCCTCCCAAACAGTCGAAATCAAACAGTGTTGCATTTTGTAGTTAAATATATATTAAAACACAAACAAACATCACAAAATAATACGGATGTTTTAAAAATACAATTCAACTATTATATAATTTATTATTTACACAAATAATCATTATCGAAATTATTGCAGCCTTATTACCATTTATCGGTAAATTGTACGGAAAATTACTAACACGATAACACTATTGGTTCTTCTTTCTGGTCAGTGACTTCTAATCTTACAACTTTATTTACCTATAAAATTTTGTCTTCCAAACCTTCGGCTGAACTAATCAAAAAGAGAATTTTTAAGCTAAACAAAATAATTAGAGGGTAAACATTATATACCATAATACACTCAAACTATTCATAATAGCGCGCTATTTGCTTCCATATAGGACTGAATTTTTCTCTATATATCAATATGAAATAATATTGATAGCATAAGAAAAAAACTAAGCGATTGAACGTCATTGAAAATTTCAGGTCAAATGACTTTCGGTCGGTGACTAATGCAAAAGGGTTTCCTAGGGTTTCTCTCCAATTACATTCTCTGCGCATATGTATATATAGTACATATGTACATACATATATATGTACATACAGATATAAAAATATATGTACATATTTCTTACACCATATGATGACAATTTCCTTTATTTTGCCGGTTAATAAAACGATGCAATGAAATTATTAAGGATTTGTACAACTGCCTCAGGATATAAACGTTTATGAAATTAGCTCCATGATAATATATGTATCTAATATAACCACAGCCAAGCTTATATTATTGTACATTATTCTACGTATCTATTATTTAGTAAAGTAGCAAATCCGCTCAACATCAAAACCAGATATAAATGAATCACGTAGGTACCAGTTATCGTTAAATCGCATCCTGTTTATCAGCGACCCCGTACTAATTGACTCAATCACAAAATAAAAATAAACAGATATTTACAATACAAATGCAACACCAAAAAAAATTCCGGCTACCACCCTCCTCTTCCTCTCTTTTCTTCCACATTTTCTCGATCTCCAAATGAACATAATTTTTTTCTCAATGAGCTGATATTTGCCCACAATAAGATTGAACCAAATAACTCCTTGCTGAATTCATTACGATTTACCAGCGCCCTTGGATTGTGAAACATCCATACATCCTACATTAATGAACGTTGTAACCAAGTCCCATTAAGTTAAAATCTCGACCGCAAGGCACTTTTATCATACTTTTCAAGCACCTAATATAAGCATATGTACATTGGTAATCATCATACAAAGTGTTCTATTCAGCAAGTTTATTTTCCGCGCTCATTTCAGAGTGTTTTTTGCTTACCCGATACATACAAAGCATGTCACACCTTGCCTCTCACCCCTCCCAGAATACAAACACTTAAACAAACAATGGCACAGCAGTCTAAATGTATCCGAACACAAACATACAAATATACACTTTGCGCTCGTATCTGCTCGCTCAACATACGAATAAAGTGAACCTCGGCTAATTACGCCAACAGCAGCAGCAGTCGACCTGGGAATTTTTTATGTACTTAGGTTTTTTTTTTCCTTTCTCGTTTTCACTTAGTACTTTAATACTTATATCGTAATATCGATACAAAATTTCACGGTTAAACTACTTCGGATTAGCTAAAATTTAAAGAAAGTACTCGGATCATCACCTTTTTGTGTTTTTAGCAATAAGTATAGTATTAATAGTATTTTTCAACGATTTTTCAACGATTAACTTTTCTTGTACGAACAGCAGTTGAGAGATGACAACACGCAACTAAAATGGCGGACGTTTCTCCATTCGGTGTTCATCCGTTTTCATTTGTATTAACTTTGACGTAGTTGCATTGCATATGTGTATGTGACTGTGAGTGAACAGTTTGCAAAACAAAATAAATTGAGAGAGGACAATCTGTATTCGTATATATTATATATACAACGTGATGCCAATCGTTTAATATTACGGAAGCCATCAAAAAATCCAAAAAATAATTCACCAAAAACGAATATGCATAAAAGTGCCCATACACGACACACAAGTGCGTTCGATCGGTATGTGTTCGCATGCGGTTTACTCGTGCATGGGCTTGTGCGCGCACCGATCCATGTTCGCGAAAATCTTTGATTTTTTACGATCGGTGCGCGCACATGGCGTTGTGCGCGGACGAAATCTCATTTCTCTCGTGTCGCCGAACAGTGAAGATCGCGGCTTCAAAAAATTGATTTTTTTGAGGATTTTTTTGGGAGGGAAAGAAATAACTGATTCATGCAAAATTTCTAGGCGAAGCAATTGCCCGATGCATCTCACATGTGCATTTTTCGGACGGCGGGCAGGATGCAGGTCGCAATTTCTATCAAAACAAAATATTCAAAGAGATTCATATTTTTTAATAATTTATCTTCTAGTTAAACTAAGAAAATTCCAAAAGAAGTGTAAAATTTTACAAATTTTTTAAAAATTGAAAAAAAAAGTGGTTTTGACTTACTTTACTTTATCTTGTTTAAAAATATGTTCAAACTTGACTTTTCTTAGTTGTTTTTAGTTTAAATAAAAGATAATTTTATGCCAAAGATACTTAACTTTGCCCCAATTCATTAAGACGTAACTCTGTGAAGAACGAACGCAAAATGGATTTGTGTGTCGTGTAAGCGCAAAACAATTCATACCGATCGAACGCACTTGTGTGCTCGTGTATGGGCACTTTAAGTGCGACTAAACAGCACTAAAGGAGTCTCCGCATTTTAGATATTTACAGCTTTTAAAAATCAACAAGGAACTTCGATTTAACAAAATGGTATATAATACAAGTATTTTGAAATATTAGTCCACAGAAACCTTTGTAAAAATTATGCAGATAATAACTAATAAAAATTGATATCGTGCTGAAGGCGAAACAAATTACATACGTACATATATAGAATTAAAAATTTTTTAATCTAATTTTTTACATACGCAAATTATAATTCTTTGTTTAATTTTTTTAAATTATTGTTTTATTTGGTTCCCTGCCACAAAGACTCGTATAATATTGCGATCATCTCCAACGTAAATGAATTTCTGAACCATTTCCAACAAAATCAAATCTGGAGACTTGTTGTCATTACTCACGTTGTAATTGTGTAACGGATAGTTGCTCGTATCGACTATCAATGCATCAAAGTATTTTCCTATGGCGAAATTGCCAGTGATATTACTCAAAGCTAAAGCCTCAGCACCACCAAGTGTTGCCAAAAATATTGCTTGTTTGTAATTAAGAGGCTGATATGCTTGGTCTTGTACCTCTAGGCGTCCGCTTCCCTTAATCTCCTGTTTTTTCACAAATTCCAAATGATGAGAAACATCGAGTGCACGAAGCATAGCATCCTGTATAGACATCGAGTTTCCACCCGAAACATCTGAATAAATATAGTGTACATAATATAATTTATAATTTATGCGTTGAAAATAATGAAATACAATGTATAGTACAAACCTGTACCCAAGCCGACTTTTATTCCATTTTTAATCAGTCGCAGTACATCACATAAGCCTGAACTTAACATGTTATTCGAGGCGGGACAATGAGCGACCGAAGTTCCGCGTTTCCCAAAGAGCGTTATTTCCTCATCATCCAAATGTACAGCGTGTGCCATAACTGTCTATAAGTTTATTTAAGCCCTATTACGTTTTGCAACTCAACTGTATTTTGGTTTAAGCTTTAAAATTCAGTATTAGTATTCATATTCATACTATGTATATATGGATGAATTTATAAATCAAAACTAATGATAATATTTATTCACCCTTTCGTGAGCCATCACTACTTTAACGATTAATAAAAAATTGTTAGGTGAATTTAGTTATAGTTCATAATACCTAACAAAATTTGGTTAATCTCAAGTTGAATTTCTTTAACTTCAATTCAACTGAGTTTGAGTTGCAAACCGTAATAGGGGTATCAATACATACATATGTAGGTATATACATATTTATAGATCTATGCGCCTTACCTTAGGTGTTAGCAATCCAGCATTATCATATGCCTCGGCATAACTGGTATTATATAGCGACTTGACAAAATCAATTTCCGAAAGATTTTCGCTAATATGACTCTAAAAAAATAAAAAAAAAATTTATTCACTTCTAACATTTACATACAAAATTGTTGTGCTTATTAGCCTAAATTTTTACCTGTATATGCAAATCATTTTTGTGTGCAATTTCTCCAAGTTTGGCCATTAATTCTTTGGTACAACTCAAAGCAAATCTTGGTGTAATAGTGGGTTTGACCAAATCTGTCTCCAGTTTTTGTATATCTTTTACGAATTCCTCTGTAGAAGCTATAGACTTATCTGTCGTTTCACTGATTTTTAAAATAGAATTTTAAAATTCAAATATTGTATCTTATTTTTTTTTTTTTTGGAACATACACATAAAATTCCGGACTATTTTGATTCGAACAGACTTTTCCAATCAACGCGCGTTGACCTTGGCGCAAGGCTTCTTTTGCTAAAATTAAAGTGCTCTCTTTGTGATTGGTACCAAAATAGGATGCAAGTGTGGTGCCCGCCTTTATTGTATTTTCCTTTATAAGCAAATAATGAAAAAAGAACACATACATATATAATATTAACCAGTAAATATGTGAGTATCTACCAACGTATTCACTATCGAATTTTATATAAATCTCATTATTTTTGCTTCTACATTGACTCAAAGCTAGTTATGACATGAAATAAATAAGAATTGTTAAATGCCTACATACATAGGCACATATGTAAATACATACTATGATACTATGAATATATTTCTTTAAGTAGAAATCTTAGAAAAATTCATGTTGAGTGAATCAAATTTGAATTTAAAAACAAGTGCTTACACAGCTTTTCTAATGAACTCACCACAACTTTTGCGTAAGTTTTCTGCGCGAACTTCTGGTCTGCATATTTCGATTCCAATGGAAATGTGTAGGAATTCAGCCAATCCAAAAGAGGCATATCTAGACCAAGCCCGATTTGTGCTACTTGGGGTGCGTGAATATGACAATCAACAAAGCCAGGCATAAGAAATTGATCATTGCTCAGTCGTTCAACAGTAGCCTCTTTAAAATTTATGTGCTGCGTTAACCATTCATCATAAACGAATTCATTGCCAACGCCAACAATCTAATAAAAATGATAGTTACGAATATGGTTATTAAGTTATTTTCAGTAAGATAGAATTATACCATTTTTCTCTTTATTTAGAAAGACAGGCATACATACGTACTTATACTAAATGAGCATACAAAATATAAACAAATACATGTACATATCCGCACGTTTAAAAGACAATTGAATTTTGTATCACATTACTTTGCCTTTCGGATCAACTGCAATAAATCCACTTGTAAAGATCTCGAAGTCATTCAAAGACTTAGTGTGTATGATTTGCCCAAAGAAAACCTTTGCCATTTTTTCAACTATAAAAGACGTCAGCACCTTTCGATATAACTTTAACACATTTGAAAAAGCTCTTCAAAATTCCACGTTACTTTCGTATCGGCTAATGATTGCTCACTGTTTATAAGTTCACAAACAAGCTCTCTAATTGTTAAAACTTTACTTACTAAGATGTACACATACATACTACATTTTTTAAAAGATAAGCAGTTTCTATTTTTAAATATGTAGTATGTGTGTACGCTTATACTTTTATGGAATTAAAAATTGAAATTTATGTATGTATATTTATTCATTGTTTCATTTACAATCTATCAATTTATTATGAAAAAAATATGTCTTTCGCTTGCTTTGCTATGTAATAATATTATTAATATAAAAAATAGGAGTACTTTATTCCAACTGTCGTATGGTATTTTTCCATATTAATAACCTAGCCGGGTAACCGAGTTTTCTACTTGCATTCCGCAAGGAATGTCATTCTCTGCAATGTGCGGAGAGAATTTCAAATAAACAAACATGATAAAACAGCTGTTTTCATTTTCATTTCTTTGTTAATGCAATTAGTTATTTTAATATATGTATGATTAAAAGCAATCTCGAAATAAAGTTACGACAAATTATATCCAAGAATGAGTGTTATAAAAGTCAATATATCTTGTCCTCTCTGTGGGACCGAAATTAGGGACAATGTAAATCGACTGGTGACTGATAGTTGTGGGCATAGCAAGTGTCGCCGTTGTCTCCTTGCTGATGATGAATGTTCAGAATGTTTAAAGCCGAAGCAGTATAATACTGAAAATAATACAGAACAAGACGCAGATAGTGTAATCGTTGCAAGTGGGGCAACAGTCGAGACGGATCTTAATGCTGCGAGCAAAACTACCAAGAAAAAAGGTAGAAAAGTTGCTTCTATGCCAACGCATATTCAACGATTACACAGCGATTTGGACTCCGGCGTCCGTTATTACTGTATACCTTGTGGAAGAAAATTTGGAAGTCGTTCGCAACAATACTATCATTTAACCTGTGGTAGCGATGCTTCCAAGAGATACATGTGCCAGCAATGCGATAAGGTAAGTTAGTTAAATTTTTGAAGTGCAGTAAATATATTTGTTGTAATATTAGACGTTTTCTACAAAATCCCATTTCAAATATCACTTGGAAACACATGAGGAGCGCATATATCATTGCGCAGAGTGTAACAAATCATTCTCAAATCGAATAGTTCTCCAGAAGCATGAAAGGCTTCATCGCGCTCCTTCTATTCAATGCACAGAATGTAGTAAATTATTTCGTAACAGGGAATCGCTGTCAGGTCATACCCGGCAACTCCACGGAGGCAACGAGTTACCTTATACTTGTGAAGTCTGCCAGAAAAGTTATTCTTTGAAATCTACTTTAAAGCTACACATGCAAAAACATTTTGGTGAGTGGTCAACATTCTAAATATTATTTAATATTAATTAATTTTTTTCAGATAAGAAGTATGCATGTGAATACTGTGATAAACGTTTCCAACGTAACTATACACTCAAATTACACCTTAAAAAACATACAAAGACTGATTGTTATATTTGTGGTATTTGCTTAAGAAAATTCAGTGACAATGCAGTTTTGTTGCGGCATGTTAAACTACATCAAGGTTAGTATATGTTTCAACTGAACACCCAAATAACTTCAGATTTAATTTACAGATGTCGTTAAGTTCCGATGTCGAGAATGTAATGCTACCATCATTCGCAAGGATAACATGTTGCGACATATTCGCACTATACATTCAAATAGAACTTTTGACGACTGTGCTGAAGTAATATACCCTATTAGCACCAAAGCACTGAAAGCAATTGAATATGAAAACCATATGGAAGCCTCATCACCAATTGGGGAACCAAAGACTGTAGAGAATAGTGCCGTTATCAAAAGCATAGGAAATGTTCAGCCAATGAAAGTTCCAAATTATCACGTTGCCACTACACTCACCACAAATATTCAATCACCACCTACCCAATCTACCATTGCAACCAACACTTCGAACAACGATTCTACAGTTATTCTATTTCCGAAAGTACCCATAAATGCAAATATTGTGTCTGGTGGAAGTTCTACAGTTGTTCAGAAAAAAGTTAAAAAGTACGACCCAATTAAAATGTATCGAAAGATTTTGACTTCAGATCGAGATGAAAGTGCCTCCGAAAGTGATAGTGAGAAAGAAGAAGTGTATGGCATAAAACCGCATTATTCTGACAATACTGTTTCCTGTGTGAGCTTAGCAACTCCTGAAAAACAAATGACGATTAACACTTCAAATTTCAGTGAGACGCATTGGCGTAAAAACTTTAGATATACCTACCAATATCAAGACTTTTAAATATTTTTTTTACAATTAAGTATACACTTACTAATTGTGCACATGTATTTTTTAATACATTAATTTAATATATTTTTAATATTCTATAAACACGTTTGTCTTTTCGCTTTTTATATTTTACTGCAAAAGAAACGAATCGAAAAAAAAAAATTAATCAAGTTCAGTGAGAAAAAAACACATTAACTTTATGTACCTTTTAATATATGTACATATATACCATAGATAGTTTGGCCCAATGCCATCGGTTTGATGTATTCTTTGACATATTAGTACACAAAGAATGCAGACACGCATCTTCTAAAATTTGGCATTAGCCGTGAATAAGGTCATGTGATATTCCCTGCATTGCTCTATTGTTAATTTCTTTTTTAATGCTTATCATTTCAAATGGTGTGTGTGTTTGTTGCCATGCATTTGAAATAAAGAAAATTTTTATAAATCAGATGTAGGTGAACGATGTCGAACACTACACCTAAAAGTTCACATTACCGATCTACGTATAATTACTTTGACGGTATACAGAATTGGCGGGACTGCCTCGCAATGGGCCACTCACTGGAAGTTAATAAACGTCGTAGCTTAATGTGGCTTTGGCCGACGGAAAGTGAATTACTTAAATTTGGAGCATTACTTGAGACGCTCAACATAAACCACATACTTAGTATAGGATGTGGAAATGGATTATTTGAAAGAATAATACAAGATTGTCTGGGTATGTATACAAATGTAAAGAGGAAAATTAGACTGAAAAAAGTGTATTCCATTCCTTTTTTCTTAAATAGGAGTGGCAGTCAATGGTATTGAAGTCGATCGATCGTGGTGGGAAAGTAGATATGCAATTAAAAGTTTTATTAATATTAATTATTTTGACGAAGAAGAAAATCTGAAGAATTATCTACAAAAGTGTTGTAACTTGGAAAATTGGAATTTCGCATTGATGTTTTGCTACTTTAACAACCGCACTGCATTCCTTAATTATATCAAAATGTATAAAGGAAATACACTTTTAATTGTTGGACCGAAAACTGGTGTTAATGTTTACACTGAACCATTGCCGCTTGAACCACATTTTCCTGGAAGAAGTTGGCAATTAAAAGCTACATTAAACATTGGAAACCTTGATGTAATAGCTTTTTATACAAAAGACGTGCAATGATAAACTAATTTACTTTAATAAAATAGTATATTAATTAAGTAATCAAAATTTAAGTCTAGTTTCTATTAATTTCAATGTGAAATTTACAAGCTGGAATTGTTTGCACTTCAGCTGTGACTGTACTGTTTATACCCAAATTCGTCAATGCCCCTCGCACTAGGCCACAAGTGAAAAATACAAACTGGAAAATAAGCGAAAACTATTTAATCTAGTACAATATAATAATATATTTATACCTTTGGAGCATGTTCCAGTTGTTTAGTACCTGTCGATATTCGTGTAAGGAAACGAAATGCTCTATCCTGTACCACGTACATTCCGTGATTGTTAGTACGTAAATTATCAACTTGTTTCTTATAGATTAGTGTCCAGAAATCAGTACATATAAATTTCATTGTCTCCAACTCATCTTTAAATCGTGGCACATCTCGCGTTAGACGTTCTATAAGACGATACCCAGTGTTAAATCCAATATATTCCAACGATGAAAAGTCATTCTCCTATGGAAAGAAAATTAGTATAAAAGCTAATATGACATTTTTTAGTTAGGTACCAATATCTTACTTTATTATTATTATTTAGACAATAGTTTACAATTTCAGAATGCAGAAAATCAAACAGTATGTCTTCCGACATTTTAAAAATATTTTTAGTTAAATTAAACTTAGATTTATTTTATCTTAAAAAATATAAACAATTATAAAACAGCTGACAATGTGGTGTGTTTCATCAATAATATTATTACGGGGCATCTCGACAGGATAAAATTTATGTTATACTAACTGTATCGCCGTATCTATTGCCTGTGGAGGCTCCCTATTGCTTATGGGAAGCAATATATGTAATACTGTCAATTTCATATTTTATAAGTGTACGATTACATGAAGCAACTTTTGTTGCTGATTCTCGGGCGATTCTCTTTTGCTGTTGCCCATTACCTTCACACGAGCAACTTGTGTTGCGCAACTCTGCTCGAGTTTTTTTCTCATTCTCTTTCACTTTCCTTTAACCCATTGTCGCTTCTTTTTCCTTATAGGTATTTGGGGCACTCTATCACATATATTAATCAGCTCTGTCAATTAAGAAATACATTTTATTTATTAAAACAAACATATATCACCCTTTTTACTATCGTCTAAATCAATTTGTATGGCTTCCTCCATACATTTCACAATATCTTTAATTAATTCGATTTTTTCGTCATACTCCATTTTCTAAAATATTTATATTATATTATGTATATTTGTATACATATTTGCAAATTACTTACCAAAAGATGAAATTAAATTTTTTAAATACATATATTCAAAATATTAATTTCAAAAAATATACGCAAATGCAACTATGTACTACGAAAGAAAGAACACGAAAGCCGAAAAACGTCGCAGCGAACTGTTACGAATAAGAACACAAAGCGAGTTGCTGAACACGGGAAACTCGGCGCGATTCTCCTCTCCTCGTCGCCCCCTCGCCACTAAACTAAGAGTTGCCGCAACAAAAGTTGCTTCGTGTGATAAGGCTCTAAGATTAATAAATTCTGAACTAGAGGCAAACCTAGGGCTAAGCAACTTCTTCGTAGGTACTCAACCATTTTTGTTAAAGGCGATTTCAAAGCAGGAAGAACCAAAGTTGTGAAACATTTTATTAACACAGATGATGAAAGAACAATCTCCCAAGCTTATCCACAGTTATCCACTATCTTAAATCAATGACACATTGAACTCATTATCAGGCACAAAATGATTCTCAACGCATGAATTGAAAAGTAAGGAGATGGTCTATGGCCATTTACCGTAATGCTCTTTGGATTATGTACCGCTCCTGCAATGATATCATCGTGTTGAGCAAAAGTTTTGATGAAGATCTTAATAACTTCGTGGTTCTTCGACTATAGTTAGCGCTGGTCTAAGGTTGAGCCCGAGGAAATCTTCCTTTCCAAAAAGAAAGTAGCGCTCCCAGAATCAGCGTTTATTTTGGGTAAGGATGCTAGTAGATATGCAGTAAGAGACGTTCTTTCAAAAGTCATTGATGGGCATGAAAAAGTGGTGGCTTATTATAATCAGACAATAAGCAAGTCAGAGAGAAATTATTCTATAACTTGGAGGGAATTCTTGGCTTTAGTAAAGTGTATCAAAAATTTTCATAAGTAACTTTATAGCTATTAAGGCACAAATGGACAGATCATGCGCCATTAGAATGTAATTCAGGAATCCAGAAGGACAATAGGCACAATGGAGTGAGAAATTCCAAAGTTACGACTTCCCTATAGAATATCGCAAAGGTAATAGTCATGGGAATGCGGATACGGTCCCTGTACTTTGGAATGCAGACATTGCGCAAAAGCTGAAGCAAAAGTGGACATTATAGATGCCCAATTTATGACAATAACTTCAGACTGGGATCCGGAGGAAGTATGAAAATTACAGAAAGAAGATCCACATTTGAAATGTGTAATACATGGAGTGGAGATGACCAACGTCCAAATGGAGAAAAAATAGCTGCAGAGAGCCCAGTTGCAAAGGTATATTGGGCACAATGGAATAGTTTAAAGTTAGTGTCTGGTTGCTTGCAACGCGTATGGGATAGCGAAGGTGGACAAAGCTCCCGAAATCTGATGATTGTTCCGAAAGTAATAACTTCCGAAGTTCCCAACGAGCTGCACAATGATTCAAATGGATGTCACATGGGAGATAAATTTTGCCGTGAAAATGGGTATCCGGAAAAAGGGTGGAATTATATCCAATAATAGAAGGACGGCTAAGAAAGACCAGAATTAAGGAAAGGTGGAGGGCGGTGTGACGAACTCCGATACGAGAATAAAATAGAATCGATGATTAATACGAGGAATGGTCTATTGTGCCCTCTCCTAACCTACATAGACTCACCTAGCCCCAGCGCATCGATGAAGTTCAATAGACTTCTGGGCGCTAGTGAGGCTATGCGATCCCTATCCGGAAGCATTGATCCGAGGGCCTTAGTCCTGCGTCTACAGACTGCTGTGCAGTCAATCAGCAGGTGCTCCGGGGTTTCAGGCTCCAAGTCGCAGAACCGGCAGTTAATGCAAGAGGATAGGCCCATGTTGTACAGGTGCCTATTCAACTTGCAGTGGCCGGTATACCATGCGACCAGTAGCCTGAGTTTGTTCCTGGGGAGGTTTATTATAACCTTGAACCTGCTTAGATTGTATCCTCCCATTAGCAACTTGGCATGTCTCATACCACGCGTTTGCCGCCAATGCTCCTCTCTGCCCACTCCTTCTTCCCTGCGAAGTAGCTCCTTTATGGTATGTGGACCTACCCCAATAAAGGGTTCCGGTCCCACCATCTTGGTGGAGGCTGCGGAGCGGGCTAGCTCATCCGCTAGCTCATCCGCCAGTTCATTACCGGCTATACCTCTGTGCCCAGGCACCCAGATTAGGTGTACCTGGTTACGTTCTGCAAGGCTGTTCAGCCTCTCCCTGCACTCTTGCACTAATAGCGATTTGATTTCGTAAGAAGAGATCGCTTTTAGCGCCGCTTGGCTATCGCTGAGAATGGCTATTCTCTCATTGCGATAGTTGCGATGGAGGTTTATTTCTATAAACCGACTTATGGCAAAAACTTATGCCTAGAAAATGCTTGGGAACTCTCCCATGGGTATGGAGAGCTTAGTGCGTGGGCCCGCGATCCCCGCACCGATTTCCTCCGACATTTTCGATCCGTCGGTGTACCACCTTAGCGTACTATTCCTCAGCATCAGTTCGAGGTTGGAATCATTCCACTCGTCTTTGTTGCCGAGGGTGACCTTAAACTTCTTCTTGAAGTTAACTGTTTTGGTAGTGCTGTCCCTCGGGAGGAGGGCTGATGGTACATCGCCACTTATCTTTTCCATCCTCTGGGACGAGATTACCCTACCTTTGCCCCACCCCTCTGCCGTTATTTGCAGAATTGTGTGCTTGGCTACCTGACCGATAACCAAATGAAGCGGAGTAAGCTCCGTCAGAACCTCCAGTGCTGCCGTTGGACAGGTACGCATTGCGCCCGTCATGCAGACACAGGCTAGCCGTTGCAGCTTCGATAGCTTGGTCTTAACCGAAGTCTGCGACGCTATTGAGGCCCAGGCCACCGCCCCGTATGTGATTATTGGTCGCACTATCATGGTGTACAACCACCTGAGGATCCTTGGCTTACAGCCCCAGGACTTGCCCGCCAGCCGGTTGCACACCATTAAAGCTTTTGTTGCCTTGACCAGGGTCAGGTTTACATGCTGATTCCACCGCAACGTAGCATAATCCCTAGGTATTTGACACTTCCGGTCATTCCTATCTCTCTGCCCCCAAGTGTAAGGTTCCTGAGACCGGGTAAGGACCTGCGTCTCGTAAACGGGACTACGGTCGTCTTGGAGGGATTGATGTTTAATTCAACCTCTTTACACCACATCTTCGCCAGGTTTAGACCTCTTTGTATTAGGTCACAGAGAGTATCTTCGTATTTGCCTCTTGCTATAATTACAATGTCGTCCACATACCCTTGGCAGCGGATCCCATTGTTCGTTAGCAATACTAACAGGTCGACTAGACTCCATAATAATCGATGATAAATTCAACTAGACAGCGAAATTCAGAGATGTCAGAATATTGGAGTTACGAATTGTTGTTAATGATCTAGCATATACCCTGCAAGACGGGTAGCTGTTAGCAAACGTGTAAGCGGCTTGTTATTGTTCACTTTTGCATTCGTTAAAATATTTGTTACTTTTGTTCAGAGAGTGGGAAAAAAGTAACACATAGCTATTTGATGTTCAATGGTTATCTCGCTCTAACCAATGGCAAATATCGCATGCTGCCTTGTTCTAACAGAATACATGCATTTGTTAGCAAATCTCTTCACAGTATGTTACGGGTAACAAATTCTTTTGTTAGCGCATTGCTTACCTATGTGTTATGGTTAACAAAAAGTATTTGTTACCCGAATATCTGTTAGTGTTATTATTTTCGTTATCAGTTTGTTACCTATAACATATAAGCATGTTGGCAAGAACAAGCAGTAACAAGATTATCTGTTACCCATTTGCTACTCCTAGCAAATTCAATTCTTTTAAATAAAATTCAGTTCTTTTATTATTTCGCTTTATTTAATAATAACATCAAAATAATGAAATATTTACTTAAACTAATAGCGAGCTCTACGTAATGCTCGTCCTCCAAGTCACCGGTGATGCGGCTAATTGAATGGTGCGTCTTTGTTATACGCATCCAAACGCTCTAAATGATTTCTGTAATATTAAAAATTTTAATTACACACACGACATTTAATTCACAATGCTTACCTTTTTCTCGTTGTTAATCTTTTTCGTTTACTCTATATAAAAGAAATTAATAACATATATAGTATAAATGTATATACGAAATTAATTATAAAATATCAAATAATGAAATAACGAACTTACCTCTTTAAAAACCAAAATAAACTGCGCTTTTCGTTTTCTTCTTCTTGAAAAATTGGGCATTCGTCTCTCCTATTCTAGCAAGTTAATATTACAATATGTTTAGAATGTCAATAGTTTTTCTCTATCTTACTTACGTATTTTCCCATTCAATTGAAAATTCCAGAAAATGTAACAGTGTTAGTGAACAGCTGAAAATGTTTCAATGTGTTTGTGCAATCTGTTACCTCCGTCTTGCAGGGTAAGGGCTGCCGAATTGTGCAACAGGCATTTATAGTTCTATGTGCAGTGCTGTTGTGATAAGAGCATATGAGATATAAAGAAGAAGTTGTTAATTCGGGTGAGTAATGAAGCGATAAGTTGTTGGAATTAGAAATAAAGATTAGTATATAGAATATATATATAATAAGTAAAGCAACAACTTCCGATCTCATGTTTAAGTAACGAACGTGAATATTCAAAATGAAGTTGGCCTCAAAATTGTGTATAAAGTTGTGTCGTATGTAGCGGCAACGGCAATTTCTAGCCCAACTCAATCAACCAACAAACTGTTGCGTGTATGCCTTCCATTATAATATAAATCAGCTGTAGTCGATTTATTCTTTTATCCCATCCCCAATTAGTGTAAATATATACATATAAATAAATACATATATATAAAGATGTTTATACGAGCATTTTAAAATAAAAGAAATTTCTATAAAGTTTAAATAAAAATTTTAATGAGAAATGGGTTTCATAAATATCAGCTATTAATATAACTTATTTATAATATACTAATAAGAAAACTAATAAAAAATGGAGAAGTGTAAATCGCCAACTGAACAAACTTTAATGGGAAGTAATAGTGATGAAAAGTATTACCTGGTTAGACGTCTTCTTTTCCAATGTGTTTTAATTCTTTTATGCTTGGCCAGTTATTCACACGCACTCAATGGAAGTTTCGTTTTCGACGATACCGTAGCTATCGTAAAAAACGTTGATGTGACGACTTATCCAACAAATTGGACAGCAATATTTAAAAATGATTTTTGGGGCACGTCATTAATCAGCCCAGAATCGCACAAGTCTTACCGGCCACTAACAACATTGATATTTCATTTGGAGTATACTATCTTTGGATTTCGCGCCAAACATATGAAAGCTATTAATTTATTATTACATTGTATAAATACTCTCCTCGTGTGGCAACTTCTTCGCAAGCTCCGATTTGAAACAACAGTTTATAACCAAGTAGCCGCAGTAGCAGCAACATTTTTCGCAATACATCCGATTCACACAGAAGCAGTTTGTGGAGTAGTTGGTCGAGCTGAATTGATATTCTGCACATTATATTTAGTAGCGCTCTTGCTTACTTATCACAGAACGCGTTTAGGTGCTGGTACTGATGTATTGATTATCTTACTGACTGCAGTAGGTATATTCTTTAAGGAGACAGCTATAACTATTCCAGTTGCATGCATTTTTCTCGAATTCGCAAGAACACAGGTTTTTATTTACCCTTGGAGAACACAATTGAAATTCATATGTTCATTTCGTAATGCCGCATATGCAGTTGCTACTGTTGTAATAATAATATTTCGTTTGTGGCAACAAAATTTTCAGATCCCTCGTTTCAAACCAATGGATAATCCTATAGCACTTAATGATGATCTCTTAACTCGCATACTTTCTCAGAATTATTTATATGCCATTAACTGGTGGATTCTTTTATGTCCACAATGGCTAAGTTTTGACTGGGCTTTAGGATGCATTAGATTAATTACAGACATCTGGGATTTGCGCTTGCAGGCAGTTTTGGCTATGTATTCCCTTGCAATGGTTGCCATTATTAATAGCAGACAAAATTTCGCACCCTTATTTGGACTGGGTCTAATGGTGATACCTTTTCTGCCGGCTTCAGGAGTTATTAAAGTTGGGTTTGTTATAGCTGAACGTGTGCTTTATGTACCATCTATTGGCTTTTGTTTCTTAGTGGCACAAGGTTTATGCTTTGTATATAACAGCAATCCAAAACTATGGTTGCTACAGTTATATAAGTGGACACTGATGTTATGTTTCATCTGTCTACTGTTACGAACACGAGAACGAGCTAAGCAGTGGTTATCAGAAGATAGTCTTTTTGCTTCGGCATTAAAAGTCTGCCCCAATAATGCTAAGGTATCTATGATGCATCTCTTATATACAAATATTTTGAACGCATTACGAATTTCAGGTTCATTATAATATAGCACGTTTGGCAACGGATAGATTAGATCGTGACAAAGCGCTCACACATTATCATAAGGCCATCAGTCTCTACCCACAATATGAATCAGCACTTATGAATTTGGGAAACCTATATCGTGAGATGGGTGAGCTAGACGATGCCGAAAAATACATTAAAGAAGCATTAGCAGTAGTACCTGATTTCGCTACTGCTTGGATGAATTTAGGAATTATTCAGGCAGCACGCAAAGATTATAAAAATGCATTACTAAGTTACAAAAATGCATTGAAATATCGGAAGAACTATGCTATATGTCATTACAACTTGGGCAATCTTTATCTTGATCAGAAAATGCCTAGTGAAGCGATGCAGCATTGGCAAGAAGCAATCGCTTTGAATCCCCGTCAACCCAAAGCTTGGGCTAACATACTCACAATGCTGGACAACCGAGGGCTGTACGAAGATGCTATACGAGTTTCTGCACAGGCGTTAACACATCTTCCGAATGAAACAAGTATTATGTTCATACGAGCTAACGTTTTCGGAAAATTAAAGCACTACGTGGAAGCTGAAGAGCTGTACAAGCATATAATAGAGGTGGAACCATTAAATGTATTGTTTCATACGAATTTAGGCGTTCTGTATCATCGTTGGGAGAAACTAAATGAAGCCATAGAGAGTTATCAAAATGCATTGAAATTAAATACGGAAAAAGCAATGACTGCTCGAGAAAATCTTAGCAAGCTATTAAAGAGAAAACGAAGAGAAAAGTTAAGCAAAATCGTGTTGTAAATTTATTGTCGATTCTTCAATTATTCGAAATTTAAATTGAAATTCTTATGGGATTAAAAAGTGTAGTCTAATTTCATTATTTAAGTAAAACATTTATAATTCAAGCATTAATATACAACACAGTTACAGTTTGGTAGCTTCAGATCCAAATGCTCTTACTATATATAGAATATTAAAAATATGCAAGTGCGAATTCCAAATTAATGCTTATTTTTAGAATCGGAATGATGCAGAAAACAGTTCTCAACAGAACAAGTTTTTTAATACAGAATTCAGTATGTATGCATGTGCTAAAAAGTACTTAATAATTATGGTGAGTAATTTAAAAACATGTATGTAAGTATGTTAGCGCCAAAGAAATATTTACACATTCCTTTGTTATTCAAAAATATCAGAAGTCGTTTATGTGCATTCGGTAATTAAGCAGTTAGTTACACATCTATTGTATTTAAGTTGGTAAAAATTCAAAACGGCAATTTAGGGGCTTATTAGACTGAATTAAATACTTATTTAAGTAAGCATCTCAGAGTGTATATAAACTGTTTAAAATGGAAAACACTGGTACAATTGACGTACCAGCATTAAGCCAAAAATATATTCAAATATATGTATACAGTATATAAATCGGTCCGTTACGTAGATTTAATTTTTTGTATACCAAACTAATCTTATCTAAAAAATATTTGAGAAACGCACTGGTACGATGTAAGTATGATGTAATTAGATTTATTATTTATTTATTTATCACTTATATACTATAAGTATATATGTATGTACATTAATAAATGTTTCAGTACTTTTAATCAAATAAATCATATGTGTTTGTATTTTTTTTATTAATATTCTATTTATCTTAAGTAATTAACAAATACAACACTCGTCAACGTAAATACGTTAATAATTAAAGAAACTGAATTCATACATACAAGAAATAAACCCGTATTTACTTTGGAATTTAAATTTTGCCTACGGTAGTATTCAAGTTAATTTGGATAATGAATTTAAGTCTTGTAATAATAAAATATGAGATTTGTTTAATGAGTCAACATTTCAAACAAGTGTTATTAACAAAAAATGTAGCGACTCAACGCTTATTAAAAATGGACAAAAATAAATACAACAAACGTGGAATTATATTTTACGTTCATCGAAGTACTACACACCATATAAATAAAATGTAATAAATATTTGAATCACAACTGTCATTAACAAGAAGTTAATATTGACGCACAAAACTTTCATCTCAAGCATTACCTCATAATACTGGGTATATGTGCAATTTCAATTCATTGTTTAGCAAACTTCTTGGCAATTATTTTAATCTACAATTTGAATGGAAATAAAGTTAGTAAAATGAAATGAGTTTCATTTAAAATGCGCAGACAGGTAACACTGTAAATATGTATAAAATATTTATCCAAAAGGAGTTACTAAATATGCAAAAATTAAGTAAGTCTTAATGTTTGAGATACGTTTAGGATGCACTATTTTAGGATGGATCCAACTGATGCAAATGAGAGGACACTATTCTTTGCTTTAGATAATAGTAAATGTAGTTAGTTCTGAATAAACAGTGAGAGTTTAACATTTTTGTACAATCACATTATGCAGGCGCTTGACTTATAAATTAAAATGAATGAAAAGATGCATTAATATGATGAATTGGTATGGATTTCACTTAAACAATTTAGAGTAATACAAATTCTTCAGTTTCCTCGTCATCATCGTCTTGCGCATTAATATATGTCATGCTATTCCTTTGAAGATCGAACTCCTGCTTCATTTGAGTCACTTGTTGCTGCAATGGTTTGTAAGGGGAATCATTGATTGTGTACCATTCTTCCTCTGGACACTGTCCGCGTGAAAATGTAAAAAGTGGATAGTTCATTTCAGAATATTGAGCACCTTCACTGTGTCCACCAGTATGTGATGAAGATGTAAGTTTATCCATTGCTCCGGAGGTGCAACGCATCGGATGTAGATACTTAAAAATTATATTTTAGAGAAAATAAAGTTTACATAACAATGTAGTAAAATCATAAATTAAGCAAACAAACAGAACTTACTAACTGTACACTTTCCACAAAATTATCAAAATCAATTTTCGTGGCACAGTAAAAACCGATGCAACAACTTGGATCCATTTTAGAAGTCTTCAATTTTCGAGGTGATTTACAATGAAAGGATTGTAATGAGAAATTATCCTGATTAACATCGACCATTTCTTGGCAATAATGAGGATCCAAATGTATTAGTTTATCTTCTAAAAAATTATAAACAACTAAGAAAACATATCCCCTCTATTAATGTGATAATATTACCTTGGAATCCAACGAAATATAATGAATGTTTTGGCCTGCCGCCTATAATACCAATGCAATATTCTGTACTCAGTAATAGTTTCAAGCAATGCGCGTAAACGGGATTCAGTTTTTCTGATCCCAAACGAAGTGGTATTAACAGAATTAACGATTTCCATTGTTGTTTTTGTGATTTTGGCAATTCAGTACGCCGTGTTGTTTGCCAGGGAACATGCTTTTGAGGAGATGGCTCTCGTATTCGACATTCTTTTTCCACATCTTGCATATAAACTATAAGTAACAATGCATTCGATTTTCAGTTAGTATTATTACATTTTTAACTAAAAGGCTTTTTACAATTATGCTTTCTTTTGATCCCTTATTTATGACTTCGTCTTAAAAGTGTAATCAAAAATTATTTGCAATTGAGAAACTTGAATAATAAGATGACAATAACTCACTGGTACAATCCTTAGCTACATAAATTGTTATATTATCGAAGTCAGCATTTTCTTGAGCCGCCATTTTCAGTGCTTGTCTGCAAATTATTATAACGCATTATAAACATAATTTTGCTTCAAACGTCACCATTTACTTTAGAAGATATGAAACGGATGCTGGACCGTACCAATCGCCTGGCCTTTTGCCCATTTCTTCACCCAAGCTAACCAGAGCATGTATGGAAAAAGGACTGCTCTTTGAAGAACTATCGCCAAACCACTTAATAATTTTTTTATGCATATTGTCTTCAAAAGTAGAGTGTAACTGCGTTTCTGCATCGTAACGCCAACCTTAAAAATACAATTATATTGAGTTGAGTTATTGTTTTGAAACAATTTTTTGCTTACTTCTGCCTAAGAAATGGCAAACAAGCCCTTGTGCAAGCAACATTTGCCCGCTGCGAAGCATGCAACCCCAGCCGCAATCAGATGTGTAACTAGAACCATTCATTGTCGGGAATTCCCTGCGGTAAGTCATCCAAATGCGGCTATAAAAATCACGACGGAAACCCTCAATACCCTCCTCCCATGGATGATCGGCTACTTGATTCTCTACCGCATCCATACCTAATTCTTGTGGAATTACTATTTCATCTACTTGGTGAGCATTGAGTGGCGGATAAATATTGCTGATGGGGACAACATGGTTATCACCCATATATTGTTCTGGCGTTTCGTAAGAGCTACTATTTATTGACGTTGAAATTACGCCACCAGAGTTTGTAGTGAGTTCAGTAGAGCTTTCCATGGATGATGGTGGAGTATATTTGCGGTGATAACATCGCCCCAGAAGCCATACTGGCTGTTCTTTAGAAAAATTTGGTTTGATTTTTCCGCTCCAACCATATTTGACGTTATGCCACATTGACAAAAGTTTTGATTCCATACCCTTATGGGGTGTGCGGCTGACTGCAGGCATTCCGTTTGTAGAGTTCGCAATATCGATCTCGTCTGCGTCAGTCGATGTGTTTGCAGTAGTTGCGCTCGAATATAATTGCTGGAACGCATTCATAAATCGTGATGACGCAGAAATCTTACGTTGCGGTGTTGATATATCCCCGTTTAATACGTCCGTTGATGTGTTAAAAGGCGCTGTTGTTTCAGTGGTTGTTGCGGTCGATGCACTCAAATTTCCTATAAAAGTTGCATTGTTACTCTCACTACTGACTGAAGGCAACTGAATGGTTTGTATTGTCGCAGCTTGCTCTTCTTCTTCAACTGTAACGTCGGCAACTGCGGGTACTACTACACTATCCGCCCCTTTGGATGCAGCAGTTTTGTCATTTGATTTAATCGCATTTGGTAACGGTGGAGTTGTACTCCCTTGAATGAGACTTAACTTCTCATCTGTCAACTGCGACAGTGATAATAATCCATCGTAGCTCATCTATAAATGAACAATGTCATTATATTGTTTAGTACATAAAAATATTTACTTCACCGATAACGAAAAATTCTCGAGTTTTTATGACTAATAACTGACTAACTTAAGGTCCCAAAGACACTTCTTAATTAGAACTAGACAATTATATACAGATATGAAGTAATTCACATATGCACTTACCATTTGTCGTTCCTTCTTATCGTAATGAAGAGTACCTGGCCTTTTTCGTCTCTACTGCGCGATTACCCAATTGGTATGACAAAATATTTTGTTGTTGACGCCTACCCCGATATTTAAGATAAGATATTTATGTGATAAGAATACTATTAATATTAATTAGCAGTTTTTACCAATTCTTGCCCAAAATTGATTTGCTAATGCTTAGGCGAATGGAGAACGTTAACCAAAGAATTTGAGTACAATTTAAAGTGAGAACACATTATCTCTCATTTTTTCTATTCTCCTAATACAGTGCATACTTTCGAAAATATTGTAAACAAAATTTTATTTACTAAATTAAGTACCTCGAATTCTTCAACTTTGCTCGATTTGAGTTTTATTTCTCTAGAGAAACTAACTGAGTTGTTTGAAAAGCTCCAGCATCCGTTGAAATGTTTAGTTTCTTCTATAGGTGTAGTAAGTTGCATAATATAAAACTTTTATACTGTGAGCGAGTTTTTCCAAAGTATTATTCATAAGATACCATTTTCCAATTTATTTAGGGAATTTATTTATTTTAAAGTATTGCTTTTACAATGATATTCTCCACAAGGAAAACTTCGGACATATTTATTAGAATTTTTTATTATTATCTGTGGTGTGTCTTATACGAAAAATTAATTTGACGGTTAATTTTTTTGACGCTATACTTAAACTTAGCGTTATCGAACTATATATAATTGTATGGTTGTGGAATTCAGTATTGATTTGCATAAATGTTATTTGCTAAGTTAGAAAATTGGACACTGCTTTATTCTTTTCTATATCAAATTCTTTTCTTGCATTCGCAGTCACAGCTGGTATTGTTTTGTTTGACATTTATACTAAGGTCTTTGTTTATACGCCCTTTACATCTTCTGCCGTTTTGCTTTCAATATGTTTTGTTTACAATCAAAGAATTGACGTCGCTTGTCAACAACTGAGCGCATAGTTACATATTTCACAACAACAAATTTAGGTGAACGTAAGGTTGCCACTCTTCTGTTTCAATTTAATATGGTTTTGATCTTTACCTATAAGGTGGCAATGAAAAACAGAAGGGACAAAAAATCAATATTGTGCGAAAATTAGTGAAAATGACAACAATTTTTAGAGGTTTTCATGGAAATTGTGCTTTATTGGTAATTTTATTAATAATTTTTCTTCAGAATGCATGTAAGTAATGTATGTATAAAGTAAAATGCAAATTAGTAATGGAATAATTCCACAGCAACACTACATAGAACTTTGCGACATTATGAAGTACTTCGCAGTGAAGACTGTAGACACAAAATTGTTAAGCGCGGAATTAAACAGAGCTCACACCCCTATAACGTGATCAAGGAGGTAGAGTTCAAGACTTTGGGTAAAAATTTTCGACTTATACTACACCCGCATCGTGAGGTATTACATAGCAAATTTAAAGCATATAATGTAGACGGCGACGGTAACGAGACAGTGGTGCATTTAGGTACACGCACCTTTATAGGCATATGCCTTTGTAATCTAGTTCTATTATTTTAATGCAGATCATGATAGCTTTTTTACCGGGCGAGTATTTGGTGAATTAGAATCATCCGTAAGAGCGCACATAGATGATGGTTTAATGACAATGTCCATACATCTGCCGGACGAAACATATCACATTGAGCCATCGTGGAGACACTTACCACGTTCGGCAGAGAAGACGATGGTAGCGTATAGAGTTTCTGATGTGAAGTTAAATTGGAATAAGCATGGGAATGGTGGGCAAATGCCTTGTGGATATATTAAAGAAGGTTTAGGTAGATATTGAAATAATATATCATAATTTGTAAACTATATATATATATATATCATCCATAGAATTGGAAACTGTTGATATGGCAGATGATAATATGGATGGCCATCTACATCATGAGAATGATATTACGAAATCTCGTAGAAAGCGACAGGCGGATCAGTATGAATACACACCTACAAAAACTCGTTGCCCACTTTTGCTTGTGGCTGATTATCGTTTTTTTCAAGAGATGGGAGGAGGGAATACCAAGACAACAATAAATTACTTGGTACAGATAATGAAAATCTAAAACTTTAATAAAATAAATATTACGTTTTCTTATAGATAAGTCTGATAGATCGGGTCCACAAAATATACAACGATACTGTATGGCAGGATCGAACTGTAAGTAAACAAATGTCTGAACCTAGTTGCTCACTCTTCAATAATTTAATTTTTTTAAGGATCAGGAAGGCTTTAAAGGTATGGGGTTTGTGATAAAGAAAATAGTTGTTCATTCTGAACCGACGCGGCTGCGAGGCGGAGAAGCTCATTACAATATGATTCGTGAAAAGTGGGATGTGCGCAATCTACTGGAGGTAAATATGGTGAAAAATTTTAATTTGTAAGTTTTGGCTAACTGTAGGCCTTATTGAGGTTATCAAACATCCATTGTACATTTATGCTCTCTCTGCTTTTTCTTCTCATCTCCTAATATTATGATATTTGTATTTGGTGTAGGTGTTTTCAAGGGAATATAGCCATAAAGATTTTTGTTTAGCACATCTTTTTACTGATCTAAAATTTGAAGGCGGTATTCTGGGCTTGGCATATGTGGGTTCTCCTCGCCGTAATTCCGTTGGTGGAATTTGTACACCAGGTTACTAAAATGAAAATAAGAGAGTTTTAAAATATCAGTTGAAAGCATTATTTTGTTCCTTTATTTTACTATATGCCGATGTAAATAATTTGTGTTTAAACTTATAGACATTGTTATTTGCTATCCCATTATTTTTTCACATATACTTTTTAATATGCTTACTTCTGTTAGTTTTACATTCTCCCGTTCGGTTCAAAGGCTATATTTTTACAATTTAATATGTTTTTTTTACTTTAAATTTTTTTGTATATGTTACTTAATAGAGTATTTCAAAAATGGCTACACCCTGTATTTGAACTCGGGACTAAGTAGCTCCCGAAATCACTATGGACAGCGAGTTATAACCCGTGAAGCCGATTTAGTGACGGCACATGAGTTTGGTCATAATTGGGGGTCTGAGCACGACCCAGATATACCAGAATGCTCACCAAGTGCCTCACAGGGTGGAAGTTTTCTCATGTATACATATTCTGTCAGCGGATATGATGTTAATAATAAGGTAAACTTTTTTAGTAACAGAATTGAACATACATATATACAAGTATATATATACAGAAATTCTCACCGTGCTCTCTACGTTCGATACGCAAAGTTTTGCAAGCAAAGTCGGGACGATGTTTCTCGGAACCCGAAGAATCATTCTGCGGTAATTTGCGGGTTGAAGGCGATGAACAGTGCGACGCGGGTTTGCTCGGTACCGAAGACAATGACGCTTGCTGTGATAAGAACTGCAAATTGCGTCGAAACCAGGGAGCAGTGTGTAGCGATAAAAATTCACCTTGCTGCCAAAACTGCCAATTCATGCCGGCAGGAATGAACTGTCGGGACGCCCAGTATGCTACCTGTGAGCAGGAGGCACGCTGTTCGGGTACTCATGCCGAATGTCCGAAATCTCCGCCAATGGCTGACGGAACAATATGCCAAGAGCGAGGTCAATGCAGAAACGGTAAATGCATACCATTTTGTGAGACTCAAGGCTTGCAGAGCTGTATGTGCGACATCATACAAGATGCTTGCAAACGGTAATTTTATAAACTAAACAAATATGTTGATTTTTTTATTTCTAATATTGGGTTCTATATACTCGCAGTTGCTGCCGTATGAGCATAAACGAAACCTGTTTTCCAGTGGAGCCTGCCGATATGTTACCCGATGGTACTCCGTGCATACAAGGATTCTGCAACAAGGTAAATGCGAAAACAGTATTATGCTTTTGACCAAAACGCTTCTATTACATGTGTATTTGTGTTTTTACTCTTAGGGTGTGTGTGAAAAAACGATTCAAGATGTTGTAGAACGCTTTTGGGATATCATCGAAGAGATAAATATCAATCGCGTTTTACGTTTTTTAAAAGACAATATTGTCAGTACGTATAATGCTGAATTTAAAAACCTTTTTTATTGTATTCATTATTATTTACATTCTCAGTGGCCGTCGTAGTTATCACTTCAATATTTTGGATTCCAGTCAGTTGTGTAATTTCATACTTTGACCGCAAAAAACTACGTCACGAAATGAAACAGTTGGAATGGAGTAGTAAACTTGATTTAATTCATCCCAGCGATCGCCGACGAGTTATACACATCAGGTGCGTGTGCGCGCGCGCGGGTGCACCCCGGTCAGCATGCGAAAGCAATTAACACATGTATATAAATTCTTACTTTTTCCTTTGTAAGACACTAACGTTCAATATGTAAATTTGATTTATTATCAATTACAGAGTGCCGCGTCAAAAAATATCTGTATCGCGAATGTAACAAGTGTTGCTATAAAATGAAGCGGATAAACGGGTGCATACGAATTACTTAATTTATATACAGGAGATCAGATGAAACGCACACAGCTTTTTCAATGTACATGCCAACATCATATGTATATTTATGCAGCCGTGACTGAAAGTATTTCGACTCTGGATAACATTGTACCATATGTTGCATCCTGTTTATACTGTCATGTCTAATCTTTGGTCAATCGGTTGTTTAAAATTTATTTAATTTCTGTAATATCCTCTCGAAATAATAATCAAGAAACGGTAGCAAAATTGCCTTAACCTTTACAATCCTGCCGTAAAATCATGGAGTGAAAACGCCTGAGTATAAACACTTTTAGTCAAGGATGCGTTTTGTAAATACACATGTAATTGTACATACCCATACGCTGTATGTATACACACAATCAAATTTTGTAAATCACGTTCAATAATGAAAATCGATTTCTTTTAGACTCAACATCTTTTTTAATTGATATACCATTACTTTCGTGGGTTAATATTTGATTTAACTTAGTTAGGAGTTGGTAACAAACCATGAATGAAAAATTTGTCTCCAGCACATGAAATTAGTTAATAGTGATTATTAAATGAAAACAACGTAGATGGTTTTCGTTTGGAAAAGTCTCTTATTAATAGAGTTAATATTATTACTATATAAGAAAATAAATGGAAGTTGTACAGTAAAATTGAAATTACTTTTTCTAATATAAAAATTAGTTTCGTAGTTAAAATTTGTTTCCTTATTGTATTAGAAATTAATTTTAATCATCATTCCACAGTACAAAAATACATTTTCCTTTCAATTATTTTAAAGGTAGCAAACTTTCGACATACGGTCAATATTCTTATTTTAAATGTACAAAAATATGATTTCTATTACAATCCTTTTATGTAATAAACTTAACTTGGGTATAACCATTAATTACTTCCTGCTGAATGTAATTTACATTCATTTTCTTTTATGGCCATTTTTTCCATTTGTTTGTGGTGGCGGTGACGCTTCTTCATCGTATTCGTCATCATCCTCATCATCCATTTCTTCATTTTCAGACCAAGGGGCCTCGCCATACTCAACAGAGTTTTGACCGTATAAATTTTGGCCATATAAATTTTGACCGTACATATGAACGGGCCCTGTCCCCTGAATTAGCTTGAATGTCACTGAAGTATTCAAGAATTCTACATTGGGACGTAAAGCGCGCGTTTCTCCAGCTTTAAGCACCGCAATTGGTATTTTTAATGTCTCTTTTTGATTAATTCTTGTTTCGACCTGAAAATATTTTTTTTTGTGTAATTATGTTTATATAAATACATATGTATGTTGGAAGAATGCAAATTCTCATAATAATACTGTACTAAGCAAAACATTCTCCCTCGGTAAAAATAAATAGCTTTTATGGAACAAAAATAAACGACTTAAAAACGACACGTTTTCCTCATTACTTACACATGTATTCGTTAAACGGGCACTCACCTGTACTACATTGAATTCACCGTTTTTAGCTTCAGCACCAAGGCAAATCTGCTTGATTACCAATTTTTGGTCTTCGGCGGTATTAGTTGGCTCTTCCATTTCATATTGCGCCAAAGGTTCCTTTTCGCTAAGCGTCACTCCTGAAACAGAGTATATACCATACCTTTATAAATAAGTTCTAAATTAAGAAAGCAACATGCCTATGAAATATTTTTTATTTATGTTCAGGAAACAAAATTTAATTGGTTACCATAGAATTCCTCTCGCTCCATTTTTAACAGAGATTAAATAGTTTTCAATGTCAGATTATTTTACTTTTTACTAATTTTTAGTCAAACACTACACGTGCCAACCACCAGAACCAACACACACGAAGATGTATTCAAAGAAAGCGGCAAATATAAATGAACATCAAATCTTTTAAAGTACAGAACTGAAATGTGAAATATGACAACCAGGAATCGAAAATTGTCATGAAGCAAGCTACGAATAAAAATGGCGTCAAAGAAAACAACTATATTCTAGTGCTGCCAATGGTAAATTTGTTGATTCAAGTTGCCTTTGTTAAGTATCTGTCGGCAGAGAACGTTTAATATAATAAAATTTAATATTAAACGTTCTCTGTTTATATCCTCTAATATATAAATTGTATATATGTATGTATTGTATGTGTGTTTATATAATAGTTAATCAAACCTCTAAATTTTTTTGTGATATGAAAGCATTTCTTATCAAATTTCAGAACAGTTCTTAGTTTTAATTAACGCACCAGTAATACAGAAAAAAAAAATCTCAATTATTTTGTTACCTCAAAGTTAAGGCTTACCGCTTTATGTAACTTTATATAAAAACTATAACGATTGCTACTTACTTACTTACTTGGTTATTATAAAGTTGAAATTAAAACTTCGTCTTTTATTTAAGTGGACTTGAAGAATTATTATTAGAATTAGATGGGATTTTTTTCAGTTAAGATATTATTCCTAAACCTAAATCCATCACTCTTAAAATAATCATCATTTACGTTCTGAACACATAGAGCGCGACAGACTGCAAGCCGCATCTGTCAGATATTAAAATACACACGTTCTTAAGGACATATTTATTGAGGCAGCTGCACAGCTACTTAACGTGTGTATTTTAATGTTTGATAGATGTCGCTTGCAGTCTGTCGCGCTCTATGTGTTCAGCACATTAATCGTAAACAGTTTGGTAATTAAGAGATTTCAATGAGTTCATGTGGCAACACTCTGAAGCGGTTTGTTTTTGACGTTTATTTCTGGAATCATTTTGCGAATAGTCGAGTTAAAGCAAATATAAGTTGACGGCATCTTTTCGCAATCTTCCTTTCCCGTCTTGCCGGCTTGATTTGGACCAGAGAATCATTTGCTTTTTGCTCGTTCGTTCGTTTGTTCATTCGCTCGTTTGTTCGATTTACACAATTGCTGTTCGGGTTTTCTGTGCAAATTCTTAGCGTGTATTTCTTAACTAAAAAATCAAAACTTATCTAAGCAATCACAATGTCGGAGGAATCTTTTTATGGTAAATATAAATTATTGCATTCGGTTAAATAGCTTGCAGGGTCTATTTTAAGAATTTTTGCACTGGCAATTCAGTTTAACAAGCATAAAAATGGCGCCGTCTGCTCTTGGTTACCGGTTGAGATTAGAATCTCAAAGAATAGTGTGGCATACAAATCTATCGACTTGAATAATTTAGAGAATTCGTGGTAAATTGTTATTTTTTATCTTTAGGTGTCACACTCACTGGCCAGGATAGTTCAGTGCCATGGGATGTGCTTTCCAATGATGAGGATTTTCCCCGCGGACAAAGACTCATCATCAAACAGATTTTGTTGGGCGCTGAAGCGAAAGAAGACGAGTTTAACGTTGTGGAGGTAAGCGAAATATGTATAACATATTAATGGTTTAATTAAAATGTTACATAGTAGGTATACATTCTGAAACACAGCACGTGTGTATGTATACCTGCATTATAAATTTTATGTGCTACTGTGATTATAAAGCCGTTTTAAGTGTGGTCTAATGGGTAAATTTTAGAATAGCATCCCCCGATTTCGGTATGTGCGGATATATACATAGTTGCCGCTGGCTTACGGTTTTTGAGATTTTTGCATTTAAAGTTCAAAAATTCAACTATTTAAAATGCGTGTTTCTCCTATTTATAATGAATTCCACACTTATATTTTTAACTTTTATATCCACTAACACTTCACTTATTCGTTTCTCCCCATTTATTTTATATTAAATAGTGCAAAAATAAATTTTATTCAATATTTAAATTTTGTTCAATTCTTTTTGCTTGCACAATAACAAAAGGGTGGCATTCTAACTAATAACAGGTGCTAACTTACGTATATATTCACAAAAGAAGCAAAAAAAAAAGAAAACAAATAAGACCCCAATGAGGAAATATTGTGTTATTAGTTTTTCGCGTTGAACTCTTATGCGTTGGCGTCCTTCGGCTGCGCTAAAAAAAAAAATAACCCTGGTCGGACCGAAACCTGGGCGATCAAACACCGGGATAATGAAAATTCTGAAAGATTTTACATAATTCGTCACACATAATGAATTTTGTATGGAGGGCATAATCTTTCTTTTTTTTTTTACTTATTTTTATTCGATTACAAAATATGGTAACACTAATTTTTTTTATTTTGCAACCTCTATATGTATAAAAAAAGGGATTTCAATGAAAGTTATTTTCGAACCATTTATTACAAAACAAATGTGTAGAACCGAATTAGGAAAATGTTAGTGGATATATATGTAAGTTAAAAATATTAGTGTAAAATACATTATAAATAGGAGAAACACGCATTTTAAGTAGTTGAATTTTTGAAGTTTAAATGCAAATATCTCAAAAAAATCATTTGCAACTATATAAGTATGTATATATATTTTCTTAATCTGGAGGAACTCCTCAATACGTATTATACATACCCATTTTAACCCCGGAATTGGGGGATGCTATTCCATATCCCAGCTAACATGCTAGTTGTGTGTTACAATAAATCAAATACTATCCGAAGTTCATATGAAGATATAAACGTTTTCATAAAGCCTTATTTTTTATTCTTTGACACATATAGAATCGAAATTTCGTCTTTACTCTCGTATCCCCAAAAGTAGAGCTGATCTGGGGCACTCATTTTGCTAGGGACTTTTGTATCACCATTAGATTTTTGTTTAAAATGTTTTACCTAGCTGTTTCCTCATAGAAAACGAAATATTTTGCCTACCTGCTAGAGTAAATTCGACCGTGAACGGGCGGAAAGATTATTTTTGAAACAATGAGAATTGGTTCATTAACTACACTTAATTAGAAATAACCCTTTGCACATCCCTCTCAGGGGGCATTCAAGTTTATTAGTAATTATGGCAATTTGAGTTTTTCTGAAGTTTTCTCCTAGAATAGCACAATAATCAAGAGCAATATAACATGAATAACATCAAAATATCGTAAAATTACTAAGAGATATATACAAAAAATGAGGGGACGAGTACTTGTCGGAACCACTTCATAAATAAACAAGTCTAAATCTGGAGGAAAAGATTTTCAAAGCCGAGTTCAATTTGGTTTGTTATTATTATATATTATTGTCAAACAAGCACCAACCAGTCCGCAATGCATATTGGGGAGTGTTTTAAAATCTATCATACTCTGCAAAATTCTAAACAATAAAATATTGATTTTTTTTACAAATAAACCAAATCATATCAGTTCAATATCATTATAACACGTGACCAAGTTCGTAAATTATAATAAGTTATTAGAGGGCTGTAAAGTGGCGCTGAGTAGCTGATAGTAACGTCTAAAATCTTGCGGAGTGCAAGGAATTAATAGTAAATATTTATTAAAAACAAATAATTAAAATAGACAGTGCACACATTTACAATGGTATGCTACAAAAGTAAAATATGAAGTGTGCCAACAAATTTTGCTATAAATAAATACCGACAATCTTAAAAACCAAAACAAAAAAAAGCAAATTCAGTAAAATATGTTACAATAATGAATGTCAACATAAAGCTTATATTTACGTATGTATATATAGTAAATAATATTAAAAAATATTATCCTTTTCTAATTCAAAACGGGAAAAGGTTTTTTGGACATGAAGGAAAGCTGGTGTTATCGCAATTAAACATGTGTAATGGGTATTTTAAAATGTCTTCTTCCTCATCTTTCAGAACAGCTTAATCTTTTAAAAGAAGACACGTTATTTCGTACATATTTTTCCAATGATGTATTCTTTTTACTTTCTTAAATATGATTGGGGGCCTGAATGATATTCGGAGGCTTGACAGGCGTTAAATTTCGATTTTGGATTCCTGCTAACACCTTATTCATAGCTTTTTCAGTTGGAACTCTTTTTTTTTTTTTTGTTCGACTTGACATGTGAAAGATCTATTTTTTTTAACATATATCCATTATTATATCTTGTAAAATATGTCTTAAAAATGTCTCTATAAGATAAAGATTATATCTTTGGCATATAATTTGATAAAATTTGACTCGTCTTAAAAAAAGGCACCTGAGTCAATATAAGCTTGTCAAAACTTAATCCAATTTTACATACAATTGTTGCCAGCCCTTAGCCTATCTTCAGTGCCTTTTTTAGAGTGCCGTTCGCTAGATTGTTTGGAGTTTCGAAGTCAATATTCACAAACCCTCGTCTCGTCATCGGGTAATGATGTGTTTGATGGATGTAGGGTGCTCAGCTACGTTGTGAAGCATCTCTTTTGCAATGTTTTTTTAACCCTTAATAAGCTAGAGTATCAATTTTGATACCAATCTTTTAAACCGAATGTTCATAAAACCTACCTACTAATTCTTTAGCTATAAAAACTTTTTGAGCTGGCGATTCATTATTTTTCTGCATAAGGTAGATATCAAAGTCCCTCGAAAAATAAAAGGGGAAGACCCAGTACCAACAGTCGACAAGACACTACAGTACTTTCTAAAAGACCCCGGACAGGTGTACAAGTACTACCCTCTACTGACGTGCGTTGCGATTGTATTGGTCATGAAAAAATATTTATGGATTCTAGAAATAAGTCTAAATTTAATAATTGTAGGAAACTTACCTCCTGGTTCTGTAAAAAGTGTAAAGTGTCGTTATGCGATAATAGAAACAATCAATGTTTCGCATTATTTCATGCATAGGTATATCTGATTTCTTTATGGCGTTAATGCCTGAAGTATAAAAGTTGATACCTGTTTTATAATCTTCCTGTAATCTATCTTGACCATATCGGGATTAAAATTTTTTTTTATTAATTTATTGCATTTTCAGCATCTTTTAACAAAACTTATATGAGGAATGGGCGGATTTATCTTCCGATTTCAGCCATTAACATACTGTCGGAGGAGACAAAAAAAATTTCTTCTGAGCAAATTTAGTTGACTTGACTGTAGTGGTTGAGGAGGTGTGTACATTAGACCTATTAACTGGCGAAAGCACGCACACTTTTTCAGTGTTATTTGCAGTTTAATATTGAACTGCAGATGCCCCCCTAATGTTGTTGTTGTTTTAACGGAAATTCAATCCCCGTTGGGATGGTAAATGTCATTTGTGTCGATGTCATCTAACGGTAGGCCCAAGAAACTTGCTGTTTCGACGGGGTCGGACCAAAGGGAGGAAGGTGTTAGATGGGTAGGGTTTGTAGGGCATGCAAAGAGGTGGTCAGTGTCATGCGGAGACTCGTTGCATGCAGGACATACATTAGGTATGTCAGGGTCTATTCTGGATAAGTAGGAGTTTAACCTGCTACAGTATCCAGAACGAAGTTGCGCAAGGGATGCCCCCCTAATGCAATTCGTTGTACTAAATAACAGTCATGTACCTCATTGTGGAGCTTAGTTAGGTCACTTTATGAATTTAATATTAATTGCGTTTTGTTCACGTGACAATCGTTCGATTCAGTATACATATCTGCAATACTAAATTCTTATGGTGCTAAGAACCATGGGTACCAAGTTTTATCGAGCTACATACATATATCAAATTTTACTGATGTTACAGCTTTCACAGACGGCCAGATGGACTAACAGTCACCTGGATTTTAGCTCGCCTCTTCATCCTGATCATTTATACATATATCACTCTAAATCTATTTATCAAGAGTATAAAAAGCTATATTACACAGATATTTATCCCTTTTTTATTAAATATCATTAACGAAATTAAACGTAAACAAATACATCTTAGGTTGGTATCGTAATTGTTTCACAATCTGTTTCTAATGTTAAGGTACTTTGTTGCATATTCGTCGATACGACTTCCTGTAATGTTTTACTGAATTTTAACATTTTGCGCGCATCAGGGTGTAAGCGACAAATGACTCCAGCGGATGGTATTTGCCAATTCCAACATAAAAGTTCACAGTTTAAGGCAAGCAAGTCTTGCTTTAAGCTTATAATATTCTGTTAAAAAAGTATTGTTATTAAATTCACAATTAATTTTTCGTCTTAAATTTTCTTTACCAGTGCCACAGTAGAGTCAATTGTGTGAATTTCTTCTCCTCTTATTACAACTTTGACAATTTTTTCACTATGCGTTGAAATATATTTAACCACTTTAGATTTTAGATACTCAGCCGAGGAGTAAGTTAAATTTTCTTGAATATCCACAACAGCTATCTTAGTGTCTTTTAGAAGCTGAAAATTAATTAACATATTCACTTTCGTATTTTGTTTTAACAAAGCCACAACAAACCTTTTCTTCTGTGATAATAATTGTAGGTCTTGCACTTTTGTATAGAATAAATAATATATTCACGACTATCCCACAAACCATGCCATATTCAAGTGTCCAGAAAAGACAACTAAGTACTGTTACCAGGAAGGGAATCATATCCGTTTCTGAAAAACATAAATACATATATAAACGTTTTTTTCGTGATTACCATATCTGTTTAATGGAATTACTATACTTTTCGAACGCCAAATTTCAGCAATTCTATCATACTCCACCATGAAAATCATAGCAGCTATTATGATAGCAGATAAGGTTGCTTTTGGTATGAAATAAAATGTATTGGTGAGAAAAGCCAAGGTCATTAAAACTAATATGCCGGTTATTGCGCCACCAAGGACTGTTTTCACGCCGCTCGCATTATTTATTGCTGTACGCGTAAATGATCCCGAAATAGGAATGGATGAGAAAAAACTGCTGAAAATATTGGCTAACCCTAGAGCTACCATTTCTTGTGAAGCGTCGATAATTTTTCCCATCGCTGTAATAGAATAATGAAATTAATTATAAAACCTAGTAAAAAAATAAAAGTATATGTTAATATGTACTTACAAAAAGATTTTGCTACAGCTATAGTCTCGAGCACAGCAATGAGGGGTATAGAGATCAGTGAAGCACCCAAATCCCCCATCATGTCTTCAAATTCAATTTTTGTGCCATTGATTTCGGTATGAAATGGTGGTATTTTAAAGGGTGGGAGGCCAGGTACAATTTTCCCGCTTACACGAAACGGCAACCAGTCGTCGCTACTGAGGAAATAACAGAGTATAATGCCAACAACAACAGCCAACGCATTACGGGACAATGATATGTATTTAGTTAGACTTTTATAAGAACTGTTAATATCTTTTATTTTCTGAAATGGCATGAGAACTCGTTAATTTAAGAACAGTAATAATTTTGCTTGTTGCCTTTACTTACACGCATAATTAGCAGCATAATTAACGTAATTATACCCAGTAAAGCATCGTTGCGTTGTGTGTTATTTATATGTTTAAAGAAATATATCCACGATTCTATGAACTCATTGCTCGAACCTAAATTGAAAAAGTTGTTTTGTATTTATTATTTTGGCTTTATTTGTTTCCTTTTATGGAAATTAATTCAATACAATAGTAATACAGTGAGATAATAAAAGAGGGTGGATTATTCTTAACTTTTAACAATAATATTTATACTTTTTGTTATAAACAATTTTTAAATTCAATTTAATTCAGCTAAATATTTTCTGTAGTCTTTTTGATTAGCAAACGTTGTACCGTTGCATAATTGATATGGATTGAAATTACGTTGAATAATAGTAATTAAACAAATCTGCATGTTTGGCCGCTAATGTAGCCTTATTACTGAGCTAGTTATGATCCAACCATGTGTTATTAGTGTTATTATTATTTCTGTTTAAGTAATAAAATATTCAAATGATTCTTACATACATGAATTTTGAACAAATGCTTATGATTAGAAATATAATTTTTGTATTTATGAATTGCATTGATCCCCTTGTACTAAGATACCTCCTCACCAATTTTCAGCCGAATCGGTTTAGCCGTTCTAGAGTTATAAATAACTCATCTATAACTAACACGTCTTTCTTTCATATATGTACATATATATGTACATAGATAGCACGCTATCTTCGATCAGTAGTAAAACTTACTTGATATTCCAAACAAGTTATTAATTTGTCCACTAGCAATTGTTATTGCTGCGGCCATGGTAAATCCTGTTGTCACAGGTATCGATATAAATTGCACCAGAACGCCAAGATTTAAAACACCCATTAGAAGTGTGATGACACCGGTAAAAAAACATGCCAATATAGCGTAATCAGCATTGTGGGTGTGCGCTTGGACCATGATAGACATAATGGCAGTGGGACCTAAAATTTAAAAGATTTCGCTAGTGTGTAGTTTATTCTCAAATGAGAGAGTTGCTTAGGGTTTCGAATATTTGACAATTGCCCAATGATTGTTATTATAATATTAGTGCAAAGATTGTGAGACATTAAGAGAGTTTTCAAATGTATGTATGTATATGAATTGTGTATTACTCCCACTTACCGATTGTCACATCCTTGCAAGTGCCAAAAAATATATAGACAAAACAACCCATAAAAGCTGAATATAACCCATATTGCGGTGTTAATCCTGCTATTGTGCCATAAACGATCGCCTGCGGTATGGCGGTTAGGCCCACCGTTAGACCCGCAACAAAATCGGGTATAAGAAAATTCAGTTCATATTTCGGTAACCAGGTAATGATGGGGAAAAATTTCTTTGCGGTGGTGGTTGTGCAACAATTCTCTGCAGATTTCAAAACTCCTTCATATATATTTGGTAGTTTCTCGTGGTAGAGATCTTCATCTGAATAATATATGTACATAAATTATCACAATTTGCAAAAGTAAATACATACATACATTTCAGTTATCAAATATTTATATTAATTTTTTTTCATTGTATGTTTTACTATCTTTTTGCGTACTTTTAATACAGATGCACATTGTTTAGCATGTTAACCCTAGAGAAGGCGCGCTCCGCAGAGTGACATGCATTGTCGCGCGTGAGCATTTTGCTCACGTACTGAAAATATTCAGTTACGTTTATATAAATAAAGTGTTACATATTTAAATTTAAACTAAATACCATTACTGAGCCTTAAGCTTAAAAAATGTTTATTATTTGACAGAAACAAAAATAAAATATAAAGGTAATTCAATTGTACAAAACATAAGAAAAAATTTGAGATTTGTTATGGAGATCATATAAAAAATTATTATTATACGTATATAAAGTATTTACATGGATATATATCACTATTCTGAGAAAACTTCATTAATTTTCCTGTCGAAACAAGTAGGACATGCATACTTTGAATGTTCAGTACAGAGTAATTTCCCACATAAATTGCAACCTTTTTTTGTGCGTCTATTTTTCCTTCTGGGGCAGAAATCACAAAAGCCGTTTTCTTTAGACTGGTTTGGTGAATCAAGACCTGGTGCAATGCGTTCCATTGAATCCTTTAGATGTTTTGGTAAAGTTTGAATGGCTTGCCGCTTTACAATATGTGGCTTTATCATGTCAAGGGCCACTTCTTTTAAGAAAGTCCTTCTCTGAGTTAAGTTCTGCGTATTTCCCTTATAAATAATCTGCGCATTTATACCAGCTATGTCAAGCAGAGTAAAAAATAGCCGCATTGGCCATCTGCAAGTTTTGCGGGAAACTGAGTACGTTCCTTTCATCTGGTCGACGGTGTCTACACCTCCCTTTGTTCTATTGTAAAACAATATTACTTCGGGTTTGTTGTTATCATCGGACTCATTATTTAACTGGCCATCCGCATGAAGAGATGAAAGCATCAGTACGACTTTTTTATTTTTCTTCATTGGAATGTAGGAAACAAGAAGCTTGTTTTCGGCATATGCAACCATTGTATCTGGGGTTGGTCTTCCTTTACTTGTAATAAATTGTGGTGGAATTTCTTTTTTATTTTTACGGATTGTTCCTACAATAGTGGTTCTATATTGTTTGTACAGCTCATCAGCTAAGGGAATAGAAACGAAATAATTGTCCATAGTTAAATTTCTTCCGGTATTTAAAATTGGTGCAGCGATTCTTTTTACGATATTGGCAGCTGTATTATCGAGCTGATAAGGGCCGGATGGCTGTTTACCACAATATACCTCCATTTTACAAGTGTAAAAAGTTCTTGCGTCGACTAATGCATTAATTTTTATGCCGTACATGGCAGGTTTATTGGGAATATATACTCTGAACTTGCATCGTCCTCTAAACGATTCAAGCATTTCGTCAATAGTGCAGTATTCTCCAGGAGTATAACAGTCACCACATGATTTGTTGAAGTCGTCAAATATTTCACGAAAAGCGGCTAAGTTATCAACTTCACTTCTAAGTGAACGTGAGTCAACGTCATCAAATCTAGTTTCACGAATTAAAAACAGAAATCGTTTCAAGGACATTGTGGCTTTGAAAATATCTGGAGCAGTGCCGTCTTGAAGCCACATCTCTTTTAAATTTGTATGGTTAATTTTCTTTAACCCAGCCATGTATAAGATACCTATAAATGCATTTAACTCGACAGAATCTGTTGATTTACAATCTCTGTCACGTCCATATGCATCACTTATTTTTTCAATATATAAATTTGTATATCTGACAATTTTTGAGATCAATGAATCAGTCAATTCAGTCAATCAGAATCAATTTCGCAATGCTTTTCACACCTGGCAGATGCGTTATAATGTTGCACTGCCTAGTGCGAACATTAGGAACAGGACGACTAAGCGCCCATTTTGTGTTTTTATCTTTGCCCCAATAAAATGTGCATTTTCCACTTTTCCAAATCATCAACAGATTGATCAGTGTCAGTATTGTGATCACTATGAATGCTATCGCAATCACTTTCAGGGAGAAAATGGTCATCGTCCTGTTCTAATTCTTCATCGGCTGAAACTTCTTCTAACCACGACGTAATATGTGATACATCCCCAGCACGGGAACAACGCTTGCTTTCCATTTTAATTACATACGAGTGCTAAAATTGATGCAAACCACCACTTTCAATGGGAAAACTTGAGCTATTGGCAAAGCAAAAAAAAACTTACGTAGTTTGTCGCGTAGTGAGCAAATTACCGCACTAAATAAACAGCCATCTATCAACACTTTAAAACATGCACTGATTACAGCGAGTGATTGTGAACAAGTGGAACACAACTTTGAGCGAAGGTACTGAGCGTAACAAGTGCTGCAATAACATAGAACATAGACATTTTTTCAATTAAAAAATTGTGTGAGCAAAATGCTCATAGCGCGCCTTCTCTTGGGTTAAATACATATGTATGTGGAAACATATCACATTTTAAATCCCATAAATGTAGCATTTATCTCATTTTTGCATTACAATTATTTCACTATAGTAATAACGGATTTTAGAACAATTTAGCCTCCTGATAGAGCTCGACTTTCACACTGAATTCTTCCCACCATTTGTTTGTAATACACGGTTATAAAAACTTGGCTCATCAAATATTTTGCCCGTCGCTAGACAAAATCATACTATCGAATTTATTTACTGCCCATAAGAATTGATAGTAAACGAAGTGTTGTTGCGAGGTTAATGTCAGAATCTTCTTTATATTCGAATTCCTTTAAGCGTCGGCAAATCTTTTATGACACTTTCGATTCCGAAACTTGCCTTTAGATTCAATTTGTTTTCTTAATTTTTTGGAGCAAATCACTTCAGTTCGTACGGCAATTGTATGATTAAATCTTTTGCAGTGTTGTTAGATTGGAGTTTATTTGTACGTAACTGAAGTCAAAGTTTCCACCAAGTTTTATAGTTTTCTCATTCAATTAAAAAAAAAAGACAATAAAAAAATGTTTTTCTTATTATTTAACTTGTTTAATTTTTTAATTACGTATAATTATTTAAAAAATGGCACTAATTTGTGGAGAAATTTGTTGTTTTATAATCTTTTCACCAAAACTAACAATTTTTTGAAATCGATGAAAGCTATATTAGCATAATTTTCTAAAACATATTTAAAGTTTTCCGAGAAAGAAAAACTTGGTTGTACTACGTTCTTTATTGCTGTTTGTTTTTTCTTAAATTTGAGCGTGTCAGTGTTTATCTGCATGCATTAAGTTTCTATGTAACTTTCAATTAACATAAAAGTAATCGCTTAATGGATTTTGTTTGTCAATATCAATACACAATAAGCTGTGTTCTGCGAAATTTTTCCTAATAAGGCCATTTCACATATTGTTGCATAGCAAATATTACTTCCTGCACACCACATTCACACATTTTGTATTCGCACCTTTTAACTCGGTCATTTTTGGCTATTTTTAGTGTTATTTTAATTAACAGTGTTTCCGTTTTCAAACTTTTTATCCGTATATCTGTTATTGCTGTTCCGATTGTTGCACCTTTGCCCACCGACTGATTCGGAATGAAAAGTTACCGTGCTTAGACGGACGTTTTTACTTCGCCCACCTGTAGCTTAACTTGAATATAGCGTTCGGCATAGTATGTGACGTTTCGTACATATACACTTCTTTTTATCATTAGTTCGGCCAATACAGACCACCCGCCTGTGTCCATAGGCTACACTTTCATCGTGTGTTTGGAAATCATCAATCATCAATCATATCAGTTCGATTGGCAGGTGTATGGATGTATGAATTTTTATTCCTTCTTAATGTTGTATGATTACTGACTTACTTTCACTTATTGAATTACGACAAACATCGAGTAAACTCTGTTTGATTGTGATATGTGTTTACGTATAGTAAGTGCACATATTTGTTTAAGTCTAAGTCTGATTAGCGAGAACTTTATTTCGTCTTGCAACATAACATATCTTAATAATACATCTTGTTCAATTTCTTTAATATTACCATTTTTTGCAAAGATTATATTTTAAAATGGCTGAACCACTATTTTTAGAGTAAGGTATTCTTAAGTTAGGTGCTCGAATTTGCACTTAGATGTCAATCAAGTCTGTTATCGTTTAATTTTGTCATTCTGGAAAATTTGTAGATGCCATTTATACATATGTATATGTGAATTATTGACAGCTTTATCAATCTGATAAGTGTTAAAATTTGAATATTGAATGTTTTTCAATGTACATTCAATCCTAGCGCAACATTCTTAAAAATCGGTCTTGTTACTTCAAAAGTGTCTAAATAAATTCTACAATTTTCAACTTTTAAACATATCATAATTTAAGATAATAATATAATTATATTATTAGATAAATCCCAAAACAAAAAAAAAACGTTCGCATCGGTAGCTTTTGCAGATTATTCGAAAGAAAAGGACGCGTGCGAAATTTCACATACAGACGGACCGGGCTAAATCGACTCAGCTCGGCGATCATGTATAACATATACAGCTGGGGTCAATGAAATATTAGTGGTTACCAACACTCTAAGTATTTTTCAATTGTAAACAATTTTAAATATTTTTTTTACTCTGGTTGCATTTATTAAGTAAAACTTAATTTTACATATTAAGTGGAATGCATAGAAGAAGTTAGATCAAATGATCGTTGAAAGATATTTTTGAAATTTATCTAAATCTGTACATAGTACTTGGTAGGACGAGTTTTAGTTTTAGTCGCAATTATACAACTTCTCTTTATACAAGTATAGTCCATAGGTGTTTTGCACCTGTTCGGAGATATATTTCCTCATGCATCCTTAACTACGGACCACATCTCGTTGTTGTTTTTGGGCTTAGCCTTGTAAACACATTTATTTATATAAAGCCAAAGTTGTTCAATGGATTTGAAGATGTCTTACTGGTGTCTTTCAGGTTATTATCCGGTTGGAACACGCATTTCAGCGGCAGGTTATGTTCTGCAAATTTTAGTATAAATGCATATGCGTACTGATCCATGATACCTTCAATTTGATGGATCGCTGTTTTAAAGCGTTCTTGGCTTGTCATGGTTCATACTCTGTATTCGGGGGAATTTTCCACACTTCAGTCCAAAGTATGTTCCTTCATTTTCCTGTTGTCCTGATCAGATATTTCTGTGCAAATGCGAGCATACAAATTATGATCTCATAACCTTCTTATCATAATATGAACACCTTACGCTAAATTTAATTCGTCCCGAAACTCTACACCAGACTTTGTTGGTCGAGTTTTGGTATACCTGACAGTGTTTTGCTCGCCAACATCTGAAAGAATTCTTGGCATTCTTCTTAATTCTTGTTGCTTTTTATACGTTACAAACGTTACGAAATCGATTAATTTTTTCCCTTAGTCATCAATAGACATAAACATTTGAAATCCCAATTTTATCACACCATTTTTTGATTTTTGACTACGAGTCGTCTTGAACTGACTAAATCTGATAGATTTGAAGCACATGCAAGATAGTGTTTGACATATGTCATTTTTGTGATGTTTATGTCTTTTGATGGAAAATTATCTTTACAAATTATCTTTATTTACTGTTGGTAAATCTGCATAAGGCTCTCAATAAAAAAGCTAGTCTTATTTGAATCCCCTGAACGTAATAAATAAAATGATTGGCGGCTGTTGAAGAAAATCAGTTGCTGGCGGTAAGTAAAAGGCTATTAGTAATTTATAGCACCGTCTATTTTTTCCAGACGTTGAACAATAGACAAGAACGCAAAGTTTACTGATTTGATTGCAAAGTGTATACATCTGAAGTGTACGCCTCCAAAAAGTTGTATGATATTTAACAATTTCTCAATTTTTTCATTTCAGGTGCACACAGTTAAGGATTCTCTAAAGATCCCTATCGCCGTGTTAAAGGCTGGCGAAACACGCGCTGTAAATCCCGATGTGGAGTTTTATGAAACATCATTGACATTTAAGTTGATCAAAGGCAATGGACCTGTTTACATAATGGGTCAGAATATTAAGGACGACGTTGTCGATATCGAGGACGAAGAAACTGACGAGGAAACTGGTGAGGAGGAAGAGGAAGAGACACAACCACAGAAGAAAAAGCAAAAAGTGGAAAATAATTCCGATGGCAAAAATGCTAAAAATAAGAAGAAATAAACAAGTTTTTTAGCAGTCACAAAACAGAAATCCCATACATTCTTCAAATTAATTATTGATTTTAAGCTAAACTGATGAACACAAAACATTATTTATATAAGAATATTTCAGTTCCTGAGTTAGGTTTCGTGATTTTCTGAGTTTTTATATAATTTTACTCAACTTACCTCAGTTATTTCTTAATATTTATATACAACTAGTTCTTCAAAACCCTTGAGAGCGGTGGCAAGCAGTTAGAGGTGGTAACCTCAGCCGTGACTATTGCCAGAAATTAAGAACTGATTTCTCATCTAATTTCTTCGTTTGTTCAGTTATAATACTTCTCAGCAAATAGTTTTAGACAGCGCTAATGCGTTTTAAATGTTTTGGAAACCAAGTAAAAATCAGTTTGCGCTGTGAATAAACAGCGTTTTGGCAGGGATGCTTTCTATAGGCACTGATAATTACCATTGAGAAATGATTCCATATTCACTTATTCAATAATATTATAATGCATACGTATCTTGATTGCAGCTATAGTAGAGACTAATATTCTGGAATATAAATATAAACTAAATAAATCCTCATTCATAGAATATTTATGTGTATGTATTGCATAAAGTATGCTACTACAATTTGATAATATAACAAATTACAATTTTGTAGCAGTGCCAGATCGTCACCTAAAAACTATCTAACGTGTATTAGTATAAGCCATTAAGCTTGAAAAAGAGCGCAAAGCTCAGGCATAAACTTTTGAGGTCTAAATACTAAAATCAACTAAAAATTAACATTCGATGGGTGGAGTTAAGTCTACATGCACTATTGTAATTTGTACATACCAACCTAAGTGATAGAGATTTGTGGAGAAATTATGATGCATCCAAATTTGAATGCATATTGCAAAGAAAAAAAAAAAACAAAAAACAAAGGAAAACTTAAGAAAACAAATAAAGTTTGTTTACTATTTTTAAAAATCTAACTGTTTGCTCAAATTTTTATTTTAAGTTGAAAGTGTCTGTTGTAGATTACGTTAAGACATTGATTTCCATATTGTTCTCTATCACACCCAATAATTCTGATAAGCGCCCATTCTTACTTGTGTCACCCATTTTATTTTTCAGCAACAAAGTAATCATTTGCCGAATGTTGTCTCTTCTCATAAGCCATAGTATGTGTCTCGTTGTACGAGCATATCATATGCATGGTTTACAATTTCCATGATAGATACGTCATGTAAGAATAGTTTTTGTGTTAATACAATAATTTTAGAATTTGTCCTTACTATTATGTATCGATAAGCCGAAGAAATGAGAGGTTTTGAGGGGTCACGAGGTAGATAGTGTGAAGCGATGGCTGTTTGCTGGATATATGGTATGTATGTAAGTTATACCGTGTTTAGCTTGGATAAGTACAATTTTAATCTCCAAAACGGTAATTCGTGCTCCTCATCCGCAATAGGTGATGAACTAACTCCAAGGACCCTATATTTCGGAAGGGAGTCGAAGAAGCTGTTAATGACACCGCTATGAATGGCGATTAATGCATAAATATGAAGTCTGGTCAATAAAATTTTGTACTTCATTTTAGTGTAGCTGAAATGAACCCTTGATGTTTCCAATGTTTTTAGGAGGCGTTTCCGCTTAAGGCAAATTACTGCAAGCATAGTTTCTACGAAAGCTTCTCATTTGAAACTCCTTGGAAAGGAGTTAACTTTATTCATTAATTGGAAGCATGAAGGCTTCCTCGCTAGACCAGTTGGTAAATTTGGTCTCTGTGGTTATAGTAATAAATGAAATAAAAATTTCTATCGGTTTCGGTTACCTAGACAGACTTTGAGCAGACTTTTGTACATCAGCCGGTTCTACGCACCGGATTGACCCGGATTTTATCCGGCCGAGGGTTGTTAATTCGGATATCTAACCCCGTTTAGATCGGTAAGTTTTAGTTTAAGTTTTTTTCTGCTGCGTTTGCGCCAAAAGGATCCACCCACCTCGGTCAGGTGTAATACATACATGCAATGGATGGAGCCATCTTATGACATGCTCAGGCTTTAAGACACGTAGGGAGTGGACAACAAGTTACGTGGTTCCATGTTGCCAACCCACTACTGCGACCTTAGCCTCCATGGCTATGCAATCTGCACCTAGTTCGCGCGCTGCGCCTCCACTCTACCCGAGTGGCCAACAGAAGACCTCTCCAGTTCATACATATCTCAAACCTCAAACAACAACATGACCTCAAATAGGCAACATGACTACTCCCATTCTGATCTGTCCCTTCCCCAACCTTCATCCCGGTCCAATCCTCGGGTTCACTCAGAGAGTCCTGGTTTCTCGTGAGTGGAATGTGTCGTTGCCCTGTGCTGAAGGAGTTTGCCCCCGCAACACTCAACAATGGCGTTGCCAACCAACATCCTAGTGCGACAACAACACCTGCGGCGTGCGAGATAATGGTGATTACACAACACCGTTTAATATCGTCTAATCGATGGAGACATCGACCACAGGGATACTACTTTTGAATGTCAGGTTATGGCTATCCGGTCAGGCGATGTCGAGCTCGAAATATTTAAATAGATATGCATCTCTCCAGTTACATGTTGGCCCACAGGATATCACCCGAATATAGGTGCGCCCCTTCGTGGTGAAAACCGTTTGGTACTAGGCGATTTCAACACGCATCACGATCTTTGGTATTCCTGTCTGTCAAACGATCGTAGGGGGATAAATCAACACAAGCGGACGAAATGGTAGAGCAATTGAAGTCTTGTAATCTCTGCACTGATGGGAGTAAACTTCGGTCTACTGTCAAGGCTTTGTCTAATCCGAAGAGACATGATAACCGAGTCTTCGGACCAGTGTGCTATTTTATCCGGCAATCTACACTGCACCTTCGGTAGACAAAACCAAACGATGTGTTACCCGACGGCTGCGCAAAGAGCCAAAAGACTGCGTACCACTATCACTGTTGAGGAGGTTCAGAATGTTGTCAACAAGGCAAAATCATCCAAAACCGTTGGTCCAGATGGAATCAACATGCTTATGTTAAAGCATCTAGGCTCGGCGGGAGTAAGTTACCTTACCTAAGTCCCCATTCTGTCACACCTGATGTGCGGAAAGTCAGAAGAGTGATCCCACTACTGAAACCTGGGAAACCCGCCAACAAAGGGGAGTCCTATCGTCCGATAAATGTCCTCTCACCAGAAGTGAAAACACTTGAGGCCTTGCTATTTCCGACCTTTACTCACCACCTGAGTCTAGCAAACCTCTAGCATGGAAAAAATGAAAAGTTCACAGTACTGCCACAGCACTTAGCGTCATAAACGCCCAGATAGTTCGTGGCCTTAACTAGAAACCACCCTGTGAGAGAACGTTCCTGATTTGTCAAAAGCCTTTGACACAGTCAGTCACACAACGTTACTGTACGATATTGAAAAAACTACTCCAAGACTGACGAGGTGGACCATGACCTACCTGACCGGTCGTCAATCATCCGTACTATTTTGAGGAAAAAATTCAAAACTGAGATGAATTAAACAAGGGTTCCGCAGGGTGGTGTCCTCTCTACGCTATTGTTTAACTTCTATATCTCGAAACCTTGAAACTCTCACGGCCACCAGAGGGAGTTTCCATAACGTCGTACACTGATGATTGCCTGATATTGACATCGGGTAAAGAAATCGATGACATGTTCAAAGGTAAACGGCTATCTCCGAACTTTCTCGCTTCTTCTTTGCACTGAAGTTAACAGTCTCACCCACTAAATTCACAGCGACCATATTTACAAAATGGACAAAGGAGTACAGACTTCACTTTAATATTGCAGTCGATTGGGTCAAGATTCTGACTGTCAATAAACCTAAAATTTTAGGTGCAGCTTTTGATAGTCACTCCTAATACGACGCGATTATCGCCAAAGTACAAAGCCGCAACAAAATTCTCAAGTCGCTAGTCGGCAGCACATGGGGAAAGGAAAAGGAAACGTTGTTGGCAACTTACAAGGCAATCGGCCGGCCAGTCCTTAACTTCGCAATATGGTCGCCTGGATACAGTGGAACGCAGATGAGAAAGCTGTCAGAATACTGCACTCCGGACTTCCAATATATAGACGTATATGTATATGTGTTATATCTCTATTGCCTGAAAGCAGTCAAAATGACTAAGCTCCCGTGTTTCTAGTGTTAAGTCGAAATCTATTGAGCCGATACTGTCATTAGAGGTCGAAAGTAAATCTATTTCTATACTCACTACATGTTTCGAAAAAGAGCGGCTCTACGCATGTTTACTTTGGAGTAAGTGAAGTTATCTGGCAGCGGCACTTATGTTCTCTCCATTAAGTAATCTAGAAAGATTTTTCGTACAGAGCTAAGAAACTCTTAAATATCTACGCCTGTAACAAATATAATAATAGAGCACCTACATGTGGATCAGTTCTTTTTATTGGTCCCCGTCTTTTTCATTGACTTTAAATAATGTCTATATACATCGCTTAGTTTGGCTCGTGACCCGAGATATAAGTCCACATGGTTTATGTTCAAACATTTCACAAGGGTAAAATTTCCTTAAGAACTTAATTGTATTTCAATTGGTGAAGGTGCTTTGTTATCAGTTTAATTTCTATTCAAATGTCGGTATAGCCAGATAAATACGATTCTACGATTTTCGTTTAAAAGTCTAATTCATTATAATGCCTGGAAAACTACTTATATTTATGTTAATTGTTCTGACTTCACTAAACCATAACACCAAAAAGTTGAACATATTTTTGTATCGGTATGTTAAGTTTGTCGACAGTATGAGGATCTAGTCTGTACTCTTCGTCTAATTTGTCTGTTTCTCAGGTGTCAGTAGTTAGACAACTTTTGGTAACTACTTGTATGTTTGTATTGTAATAATTATAATACTAATTTAATGTGGGGCATTCCCATTAAAACCCCTCTAGAAGCGTTGTTTCTTTACAAGTTCATACAAAAGTTTGGTCCAAAAATAATACGAAGTATTATAAATAAGCTTTAAAAAAATATTCTACTTATTTACTAGATATAGCTACAAACGATATTGAATACAAATATATGTATGCGCAAAGATTTGAGCATCTGTATGTTTTTGTATGTACAGTGGCGAGGAGTAAATGAAAAAAAAAACCAATAAAACCAGAGCAACTCTCATATACTCAATTATGCACCCCCTACGTTTTCAATAAAAAATATGAATGTTTCCCGTAACTTTGCATTGTTCAAAATTTAAATAAAACATTTACTGCTATTGTGCTTTATTTTGCCTGACAAAAACTTAATAAATAAACAAATACTTCTTTAATGGTTATTACATCTTATATTATATATGTATGTATGTATGTATAAGAATGAATCGCAAAATGTGTTGGTAAGCGCATAACTCAAAAACGCCTGGACCAATTTTGCCAATTTTTTTTTTAAAATGTTCGTTGAGGCTCAAGGATGGTTTTTATTGCGAAAAAAATTCGAATGATTGCCGGAAAACCTCTAAAAAGAGTCCTTTTCTTTCTCCCATACAAACGAATGAATGTTTGTTTTTTAGTAACGCTAAGAGAACGGCTGCACCAATCTTGGTGCAATTTTCAGAGGTTGTTTGTTGTCAATCGGGGAAGGTTTAGAAATAAAAATACCTTTTACTTTTCATCAGGAATAGCCGGAAAATTGGAAAATTCCAAAAAGTAACTTTTTTCCATACAAATTTTTTTCAATTTTTGTTTGTTTTGTTTTTCTATATTTTGATTTGTAAATTATTTGAATCGTTCAATTTTGGTCGCTTGCTTTTTTATTCCGGCTATTCAAAAGAAAATTATTGAAAATTATTCAGTGAAATGTAAGTGTGTTTCACACAGATTGATCAATTACTGATTGAAATTTGTTACGACGCCATGAAGAGGTCGCGCTAATATAGCAAGGCAAGAAGTACTCCCAGGATGCGATGACATATTTGCGGAATTATGAATCGCGGTCAATCAGCAAGCGATCGTCATGATGTCACATGGACTTTATCTTGAAGCAACGTATGTATAGTATATATGGTCCAGTTAGATGCTAGATGTATTCTATTGAGTGGCAAAAGAGAGGTTTGCCGCACGCACACATTCTTCTTTGGATGGTAGATGGTGATTAAACCAGATCAAATTGATGAAATCATTTCTGCGGAAATTCCTGATGCAGAGAAAGTATTATACCAAATGGTGAAAACCAATATGGTTCATGGACCTTGCGGACACCACAATCCCACTTCGGGTTGTATGTCTGACAATAAATGCACGAAACACTATCCACGTGCGTTTCTTTCGGAAACGTAAACTAGAAGTAATAGATATCGGCGTCGCTCACCAGACGAAAATGGCAGAACATTTAACATTTAATTTAGAAGAGTGAATATCGAAGTTGACATCCCACGGATCGTGCTTTATTCACCATTATTGTCTAATTCACATTCAAAACTCATATCAACGTTGAGTATTGCAATTTGGTGCAATCGGTAAAATATGTTTGTAATTACCTCACCAAAGGAAGCAACATGGTGGTTCTTGATCTTGAACGATTTAGTCGATACGTGAGCTGTAATAAAAGGCTTTGTAAGATTCATGAACGTTTTCCGACTGTTGTGCGTCGCGCAGTTAATTTGGAAATTGGCCAAAGAGTGTGTTTCAACCCAAAGAATACAGTACAGCCAGTGGAAGCACCGCCAGAAACAAAATTAACATTTACGAGTTTTTTTTTTCTCAACTTTCGTCAGTGATCCGTTTGCGAGAATATTGCTCTATTCGGAAATGCCTTGATATTATACATAGAATGCATCGTCGAGAAATAGTTGCGCAGAAAGCAAGGCCAATCAGTAGATGGACATCCAGGTGTGTTCTCAACTAATGCATTTGGACAAATTTTCACAATCCCAAAGAAAAACGACGATTGCTTCTTTCTTCGGTTGCTATTGATTAATGTGCGCGGTTCAACTTCATTTGAGTCATTGCGTACTGTGAATGGTACGGTGTGTGCAAATTTTGGAGAAGTAAGCCAGCAACTACAATTGCTGGAACATGATAATCACTGGAGTCAAACGATGGACGATGCGATAGCTACTTCAAATGCAAATGAAGTTCGCATACTTTTCGCTATGATCAATTATAGGATACGAACAAAAATGACATTGCCGAAGACATTTTACATCATTTTCGCAAAAAATTGGAAGTAAGTCAATTCCGGTTGATACTTCCGGTAGTTCGATGTCAATTCCATCCGCCGTTTATCAATTCACGAAAGATGAACTCATCACGAATGTTCGGAGATTGGCTAAATTTTCGTAACTACGATTCCTTAAGTGCACGCGCAATGTTAGCTACCAAAAATGCCGATGTTGTTGACTTAAACTGGAAGATTCAAAGTCAAATTCCGTGAGACTTGCGCTCATACAAATCGATCGATCGTCTTGACAATGAAGACGACGCCGTGAATTATCCAGTGGAATTTCTAAATTCTTTGGAGAGGCTTGATATGCGACCGCATCATTTGCGTCTCAAAGTTGGATCTGCCGTTATTATGTTTCGCAATCTACGCTATCTAATACAAGGGGGCAAAATGCTTGATTCTACGAATTCCTTTCAGTTCTAGCGATTTGCCATTTCAGTTCAAACGTATTACGTTTCCAGTGAAAATTTCATTTGAGATGGCAATCAACAGGACACAAGGATAGTCGCATAGTGTGTGGCATAAATTTGGAAACGCTATGTTGGAAAACCATCTTTTCCGTACACCGGAACAGAAACCAAATAGTGTTGTTTATCAAGCTGCGTTATAATGAAAAAAAAAAAACAATGATAAATTTAACTTTCTTTTCATTTCAAAACATATAATTTCACGCAGGACAACGGCTGCGGGGTCTGCTAGTTCCAAATAAAAAATGAAAGTATCACCACACGTTCAGGGGAGCATTATGCGAATGATATCTTCAGACCTTAAAATAAGCCAATCAGTGGTCCATAAGCATTCAGGAAAAGCGACCTGTTGTCCCCAAAATACAAGTCAGGGTCCACAATAAAATTTAGACGGATGCACACGGAAAGGAACAAGCAATTGACACCAAAGAACGCATTTATAGAAATAAATAATATTGTTAGTAAATGGAATGCCAGAAGAGCACTCCGCGACATTGGCAACGGTAAATAATAAAAAACTGCATTGTTAGTGTAGAATATTAAGGAGACCATCCAAAGGAACCATGTTACATAAATAGTGAAGTATGGTGGAAGGGCAGTCATGATATGGGTGCTCGACATGCTGGCTTGTATCGTTACAAAAAATCTAACAAGTTTTGGCAAAGGGTACAGCGGGAATGATATACCATTCCAAAAATACAGAGTTTGGTGGAAAGTATGCCAAACCTTGCACAAAGTATTTTGTAGAATAAAGGGTTATGGATTAATGCTAGAAATTAGCTACTTTCTGAAAGTTTCAATAAAGTTTTTTAAATTGGTTTGGTTTTATTTGTTTTTTTTTCTTAGAATTCGATATTTTATTTATTGAATTTGTTAACCATTTAGTTTAGAACATGATCTAGCGAATAAAAGACTTTTTTCAAATATTTTGCTACTTCTATACAGATATTAATACACGACGCACAAACATACACAAATTTTTGTGCTCCCCACTGCATGCTTTTGTGCATATTACATATGGTTCCATTGTTTTACAAGCAGAAAATATAATTGATTAGTTTCAAATACATCCAAACGATAAAAATCTATCGCCTCAGAACACCACTGATAACAATAAAAATGTTAAAATAATGAATTATGATGATTTACAACAAGAACACGGTACCGTAATACATTCTATGTATATGCACATACATTTGTATGTATTTGGGTATTCCGATAGAACGTTATATTAGTAGCTACTGCACAACAGTCATTTGAATTGAGCAGTTAAGACCAGTAAAGCTGAAGCAATCGAAGCAAAAGTAAACCACATACCAAATTTCGAATCGCCCAGCATCCAATTTTCACACCGGCATCAACAAAGCCCTCTCATACCATCTCAGAGGTAGAATTCTAATGTCTCAGACGTATTTACAAGTTAGTGTAGTTACAGATTTATTGTGCTGTTATTTTCCGATTGCTTCGGTTTTCACACTGTTGGCAGGAGTTCATATAATAGTTTTCCTGGGCAAATTTGGTTCTTGTAGCCTTAGTGGCTTTGCAGATATAGAGCGGGGTCCCTTTACATTGTACATTGCCTCCTTGTCCACAGTTGCCCCTTGCTACTGCGATTGTTTTTACCAAATTAGGGTATTATTAATTTAGAGCTTAGTTATGGCACTTTACAAGTATATGTTTTTACTACGGAATCCGCATACCAAGATTAATCAAGATATCTAAATTTATTCTCAAGTTACAGCTTGAACAGACAGACAGATAAACAGTCACTCGGATTTCATCCTGATCATTTATATATACAATAATCCTATATCTAACTCGATTTGGTTTTTTATACTCTGTAACAACATGTTGCAAGAGTATTAAAATGTCATTGAGAATAAATAAAAATCCAAGAACCAAATAAGCTAAATTTGATAAATGGGGTATATGAGGAGAAAAGAAACTAAAAAATCGGAAACCAAGGTCTGGACCGATTTCATCATACATTTCGACCAACAATATAATATTAGTTAGATAAAAAGGCGATTACATTTAACTTCCACTATTTGTGTGAGGCGCTAAAATTATGCAGAAAAAAATTTTAAATAGGGGAAAACATAAGATGAAATTTGGTAAAAACTTCACCTAGCTCCCATATATACAACTAATATAAGGACTTTAAGCCATCCTGTTGACCTTAGTCGTTATACATACGTGCATTGGCGATGGAATGTGAGAAAGGTTCCAATAAAAGACTCCAGCAATTCATGGTATCGGTCAGATGAGGATAAAGCAGAGGCGTTTGCTAAGTACTTAAATGAAGTATTCACACCATTTAATTTTATTAATGCTTCTGATGAAAGGGAAGTGATGCACTTTTTGGATACTCCATGCCAAATGGATTTTCCAATAAGGCGTATTATTTTATCAGAAGTGAAAGAGGAACTGGCAAAATGTAGCAACAAAAAAAGTCCAGGCTACGATCAGATAGACCACGCAGTACTAAAGCACCTAACGGAGAAGTCCATGCGAACTCTTCAGGCTTCAGCACTTTCCTACAGCGTGGAAATGTGCAGAAATAATTATGATTGCTAAACCAAAAAAACCCCAAAAACTTAGTTAGTTCGTATCGCCCCATAAGTCTACTGGTCGCTTTCTCAAAGATATTGGAAAGAATTCTCTTACGAAGACTGATACCGGTATTGGAAAATTTAAATATAATTCCGGACCAACAGTACGGGTTTCGCAGACACCACGAAACTTCTGAACAATGCCATAGAGTGTTTAATAAAATAAGGTCAGCTTTAGAGCAAAAAGAATATTGTTCAGGTGTATTCCTTGATGTGCAACAAGCACTCGATAAAGTCTGGCACCCCGGACTGCTTTACAAATTAAAGAAAAATTTACCTGCTCCCTTTTTCTTTCTTATTAAATTTTATTTAAAAGATAGACAATTTTATGTTAGGGTTGGAAATGAGTACTCAAGTATGTATAAAATAAAGTCAGGCGTACCGCAGGGAAGTGTTTTAGGGCCATATCTTTATTCGATATTCACAGCGGATATCCCAAAAAACAACGATGTTACGATAGCAATATTCGCTGATGACACTGCAGTCCTAACTTCAAATAAAGTGCCTTCAGAATCTTCTGACATACTACAAAATTACTTATTCCAACTAGAAGACTGGCTCTAGATGTGGAACATTAAAGTCAATTCAGATAAATCTGTCCATGTTACTTTTGCCCTAAGAAAAGGTGATTGTCCTTCAATCAAAATTTTTAATACAGCCATACCTGTTAGTGATCATGTGAAATACCTGGGGTTACACATAGATAGAAGGCTTACCTGGAAATATCATGTAAAAGCGAAAAAAGAACAAATTAATTTAAAATTGAGAAGTCTTTATTGGCTTCTGGGTAAAAAATCTGTTCTTTCTCTTGAAAATAAACTGCTAATTTATAAAACCATCATCAAACCTATTTGGACTTATGCGATACAAATATGGGGCACGGCAAGCAATTCAAATATTGAAATAATACAGCGCGTTCAATCAAAAATTCTCAGGTCAATTACAAAAGCTCCAATGGTATGTTTCAAATCATACTATTCACAGAGATTTAAAAATATGCAAAGTGAAAGATGAAATAAAAAAGTTTAGTGAAAGATACAAAATCAGGTTAGAGATCCATCCCAATCCTTTAGCAGTGGCATTACTACAGGCACCAACTACAACAAGGTTAACAAGTAAGGAAGGGCTAAGTTCGGGTGTCACCGAACATTTTATACTCTCGCATGGTAAAGTGATAATCGAGATTTCATTATCCGTCATTTACATATTTTTCAAATACCGTATTTGTGTAAAGTTTTATTCCGCTATAATCATTGGTTCCTAATGTTTATACTCGTATTATACAAAGAAGGCATCAGATGGAATTCAAAATAGCGTTATATTGGAAGAAGGCGTGGTTGTGAACCGATTTCAGCCATATTTCGTACATGTCATCAGGGTGTTAAGAAAACATTATATACCGAATTTCATTAAAATCGGTCTAGTAGCTCCTGAGATATGCTTCTTGGTCCATAAGTGGGCGGCGCCACGCCCATTTTCAATTTTTAAAAAAAGCCTGGGTGCAGCTTCCTTCTGCCACTTCTTTCGTAAAATTTAGTGTTTCTGACGATTTTTATGAGTCGGTTAACGCACTTTTAGTGATTTTCAACATAACCTTTGTATGGGAGGTGGGCGTGGTTATTATCCGATTTCTTCCATTTTTAAACTGTATATGGAAATACCTGAAGAAAACGACTCTGTAGAGTTTGGTTGACATAGCTATAATAGTTTCCGAGATATGTATAAAAAACTTAGTAGGGGGCGGGGCCACGCCCACTTTTACAAAAAAATTACGTCCAAATATGCCCCTCCCTAATGCGATCCTTTGTGCCAAATTTCACTTTAATATCTTTATTTATGGCTTAGTTATGACACTTTATAGGTTTTCGGTTTCCGCCATTTTGTGGGCGTGGCAGTTGGACGATTTTGCCCATCTTCGAACTTAACCTTCTTATGGAGCCAAGGAATACGTGTACCAAGTTTCATCATGATATCTCAATTTTTACTCAAGTTACAGCTTGCACGGACGGACGGACAGACGGACGGACAGACAGACATCCGGATTTCGACTCTACTCGTCGCCCTGATCACTTTGGTATATATAACCCTATATCTGACTCTTTTAGTTTTAGGACTTACAAACAACCGTTATGTGAACAAAACTATAATACTCTCGTTAGCAACATTGTTGCGAGAGTATAAAAAGAAAAGACATATTAAACTTGTAAACCAGCACGCATGCACGTAATGCAAATACATAACTTTAGCACAAACTAGTGTATGATTATGTTATTTTAACATAAAGAAAATGCAAATTAGTATGTATGCAGTTTGGATTTTTATTTTTATTTTTATTATACTGTCACTAAACAGAGGGTCACTTAATGAAGTAACACTCACAATTTGTTTGTACCTTAACAACACATTTACTTATTGTCTATTAACATTAAGACAGATTGTAAATTTAACTTGAATAAAAAAAAAAAATAAAACGATTTAGTGTATGATATAAAATCGTAGACCATAGGTAAACAAAACTATTATACTTTGTTTCAACACGTTGTGGGAGTATAAAAATCAAAACAAGTAGAAATAAATAAATCCTTATGGTGATATCGAAGGAACGTTTTAGACATTTCATTATTTGGGCATACGAAAGCTGTGGCTAAAGTGTTTAGCGATCCCTCAGGCTTCAGATTTTTAATGGCATAGGAAGAGGATCTTGAACCAAAACAACTGTTTTGGTGTCGGTGACTTTGAAGATCACTAAAATCCGCGTATCGTCTTTGATCCTTTGATTGCTTTCATGTTGAATAATAAAATCGCATTTGGAAAAAAGTGTGCTTTCATTTATGTAAAACTAAAAAAGTATGTATGGTATAAACTACTCCACTTTGCATCCGGTTTGCTCTGGTTCAGAGCTAGTAACGATGCCCTTGTCTTACCTCAATCTATATGGAATACGTGTGTAGCTACAAAGTTCCGGAAATAAATTTGATATCTCGATTTACAGCTGATTGTAAATTTTAGTTGTAAACACGTTCTTTGCTATTAAACAATGATTTACTTCTTATCAAAATGTTTATTGGAATGACGGTCACCACAGTGAAGTTTTATTGCCACTTGGTGGCTTGCAGTTGCATATTCTTGTTGGCATATATCTTATTAGTTTTATACATGTACCAAAAAAGGGTGTTTTTTATAGTTAAAAATTTTTAATTCCTTTCTAATTCCTTTCTAATATTGACAGCTGCCAGTGAAAAAATATAAAATTTGATTTTTTATCTATATCTCACTCTATAAGTCAAATAATACTCTCTAAAAAAGCAACCTATGTACATATATACATATGTATGCATAGACGAAACACTACATAGTAACCGTAGTGCAAATAGAATGAATGCAATTTGCTATCTACCATATATAATCTTTTTGTTTGTTTAGCTGTCTGAAGGTCTTATGGTGGAATGAAGTTTTGTTATAACACATCAAAAACTGATGAAGATATGCGATCTGTTAAATTTAACAGGTATACCCTTAAAATATTGTACATATCGTGACCGAAAATGCAAAACAACGTATCATCAAAAACATCGAAATTGATTTTTTTATTGCTTATGATTCACTACATGCTATTACAGCTTCCGCTGTTAGATATAACCAATATATAACCGTTTTATAAGCAAATTTCAAACTTTGTTTCAATACGAGTGGTTTCTATTATATCGTTTTTGCTGCACCTGTAAACTTATGAAAAGTAATGTTACGTTATTTTCCATTTAAGGTGACGATATGTAGGCAAACGAGGGACGAGAAAAGCTATGATTTTTATTTAACATGAACAATGAGATGGAAAATATGTTATTTACAGTTAACAGTAGTTTTAGCTTTAGTGATTTACTTTAAGTAAGGAAGGGCCAAGTTCGCGTGCAACCGAACATTTTATACTTTTGAAGCAAGAATCAAAGCCAGGGAAATACCTTAAAGTGCAAAACGTCAAACAGAGGATCGGAGTCCAAGCAATTATATATAAATGCATATGTGTATAAAGGGTAATCCATTTCAAGATTCTTTACGTTTTTAAATAAAAAACACAGAAACTTCAAATTTAATGTTTATTATTTTTTGAAGATCATCTCTTTCAAATGTTGGCCGCAGCCAAGAATGATAGAGCACAGATTGCGCAGATGAGAGACAAAAAATTTTTCGTTCTGCGCATCTACGTCACACGGCTCATAAATTTCGTGAAATATGTAGCTTGAGTAGCAAGTAAATATTGCTTGTTAATAATAATTGATTGGTTTTGGTTTATAAAAATAAAATAAAATATTGAAGGTCCGCGAGATTTTAGATTTTTATTAATTTATTAATTATTATTTTGCAATATAAATATTTTTATTAATTGTTCTATTAAAATACGCACCAAACAAAAAATGGAAAAATTAACTCATTTACAAAAATCACAGCGCAAGTTAAATATGAAAATAGTTACAATTATAGATCAATTTGAATATTTAACATAAACCTTAAAATTAAAAGAAATATTTAAATTAAACAATTCAGATTTTATAATGTCTTTTATTTTATTCTGCTTGTGTTTTTTATTTGAATATGAATCGACGCAGATTATTTAGTTTTTTTTTCTTTTTAAATATTTTTAGTTATATTTTAGTCATATTAAAAGTTATTTATATAATCTATACATTTATTTCCTAAATTTGCTTATTTTACGTTTCTTTTGATAATTGAATTTCGCAATATTGGCATTAAGTTTTCGAATTTCAAAGAACATTCGAGATCTAAAAAACAACTTTTTAGCCTCTAGATCGCATTCAATGTCCCTAGCCTTGTCGATAAGCATTTGAATGTAACCTTTGCATGCATAAAGAGAATCTTTATTGATGTCCGCCTTTGGATCCGTTTTTCAATTTTTTATCTGACCGTCCGTAAAAATCCCCTTTAACTTTTCTTCAACATTTTTGCAGTAAAACTGAGATTTAGCTAGTTTTACTTTTAACTCCTTATTTCAAATTCAAGTTTGCGCTTGGCAAGCGAAAAATCATCTTTAAGTTTTTTATTTTCAGTTTGAAGTAGTTTTTTGTGATAAAAAGCATAAAGTTTATATATAAATACATACATATATAATGCTACATCTTGATAAATATCTTCACTTACACTTTTTTCTCTAGCATTTTTATTTTGTCTCCTTGGCCTGAACTTTCTATAATAGCATTCAAACTATTTTCCATTGAAAGGTCTGCACAATCCTCAGTCACGTTAAAATCTTCAGCAGATATACACTGTACTCGCACTTCTTGAGGTTGGTCAACATTTATCAACAATGAAGTCACTATTTTCTTATTTTCCCTGCGCTCAGCTCTGGTGCCACGCTGCTCATTTTCACTAGCTGTAACGTTATAGCGACAGGGAATAGCTCCTGGTTTCAAAGTCCTTTTGGCGGCAAGGCCTTTGAAAAGTTTAAAATTAAAATATTTTAAAACAAAGGTGATTTATCAACTTACCCATTTCGTACCTCCCGTTTCCAATAATGTCTTCATCGTTGAAGTGGTCCATGCAAATTCGCCATGTTTTCGGCTTAAATGCTTGATTATTTCTACAAAATTGGATCCACTTTTTTGCTGCCCTTTATCGTTCGGAAACATAAAAAATGTTTTCTTCACATTTCTATTTCTTCTATCATTGACACAGTTTTTCACTACACACTTCATTTTGTTATTTAAATTCAAAATTACACGGGTAAAATAAATTGTTTCTATATTTACATTGATTGGTACCACGAATTTATAGCTGTCAAATTTTTTACTGCGCCGTGTGACGTAAGCAATTGTGTGTTTACATTTTTCAAGTATAACTTGGCCGCAGCTATCTCAAATGGTTCATCCGTTGAGTTCAACTTTCGATGATTCGTTCGATCATTTCGACTGGTAACTGGCGAATGATACGTGTGATGATGTTTTTCTCCAAGGCTTGAATAAAGTCTAACAGTTTGATATCACACTATCTTAGCCAATCGACCGGACCAAAAACTGATGTTATCTCCTCACCAAAGTGTTTTCTCAATAAATCCATTGATTGATGCGATGTGCGAGAAGTGGCGCCGTCTTGTTGAAACCAAATGTCGTCGAAATCACGAGCTTCAATTTCAGCATCAAACAGTCGGTTATCACAGCGCGATAACGGTTGCCATTGACGGTTACGTTCTCATCGGCTTAATTTTTGAAGAAATATGTATCGATGATTCCACCGGCCCACAAACCACACTAAACCGTTGTTTTTTTCTGGATGAAATAGTAGCTCTTGAATCTCTTCAGGTTGCTCTTCGTCGCAAATGCGGTAATTTTGTCCGTAATTATTATATGCTGTAGCAACATATTGCAAGAGTATAAAAAAATATATTACAATTGATCTCATTAATTTCTTTGCTGCAATGTAGCAGAAAGCCAGTATAGAGTTTTTTGAATCTAAAATAACTAATTTTGAAAATGTCAGTCACTCCCCTTATATAGTATGATTGCCTGGAATATGCTAGTTTTGCTTATCGCCTTATCGTGGTCGTAAGGTTATACGTATAAGACTAATAGGAAGGAATAAGTTCCGGTGCAGCCAAAATTAAATGCTTCAGCAATTTGTATGTCCAACCTGCTAAATGACACTGAAAGCATAACGCCAGGAGAAGGCGAACCCGATTTCCCAATCGATAACGATGGAGCAGACGTTCCATTGCCCGACCATGAAGAAGTTCGAATAGCAATTACCCAGCGGATGGATTGCCGGACGAGCTATTCAAATACAGCGCCGAAGAACTGATAAGGAGCATGCAGCAGGTTATTTGTAAAATATATTCGGACGAAAGCATGCCCAACGATTGGAATTTAAGTGTGCTCTGCCCAACCCCCAAAAAGGGGGACCCCACAATCAGCGCCAACTCCGACCAGATATTCACCATGCGCAAAATCTTGGAAAAGACCCGTGAAAAGAGAATTGACACACTGATGTGTTTCAAAGCCGTTTTCGACAGCACGAAGTTCTGCTTTCTCTAGACTGGACAAGGGCAAAGCAAATGGGTCTAGCAGTGAAAGAGGGCAAGACGAAATATCTCCTGTCATCAGACAAACAGTCATAACTTTGAAGTTGTAGATCATTTTGTTTACTTAGGAACCAGTATAAACACCACCAACAATGTCAGCCTGGAAATCCAACGCAGGATAACTCTTGCCAACAGGTGATACTTTGGACTGAGTAGGCAATTGAAAAGTTAAGCCCTCTCTCGACGAACAAAAACCAAACTCTTTAAGTCACTCATTATTCTCGTCCTGCTATATGGTGCAGAGGCTTGGACGATGTCAACAACTGATGAGTCTACGTTGCGAGTTTTAGAGAGAAAGGTTCTGCGAAAGATTTATGGTCCTTTGCGCGTTGGCCACGGCAAATATCGCATTCGATGAAACGATGAGCTATATGAGATATATGTACGACGACATTGACATAGTTTAGCAAATTAAGAGACAGCCTAGGTCATGTCGTACGTATGGACGAAAACACTTCAGCTCTTCAGTTTTCGACGCAGTACCCGCCGGGGAAGCAGAGGAAGAGGAAGACCTCCACTCCGTTAGAAAGATCAAACGGAGAAGAATCTGGCTTCGCTTGGACTTTCCAATTGGCACCACGCACAGTGGTCGGTCTTGTATGGAATCCGCGGCCAAAAATACTTCCACTGCGTATATAAAAATGAAACTTTTGCCAAAGCTTTTTAAAATCTCCCTCTCCCGTTTCCCACTCTGCCACTCTGAAAAAGAGATTTTTTTGAATATTATTCAAATCAAAAACTGATTTTAATAAAATTGATTTACTTTTGCATGATAGTTTTTTGACTGGTGATGAAAGGATCTAAGCTCAAAAGCAATCGGCTTAGCAAGTCCTGATTTGTAGCGATCCGTTAGTTCTTTCATGTATGATGGATCGATACATCTTAACGTCCTCATTGCTTGACTCAGCCGATTCTTATAAGAGCTCTACAATTAAAACTGGTGCATAGTGAATAACATCAGGAGCGTGAATTAAAATTTTACGGACTGACGAAGGAAGAAATATTTTGAAGTTAATTCCTTTGCAGGAACTAGCGCAAATCTAGTGCATTGAGGGTTTATTAAGCTAATCCCTTTTGAAATTGAATTCAAACAGGACGGCAATAGCGGGTGGACGAAGGTCGGTCTACAGTTTTTCCAAACTTGTTTGTGCTCTTCATCATTTTGCGATTTTATTATCAGTTATACAGGGACATATGCCGTGACAAATAAATTATTGTGTTCCAAATTATTATTTTCAAATTTCTATTATATTCGCTCTGAGCAGTATTGCCATCAAAGCCACATATTCTTATTGATAACAGGTAATTAGAGGACTCATTCCGTTCATTAATTACATTTCTGACGCAATGCGGTCCAATAACTTTTTATCTCAACTTGAACATCAGATTCTGAGCCCTTTATTGGCTCAGGATAACTGTTTTTCCTTTGAAACTTTTTAAAAGTTAATATCAAGTTTTTTGTTAACGAAGCTTCTAATAAGTAAATAATGAAGCTTTATTAAATTTGCTTCGGTGATAAGTGATATTTCTTCACACATTTTCTAAACACCAAAATTCAAAAATGTATAGGCTTGAAAGTTTACACCGATATGATGTGCCTAAATAAAAGTACGTATAAAACAAACATTTGATAAAAGTGAGAAAATGATAAAATGAAAACCACAGATCAAATATGTATGTGTATATGTATGATGAAAAAAACATAAAAAACAATAAAATATGCACGAATATACGTACACGTAAATACAAAAAATAACTCATGCATGGTATGGTAGAATAACATGAATAACAAAGAAAGTTGCAAAAAATTGCAGCTGAAATCAAAAGCATAGACTTAGAAAACATTATCTAATATAAACAAACTTGATTCATCTAAGGGCGAGACAGGGATCACAACTTCTTGTATACCTTAAATCGATGTATAAGGAAAAACATACCACACAAAAGGGAACTTATAAAACAATTATTTTAAAATAATAAAACAACATATTATTACATAAAAACTACTTTGTTATATAACATATGCCTTTATTATCAATACTCATTTCGATTTATGGTGATTAAACACGATTTTATATCGCAATTTAATTTATTATAAGAGCTAATTTTTAAGCTATTTTTACTGCACAGTCGGTGTGTTTCTATTGTTTCACTTCTCTTGCTTTTCGTAGCCCCTACGAATGGGATAGACCAAAAATGTATTTACCGTTAGTTTTATTGGTGTTTTAAGAAATAGCCTTGATACAAACAGTGGTAAATTTCAAACTTTAATTTTTTTATTTTTGGCATATGAAATCGACCAGAGTGCCACGTTGCGAAAAGAAGAAACGACTGGAGCGCTGTTGTTAACTCGGCTATAATTGCGTGAGCGGTGTCTACGTCAATAAAGAAGAAGAGGTTGCTCAAAAAATTACACCAAAACCAACTGTGGTCGCTAAAATGGCATTATAAGAGTTATACAAGTATGTAAAATATAATTATAATATTTGATTGATTTATTATTTGTGTGGCTTTTTTTACATTTAATAGTATATAGGAGAAAGAGTTTGCGTTAAGTGCACTAAAGCTATCACTTTTGGAATAATCCATTTGACTTGAAAGCTTTCCCAGTTACTACGTCTATTTTTTTACACCATTCCTTTTAATTTTGTAGCCTTCTAATAGAACTCTATCTTTGTTGGTATATGTACATATATCTCATCAATTCGCACATTTTTTGTTTTCAAAATTTTCAAATGTGCACTTTTTAACAGTTTCAAGCAAGGGCTTTAGCAGTAACTGGACAGTAGTAAACGATATTGATGAAATCCAACAAAGTCTCAATACAAGAAAAATTTGCTTTAATATGTATGTGGAACATTCCGAATTGTGTCGGTGCAATTGATGGAAAATATGCTACTATTAAGAGCCCCGTCAATTCCAATTCTATGTTGTACAATTATAAAAAATTTTAAAATACCGTTTTAATGGCTAAATGTGATGCAAGATACCATATGTTTTCACCGGAGTTAGTATTGACAGCTATGAAAGACGGAGGTATAGTCTTTAAATTTTTTTAATACAGGTAATTTTTAATATGAGTATAATGAATTTCCATTACTATCGGGTGATTTTTTAAGAGCTTGATAACTTTTTTAAAAAAAAAACGCATAAAATTTGCAAAATCTCATCGGTTCTTTATTTGAAACGTTAGATTGGTTCATGACATTTACTTTTTGAAGATAATTTCATTTAAATGTTGACTCATGTGGTTTCAACAAGATGGCGCTACATGCCACACAGCTCGCGATTCTATATTTTGAGGGAAAACTTCGAGAACAATTCATCTCAAGAAATGGACCCGTAAGTTGGCCACCAAGATCATGCGATTTAACGCCTCCGAAGACAGAAATAAGCCAGCAACTATTCCAGCTTTGGAAGACAACATTTCCGAAGAAATTCGGGCTATTCCGGCCGAAATGCTCGAAAAAGTTGCCCAAAATTGGACTTTCCGAATGGACCACCTAAGACGCAGCCGCGGTCAACATTTAAATGAAATTATCTTCAAAAAGTAAATGTCATGAACCAATCTAACGTTTCAAATAAAGAAACCGATGAGATTTTGCAAATTTTATGAATTATCAATTTAAAAATCTATTACTTTTTAACGATCACAATGGTTAGCACTGTCCGGAGAACTATATAAGTCGAGAGGAACGGAGTAACATCGTTCATGTTGGTGATAGAGATCAAGAAGATGATAATTACAACTCTTTACTACCAGTGCGAACTTCAGTGCGTAGAGGTTCTTCAAATTCGTTTCACTTACGAGAATAACTCGCTAGATATTTTATCAGTGAAGGATCTTTACCTTACTAGAACAATATAAACGTATATCTTTAAAAAATATTGAAAAAATACCCATTTTCATTACTTCATGAATTCATTATTTAAATTTTGTCGCTAATAATTTCAAAATATTCGGCATACCTTTTTTATAATAATATAAGCAATTGTTATTTATACACATTTTATCAGCGTTTGAAAAACTACGCTACTCTCGTAGCATTTAATTTTACTCTTGCTACCGCTCTCACTTTGTCGGGAGCCACAGCATAGCCTTAGCATAACAATGTAAAGTATGTGCTCTACTCTGCTCCGAGTTTTGTTAGGTAAAAAACTATAGCTAGAGCGGGAGCAAAAAATTAAATTCTGCGCTATGCTCTGGCGTAGCGGTAGCAAAAAATTGGGAGCGGTAGCACAGCAGAGCAAATGAAAATTTTCATGTGCTACAGCTCCCGCATGTGTTTGTTGTTTTTTTTTTCTTTTTTGCTATTTTATGTCATTTACAAGTATGGTACAAGTTGGTATATAGAAGAAAATCGTTTATAACTCAAGAACGGCTGAACCGATTTGGCTCAAAATTGGTGGGGAGGTAGTTTAGAAGCAGGGTAAGGACATAGGATACATTTTATCTCTTTATACTAAATTTCAATACAGCTCATAAATACAAAAATTATATTTCAAATCATAAGCATTTGTTCAAAATTTATGTAAGAATCATTTGAAAATTTTAGTAATTCAAAAATAGAAAGAAATAAGTAAAAAATTTCATTTCCAAACATGCTTAGTATATGGGTTATACTGATTTTGCTTCTTAACCAGGTAGTTTTTTTTTAAGACGAGCCCGTCCGATATATTTAATATCACAACAAAAAATGGCATTGGAATTTTCATCGTCAAGGCACTGCGGATACTTTGCTAGATTATTGGTCAAGGACGCAAATGCATTCATAACAAACCAAACGCGATATCTAACATAAAGATATAACGGAATAATTGGAGTGTTGATAAAAAGGTTTATTATAATTTTAGATATACAGAAATCTTTTCGATTCTTTGCATTATACATTGAAGTATGTACATGCGTACAATTTCAAACTGATTCTTCCTAAAAAATTATAAAATTACTAAATATTGGGAATGGTAGAATAGAACTGCAAATACGCAGTGCAATGGATTAAAACTGGTACTGGTAATCAGTAGATGAATATTAACCACGTGTATTCAAAAAGATAAAGGCGAGGTATCTAAACCTGATTTTTCCACGAAATTCGCATTTTTTTGTATAACTGACAAGAGCTACAGCGTCTAAAGTCAAAGCGTTGCCATAAAATACCTCTGATCTGTAGGAATTTAAAGATAAAAAACCAAGATTGTAGTGTATTTTTTATGGAAAATTTTTACATGCCTCGGTCCAGTTCTTAATGTTAATATGTAGGGCTAAAATTCTCAGGGAATTTTTTTTGGGGTATTTCCAAGGAAATTTCGTGACGGGACCGAACAAAATTAATAATTCAAAAAAAATAAAAACACCCTAATGTATATAAAAAGGGGGAAAGTATATGTAGTTAAAATTAATTTCGAAAATTCATAGTAATTGAGTATTGTAATAAATTTGGAATAGATGATGTTCTTGGTAATATAAAAATGGTAAATATTTTACATAATAAAACAAATTTTATAATTTATTCAATTATTATCTAATTCACTTTATTAATATATTTCTTAAAATATTTGATTTTAGATTTATAAAGGCACTTGACGCAACAAGTGCCAAAATGATTTGCATAACATTGTTTTGTTTGAATTATTCAATTAATTCAAATATTATGCCAGAAAATAGCAAAAAAGAAAAAAAAACAACAAACACATGCGGGAGCTGTAGCACATGAAAATTTTCATTTGCTCTGCTGTGCTACCGCTCCCAATTTTTTGCTACCGCTACGCCAGAGCATAGCGCAGAATTTAATTTTTTGCTTCCGCTCCAGCTATAGTTTTTTACCTAACAAAACTCGGAGCAGAGTAGAGCACATACTTTACATTGTTATGCTAAAGCTATGCTGTGGCTCCCGACAAAGTGAGAGCGGTAGCGATAGCATAGCAATAATTTTAGAAATTTTGCTGCTACGGAGTAGTAAATGAGATGCATCCTGCATTTTATACCTTAGTGGTGGTGAGTTTTCATTTACATGGGGCTCTCATAAGATACATCGGTCCGCAGTGTCTTCTCATATGATATGACCGTGTCAATTGCGGACAGTGCCAGATTAGCCACGTAGCAAGAGTAGCAAATGCTATGGGCCCCGCACTCCAACTGACCGTAATTAAAAAAATATCATATGTAGATGGACCGTAAAATACCCTTGCATGCCTTAAACGCGAAGCGCTTAGGCTATGCTTCACTTCCACCTGAAAATCTAAAACTCGATTTCGTCACGTTAAATCGTAAAAATAAGTAGGCATTTTACAAACTTCTTAACTTTAATGTTCTAATGTTTAATTATAAATGTTATAATCGATATATTTAGGCTACTATCTATACTAGGTACATTTCTGCCCTTCAAGCGTCCAGATTTTAATTTTCTAATTAAATAAATATTTTCATAAAATATAATAAAAAGAAAATCATTATCGAATATCTCTAGATTTTTTTATGCTTCATAGCCGTCAAGTATAATTATTAAATACAATAAAAAATAAAATACAATATTTTTAATGAAAATAATTGTTTAGTGATATTCTTGTGATCTTCCATATCACAAAAAAACATTATTTTATATCATAAAACACAGTGATTAAAATGTTCTATCTAGTTATTTCTTTTTCCAAGCGGACGCTGACCTCTTAACAGCACAAAAAGTTTTAATTCAGCCCTGCCTCTACATTTTTTTCCGCTTCTACCTATCAATGGGGTCGTCTTACGAACGCTCTTAAAGATTCTACTTCAAAAATTCCGATTTTGAAACGGTTATCGGACACTAGGTGGTCAGTCTGAGCTGATGCTAAGAAGGCACTTTTATAACGTGTCATCAAAAAGTGGATCAAAAAGCGGAGTGCCTTAATAAAGCTTACGGACTACTTTCAACGATGAATAAGTTAGAAACGAGAATAATGACAATTACGTGGAACGGAATCCTAGAACGCTTGCAAGCGACTAGTGTTTCGCTGCAGTCGTTTGATCAAGACCTTAATACAGGATACGCCCTTTATGAATAATTATATGGCTACGTCGAAGCAATCCACTTTTTCAGGTATTGAGGCAACGGGTACTGTCTTCTTTAACTAAACGTATGAAAGCATATCATAACTAGTGTTTTTCGACATTTCGACCCCTAAAATCGCTTACAACAGAAGAGATTTTGGAAAAATCCTGGTCACGAAGATGATTTGGAGAACAGCTTAGGCAGCGAATTATGTAGTGCAGATCGCAGAGCTGCTGAAAACAGAAGTGGCTACTGTTATTGACAGCAAGAAACAGGAGCCTCTGGAACAGCAATATTATAAACTTTTATTAAATAATTCTTTAGAATCGTGTTTCCCAAACTTAGAAATTGCTTTGCCAATTTACTTACCTCTCGTGATCACTAACTGCAGTGGCGAACGTTTTTGTTCAACGATAAAACGTATTAAAAATGAATTAAGGAACACGATGGGCAAAGAACGTCTTAATCACATTACTTTGTTGAATATAGAGCATGACTTGCTTAAAGAGGTCGATATTGAAAGTATTATAACTAAATTTGCCCATAATAAATCCAGAAAACTTTAATTGTAACAAATTTGTTTTATTTAATACCCTAAACTTGAGAACTATAGCAAACCAAGGGCCCCTTGACAGAATTTGCTACAGGCCCCGCGCCAGTTTAATCCGGCACTGGTTGCTGTCGGTTCAATTTTGAATTGAATTTCCTCTCATTGAAGCATCTGCGAAAGACGTTGTACACACACTCAATAATATGCCTTGTATTTTATTGATTATCAAGGCGAATTGGAAATTGATTCCATAACGTTTGGGATCATTGGGATTTTCAGAATGAGAAATTTTTACGTGACAACCCAAGAATATTCAAGAACTCAGTTGGAGAGTCGGTTGCTTCGTTTTGGCTTTTACACAGTTGAAAGAATGCAGTGTTATCCACATCTTTGTTATTTTCCTTTAAAATTGCTCTTTTCCTGAGAACAACTTCGGCAAATGGATCATTTAGCAGTGCAACTTGCACAAAGAATTGTAACGATTGTTCAATAAATTGTTTTTAAATCGACTCAGTCCTATTAATTTCCGGACAAACACAGTATTACACCGCAAATCGCCTAGCGTTATTACGCAGAGTTTTGATAGTGCGATTCAGAGCTGCTAACGCATGCTTATGCATTTGTTTTAGATACATATAGACTTTGTTTGCTAGTGAAACTTTGGCTGTTGCTAAATGTGTCGCTATGTGGCATGTTGTTCTAACGCTTAAAAGCTTACTGGGTATTCTAGAATAAGCAACTTCTACACTAATTTCTGATTTTGCACGAACCGTAGCAAAAAGCATGTGAAGATTTCCGACTTCAATAACCTTCATCACTGTATAATTCACTTTCGTATGCCTAAGTGCGCAAATGTCCTAACCTCATAAAATGATAATGATGAGAAGTTTCTATTTTTGTACGTTGAAATTCGCGAGAATTCAATTATAAGTAAGATATTTTTTGTATTTCAAATTTATTTATTTTGGTTTGTTGAACATTTTTCGATTCAAAACTAATAAATTGCACGAAATTAAAACCTAATTTGCCAGGCAGTTTCTGTATTTCCTTTTTCATTCAAATCTTTCCAATTTCTGCCAAACTCCATCTAGTTATTTTTGTGTCTGCGCCATGTAAAATGCTGATGTTTCTGTTTCGGGAATGATTGATATAATTTTTTAATAGGTGTAAAGTTACATTTTTAATTTTCATTCGATATTTAAAAATTTACGGTTATATAATTTTGCACTCAATAATGAGTATCGTTTGATTTAGGATCACGATTATGTTTATAATATGCCGATTTACTATTTAAAACACTTATTCAAAACTACATATGTTCGCATATAGTAGCCACACTTTGCATTAAGCCAGTTTATAAATCTAGGCCTTCGATGTTCAACATGATGGCATCACTTTAAGGCGTTCATAGGCGGATTTTTCGAGTTTTTCACGATGATCCGGATGACTGATTTGAATGAGTTCATAGGCACGTTGACGCATATTTTTGCCAAATAGTGAAGCGATACCGTACTCAGTGACAACATAGTGAACATGAGCACGAGATGTAACCACACCAGCTCCTGCAACAAAAAAATTCAGTAAACATAACTAAATGAAATTTGTTGATGTGGTTACCTGGCTGCAATATGGGCACAATTTTGCTTTGGCCTTTGTTGGTAACAGATGGCAATGCAATTATGGGTACACCTTTACCATCTAGTCCTTCCGCAGCACCACGAATGAAATCTACCTGTCCACCGAAACCGGAAAAGAAGCGCGTTCCGATCGAATCAGCGCTCACTTGTCCAGTAAGATCCACTTCAATGGCGGAATTGATTGCAGTCATACTAGGCTGCTGTTTAATAATACTGGTATTATTTACATAGTCGATACCATACATTTCTAAGGTGAAGCAAACGTTTGGGTTAACGTAATATATTGAAACCTTTAATATTCTATAAATTACTTACCAATGAAAGGATTGTCATTGACAAAGTCGTATAAAGCTTGATTACCAATCAAAAATGAACCGACAATACGTCCTTGATGCATCTTCTTTTTGCTATTGTTTACGCAACCCTTTCGCACCAACTCCACAACACCATTAGCAAACATTTCCGAATGAATGCCGAGATCCTTGTGGTTATGGCAAGCATTTAATACAGCATCCGGGATATTACCGATTCCCATCTGCAGCGTGGCACCATTGCAAATCAAATTGTCAGCAATCAGTTTGCCAATTTTGTTTTCAACTTCGCTAGGTGGTTTACCGCCGTGCTGAGGCAATGGGGAGTCAACTTCAACAGCGAAATCAAATTGGGACGAGTGAATGCAGGCGTCACCGAAAGTGCGTGGCATTTGCTTGTTAATTTGAGCTGTCAAGCAAAACAAAAATAAAGAATTAAATAAATTCAACATGTAACAAACACAAATTTTGCAGTATTGAATATTTACCAACAATCATTTTCGAGTGATTGGAAGCGGCACGAACGCAATCAACACTTGTTCCTAGTGAGCAGAAGCCGTGACGATCTGGTGGTGAAACGTGTACGATTGCTACATCGGGCCTGACAATACCCTTATAGAAGAGTTGTGGGATTTCATGCAAGAAAATCGACAAATTATCACCACGACCTTCAGCTACAGCCTTACGGACATTGGCGCCCATGAAGAAAGAGTTGGAGCGAAAGATGTCCTTGTTTTCTGGCGCACAGTAATCAGCAGGGCCTTCCGTGTGCATGTGACACACTGTGACATTTTTCAGTTTGTTTGCTTGTCCATGCTTTGTCAGAGCCTTGAGCATATCTATGGGGGTGGCTGCGGCTCCGGATGCAAACACAGTGTCACCTGAAATACATACAAAAATATTTTGTTAATTTGATTTCCCTGTAAATATTTATATCCAGTCGTACTGGTATACTAGGCCGTTAATATTATTTTCACTTAACAGATAATGGACTATAAAGAGAAATTCTAATGCTCACACCATTAAAAACGTGTATTATTGGTTTAGTCCTTAGAATTATTATATAATATATATACATATATTATTTTTCAAACAGAAATACCCATTTAACAAAAATATTTAATTCTGCATGTCCCAAGCAAATATTTTATATATTTTGAGCTCTTTTCTCCTACTTTTTATATATTGTATTTATTTTCAAACAGGGTAGCAATATTTTTTTATACAATAATTTTGAAATAAATAGATTTTTTTCGCTATGTTGGTATTATAAATAAATAATTTATTTTGGGATATTTGAAATTTGTATTATTTTTTAGTATGAATAAAGTACGAAAACGGGAATAACTTTAATTTCTAAAACAAATTTCTATTTTTTATTATAATTACACTGGTAGAACCATCATTTGTGACATGAAAATTCTTAGGTGTTTCTAATGCAGTTTGATACCTTGAAGCCAAGTCTGAAAACATAATTTTTTATCACCCACAAATATTCCGTAACCTGCGCCTTTAGATTTTACAATACTACTGTGATCAAATTGAAAGGTGAATTAATTTATACTTCGAATAGGTAAATTTTTATTCTGTAAGTTGGTAGTACTGTTAGTGACATCTATGCTAAATTTCATGTCAAAATATTCATAAGTATTTGAAATACGCGTCGTTTTGTGAGGCTCTAAAAGTGATTTCTTTGATTTTACTATGTTTGAATTTCTTGAACAAAGAAGACTGATAATCTCAACCTGCATTGGTTACTCGTGATCATGTCGCCACATTTTCAACTAATATCGTACCGCAACCACTGCATTCGCTTGATTTACCTTCGTGTTACTTCTGGCTATTTAGCGAATTCACATGACCACTTTTACCAGTGAACTTCTAGTTGATCCCAGAAAGGATTACTACCACCTTTGCATATTAAATTGGGTCTAATGAAGAATTTTGTTAAGGCAATGGACAGAAATGGAAGAGGGTACTTGTATCTGAAACAAAAGTTTCCAAGAGTCAGTGAAGCAAAAATTAAGGAGAGCATATTTGTGGTTCCGCAAATAAGAGAACTAATGAAAGATGAAACATTTGAAACTGAAATACGAGCCTGAAGTGCCTTTAAAAGCGCTGTTAGAAATTTTCTTGGAAATGTCAAAGTTGACAATTACAAAGATCTTTTGACTGAACTATTTACTGTCTATAAAAAAAATGGGTTGCAACACGTCCCTTAAAATTCACTTCCTGGACTCCCATCTGGATTTTTTCTCCGAAAATTTGGTGACGAACATGGGGAACGGTTCCACCAAAATATTTCTGCTATGGAGAAACGGTACCAAGGCTAGTGGAGTGCCAGTTTGCTTGCCGATTACTGCTGGACATTGTTAAGGGATACTCCAAAACCAAAACAGCGCCGAAAAACATCGTCAAAAATCCTCATAGCAAAAAAATTATAAGTGATAGAAGAAATCAGAAATCTGTAGCTTTTTTCTGCATTTGTGGCAATTTTTACATAATAAACACTTTGTTCTGTTCATGTCACAAAAAAACAAGTGGATTTTTGTTTACCAATGTTACATGCTTGGGGTTAAATTTTTCTTTTTAATATTAATTTTTAATCCGGAATTGGATTGACTTTTTTTTATTTTTTAATGCCGTATTTAGAATCACAAATAAAAAGTTTAATTCAAATGTTACTGCACATAAAGAAGTGTAATGCACATACATATGTGTATAATAGACTTGTAAAATTTCATGGAGATAAACCTTATACAATATGTGTGTTAATGACTCTAGTTAAGACTGTTGTAATTTTTCATATATGTATATATGTACATACATATACTTGTACCGTTGTTGTGTCACAGTTTTCTAGAAAAAACATTCATCGATAAGAACTTTTGCTTATTTATAATAATTGGGACAATTGTTAAACGTAATAAAAATAATAAAATGAATAAACAATTAAGGAAGGGATAATTTCAGTTTATACTAACGCAATTTGTAAAGATTCAAGCCAGAGAAATACCTTCAGGTGTTGGCAAAACTTCATAATAAAAGATGTTGCGTAAGAATTCAATATTCAACGATATTTCGATTTGCAATAATAATTAATGTCTTACTATCTTATATTGTAATTAACAGACTCGGTTGCATTATTGTCTGTGATATTTATATTAAAATGAACCTAATTATCTCAAATGAAATGAGGTTAAATTTAATATATTGGGGAATTCATTATAAGGGATGCAAGGTTTAGACAACGATTTATATTAATTTCATTTATATTCAGCGCTAAGTAGAATTATGTTTAGACCAACATGTCCACATAATTCCATCAAAACATCACACATACTAATCTACAAAAATGGTTTAAAGTAGGATGGAAAGTCAGTCGAAAATTACTAACTCCGATATTGCGATTAGGGGAAGGTCTGACTGAATTAACTTTTGGCGTTACTATACTACGAGTATACTCGACAATTTCCACGAAATTTTATGAAGAAAACACTAACCGGCATAATCGTTGTCCACTTTGAATTATGATGTTATTTGTGAAAAATATAAAGCAATTTGATGAAAATTTTAATTACCTTTCCATCAATATTGTTGTAACACAAAATAACTCGTTTTTTCTGAAAAAAAAACAACTTCACCCTGTCACAACTGTGGCTGTGGTAAAAAAAATAATGCGACATAACAAGTGGAATAACGCCACATTCATATCTCGACTGTTTATTTCACTATATAACAAAATTCAATTATTATACAATACGGACCTATGTACATACATACATATATGGGGGATAGGAGAACTGATGACTCGTTGTCTATTTTTGACATACTATAATCAGAAATAGAATTGTGATACATAGGAAGTAGGCATGGTTGTAGTCAGATTTCGCTCATTTTCAAAACGTATCCTAAGGATGTTATGGGATAATTTAAGGCCCGAAATTTGGTTGGGTAGTACCTGAGATGTAGAATTAAATCTAATGGTGGGCTAAGCCTCGTTCAGTATTAAATTTTTATACCGAATTTAATAAAGCCCATGAGCACCATATTGTTTGTTATACAAGTATTTTACGGCTATTTACTGATTTATCAAAGTTTTATTAGTTAAAAATTCACCCATTTTCATACTGCCTCAGGAGTAGCTATTAGGACTTTATCAGAGCAACTTTGGTTGATATAGCTCTAGAAGTTTGGGAGAAATGTATGTACATTAAACTTATTAGCGGCCGAGGCAACACGCCCACTTTTTAAAAGTTTTTTTTTTGTTTCGTATTTTAATTTGCAGCTTTGTTATAGTTTTCCCCGCTTAACAGCATGTTGCGAAAATACCAAGATCCTCAGGGTGGCAAAAACCCGGGTACCAAGTTTTATCAAGACATCTCAAATTTTACTTAAGATGCCACTTGCGTAGCTGACGTATGGACTGACGGACATACATACATACATCCGGAATTTAACTCATCTAGTCGCCTTATCATGTATGAATACAAGTATATGTACATATGTGTATAATTATATCTTTCTCGATTATTTTTGGGTGTTACAAACAACCATTAAGTGAACAAAAATATTATGTAGCAACAAGTTGCTAGAGTACAAAAAGAGGCACGCCACGATGGAACAAATCAAATATAAGCCTTCACTGATTTAATTTCCGCCATAGCGTTTTTATCAGCATAATTTATATGATACATTGGACCACAACCACAACTGTGGGCTTATCGAAAAGAAGAACGTATGTATATATGTACATACATACACACATATCTGTATTATCGCATATACTATATGCATTATGATATGTTAATAAAGCTAATAATAGTTCAATTTGCACTTTTTCGCAAAAAAAGCGTTGGAGAATTGTTCCCAGTAGCAAATGCTAGGAATTTCTCTCACAAAATTTAACTAAGCAAAAACCATCGGACGTATTACAGTTAATGATTTAATTTATCTAACCAATCGTTTTGGCCCATGATGGAATTATGAATTGTTTTGCCTATTTCGAAACTAGTAGGAGACTGATATATGTATTTCTGGACGAAATTTGACAATTTATACCATGTAATATATACCATAATTGAATAATTAAGGCTTCTTAATGAAAAAGTTGTTTTTGCAAAGAAAGATGTGAACAAAATTGTTAACAATACAAATGCTTACAGAAACACATGTGCAAATTAAATTAATATTTGCATGATTTTTTGTATTTACTCAACTTTGCGAACGTCGCACAAATAAATTACAATACGGACTGAACGTTTGAACAATATGTACGGAGATTGTAACTATACCTCCGATAATAAGTTAGGCCACTATTGCGGTTTTCAACCTAACTGCGTTTTGGTTGAAGTTTTGAAATTCTTCCAACTTCAATTTACCCGTGTGGAGTTGAAAACCGTAATAGGTGTATTATGCTAAATTTCGTGAAGATGAGTCGTCATATAAAAAAAGAGTTTTGATCATTCTGTTTTTATAGCGGCTATGCTATATCAAATATCAGCTTCCTGAGAATTTTCCTGTGCAAAATTTCAAATCATTACCTAAAAAATTCAGGGACTAGTTCACGTATATACAGACAGTCAGACGAACATAAAAAATTATATATACAGGGTGGCACAAAAGTCAGAAGATGCTATAAATTTTGCAATTGACCTCTAATGTCAGTTCTGTTTTGACATTTGTGTAGTAAACACATGCGAAATACACGTAAATAAACAATGGTACGCTACACTGCGTGCCACAACCGATATGCTGAAGGATGCATATCCCGGGCGCCTAATCTCCCGTTTTGGCGCGATTTGCAGTGGCCAGCAAGCAAGATCGCCTGATTTGACCGCTCCATACATCTTTTTGTGGGGCTTTTTGAAGTCGCGGGTTTATGTCAACAAGCCTCCGACTCTTGCAGCTCTTAAAGACAATATCCGTTAAGAATGTGGGGACCTATCGTCGGAAGTTCCGGCCAAAGTGATGGAAAATGTCATAAAAAGGGCTCAAATGACAATCAACTGTGGCGGCGGCCATTTACATGATATCATATTCTCGACTTGATATAAAAAAATTTTAAAGACCAAATAAAAATAATCCACAAGCAGAAACAAAGTTTTTCATTTTTTAAAAAAGTTTTTAGTTTTCCAAAAAACATCGGAAGGTAATTTTTGCGCCACCTGTTACAAAAGCCAATATAATAATGTTCTTTGTTTGACTCAAGTAATTTCAATTAGCAGATTTAATTTTACTTAATTTATTTGAAATATGATAATCAATTATATACAATAAAACCCCATACTAAATCCTCTGAATTCATACACTAAATATATTTATTTTTCCCCAATATTGTAAACACATCTGCATATATGTAAATGTAATTGTATATAGTAAATAATGTATGTATGTTAAAAGTTTTTACAATGAGATGTTTACAGGCTAATTTAGTAGCTGTCAGATTTGCTTTGACGCACTAACGCAGCGATGCCAACTACATTCAAATTCTATATTCAATTTGTAAATATGTGTATAAAAGATGGTGTGCTTGTGATAATTATATTTATAATAAATGCAACTCTTATCTATAACATTATTCCGATAGCTTCACGAGTAAAAAATCAAATTCAATTAAAAAAAAATTAATCCACAAGCCTTTTCAACTTTATATTATTATTAGTTTGAAAGAATAAACACTTCGGCAGTTACACCTTAGCTAGATTTATTGGATTTCATGATGAGAGCTTTTATGAAAGAGTTATACATTTTAGTCTATTGGAATATGATTTGAAGTGTTAACTCGATCTTTGACATACTTTTTTGGAAATAAAATTTTGAATATTGTACCGGGTTAAACTCCTATTTAAGCTAATTCTCTCCCGACATGCAAAGGTATGACCTCCATGTCACAATTTCCGACATTACTTTCACACAATTGATAACTAACGAGGAAACTTCAAAGATTACACTGATGTCACTTCTTTGTATTTAAATACACATTTGCATTCATATTACATATAAGTATGCCCGCTTGCATACTCTTTTCATATATGTACATATGTATATACATAATAGATAAATGAGGCGCCACAACGGCATTTCTTATATGTTTGTAAATAGTATGTATATACGTACGTGAAAATACTCTGATACGTCGAATACTCGTAAAAATATAAATTACAACAACAAAATATGAGGGCGCAAATTTTCACACAGCTATAAATAAAGAAATGGAAACTTTTCATGAATGATAGAGCTATATTAAATATTATTTAGTTTTGAAAAAAAAGTATATTTTAAGGTATTCAATAAAATACTTTGTAGAATTGTCTTTAATTTGAAAGTTGCTATAAATTTTTGACATTTCCTTAAATTATCTATATCTTCTACTTTCCCTATTCCTTCAAAAATTTATTGAAGTTTTAAAATCACCTTTACTAAATATAACTTAACATAGTTGCCTAATATAATAATAATAACAATTTTAGTAGAAAATTATCGATAATTCAATACGATTAAGATCGAGACTCTTGTGCTAGATTGGAAAGTTTTTGTCAGAAAATCATCATCACCTTTTTCTGTATTTTTGGTATCATTAATTAATGAATTTTTAATAAAATGTACAAATACCTAGCTTTCTGAAAATGTTATTTTATTCATTTAAACAAATTCATTTTTTTTAACATAATCGAATATACATATGTACATATGTAAACAGAAGCAATGAATTATTTATGTACATATGTGTGGGTATCATAAAATTTCCTAAGTGACCAAAATTAATTATGCATGTTAAAGGTGCACTATTTCTTTGCCCATAGCTGTATGCATTCTCTGCCCATATGAATTCAACTATAACTACTACCAATATACTATGTAGCTATAATTCTGACGTAAATATCGAACAAAATTAATAAAAAAAAAAAATTGTGTGCTACAATTAGTACTTTGTGACCAGATATTTTTGCATATTTGCCGACAAGTAAGGGTTTCAATAACGGGGCATCTCGACAGGATAAAATTTATGTTATACTAACTGTATTGCCGTGCTTATTACCTGTGGAGACTCCCTCTTATGGAAAGCAATGTATGGAATACTAATTAGTATGACAGTTTGACAGCGCAGTTTTCATTTGTATGAAAATTTTGAAGAGGCAACATATCCCAATTAAACATACATACATATGTATGTATGTATACCGACGGCATTTTCATTTCGGTAATATTAAATTCAGTAGAGCGAGTATTAAGGCGGTTGTGTTATATTATAAAAATAAAGTACATTTTCAAAATAATTTAATACATTGTTCCAAAAAATTAATATTTAGCTTAATATTGTTAATTTGCGGAAAAATTATACAAAATGGATTGACGAATGAGCGAAGTCTTAAATTTAATAAACTTATACAAGCATAAATCAAAATATCATTGCCAATATAAAATTTATTATTTTAATTGGTATATAAAATGTATGCTATAATTATCATAGTCCGAAAATATAAAATCTTTTTTTACAAGAAATACATTTGTAGAAAAAAGTACATTTCTCCTTTTTTATTTTCCATATACATTTTTTTCATCCATATAAAACTTTAAACGGTTCAAGAGCTGTTGTTGTTGTTTTAACGGTTATCAATCCCCGTTAGGATGGTAAGGGTTATCGGTGTTGTAATCCACGTCATGTAACGGAAGGCCGAGGAAACGTGCTGCTTCGACGGGGTCGGACCAAAGGGAAAAGGGTGTTAGATGAGTGGGGTTGGTAGGAAATGCAAAGAGGTGGTCAGTGTCATGTGGAAACTCATTGCATGCAGGACATACATTGGGTATGTCAGGGTCTATTCTGGATAAGTAGGAGTTTAACCTGCTACAATATCCAGAACGAAGTTGCGCTAGGGTCACTCGCGTTTCTCGCGGCAACTCGAGCTCTTCGTCTGGGATGGGTGGTGGTTTGACTCCAAGAACACCATGCACGGGAAGGGAGTCGGTGAAAATGTTAATGGTTCCACTGTGAATGGCGGTCAGTACCTGTCGAAAGTCAGTTGCGTCCGAAGTTCGGTCGGCGTACTGTACGACGTCGTCGACGTAGTCAAGGAAAGACCTTTTGATGCTCCTAGGAGGCGGTTCCGCTCCAAGCAGATGGCTGCATGGGTGATTTCTACGAAAACATCCCAGCAGGAACTGCTTGGAGAGGAGTTCATTATGCTCCTTAACTGGGCGCGTAAGCGTCTCACTGTGAAGGTGTTCGATAGGAGACATCAAAAGGCATCTCGTCGTGGTCCGGAGTGCAGTATTTTGGCACTTTGAGTTTCCTCATCTGCGTACCACTGCATCCAGACGATCATATTGGTGTTGCGTAGTTGAGGACCGGCCGGCCGATTGCCTTGTATGTTGCCAACAACATTTCTTTGTCTTTTCCCCATGTGCTGCCGGCTAGCGACTTGAGGATTTTGTTGCGGCTCTGTACCTTGTCAATAATCGCGGTCGTGTGGGGAGTGAAGGAGCATAGACTATCAAAGGTTACACCTAAAATCTTAGGGTTATTGACAGTCGGAATTTTGACGCCATCGACTGCAATATTAAGTTCAAGTCTATACTCCTTCGTCCAGTTCGTAAAAATGGTCGCTGTGGATTTGGTGGGGGAAAGTGTAAGGTTCCGTGCAGTGAGGAAACGAGAAAGGTCGGAGAGCTAGTTGTTTACCTTCGAACACATGCCATCGATTCCATTGCCCGACGTCAATATCGTACAATCATCTGCGTACGAGGTTATGGAAACCCCCTCTGGTTGCTGCGGGAGTTTCGAGATGTAAAAATTAAACAGTAACGGGAAGAGGACACCCCCTGTTTAATTCTTCTCAGTTTGGATGTTTCACCTCGAAATAGTATGGATGATTGACGACCGTTCAGGTAGTTCATGGTCCACCTCTTTAACCCTGGAGGAAGCGTGGTTTTCTCGATGTCCTGCAATAGCGTTGTGTGGTTTACTGTGCGAAAAGCTTTTGACAAGTCCAACGCCACGAGGTCCTTTCCCTCGCAGGGTGACTTCTGGTTGAGGACACGAACTATCCGAGCGTTTATGACGCTAAGTGCTGTGGTGGTGCTGTGCACTTTTTGGAATCCATGCTGGTGGCTGGCTAGGCTCAGGTGGTGAGTGAAGGTCGGGAGAAGCAAGGCCTCAAGTGTCTTCACTACTGGGGAGAAGAGAGTTATCGGTCGATAAGATTCCCCTTTGTTGGCGGGTTTCCCAAGTTTCAGTAGTGGGGCCACTCTTCCGACTTTCCACACATCGGGTATTTGAAGAGTGGTCAGCGACAGGTTGAGGACCTTGGTGAGATAACTTACTCCCGTCGAGCCTAGATGCTTTAGCATTAGCATGTAAATTCCATCAGGGACAAGGGATTTAGAGGATTATGCTTTGTTGATGACACTCTGAACCTCCTCATCGGTGAAAGTAAATGGTGCGTAGTCGTTTGGCATTTTGCGCAGCCGTCGGTTAACACATCTCTTGGCTTTATCTACCGAAGGGTGCAGTGTTAGCTGCCGGCTAAAATAGCTCGCGCACTTCTTCGGGTCCGAAGAGGCATGACCATTGAATTGAACTTCAACTCGGTCGTCGTGTCTCTTCGGGTTAGACAAAGCTTTGACAGTAGCCCAAAGCTAACTCACACCGGTGGAGAGGTTGCAGGACTTCAGGGGCTCTATCCATTTCGTCCGCTTATGATGATTTACCATACGCCGAATCTCCAAATTGAGATCCCTTATTCGGGGATCCTCGGGATCGGCATGGAGTAAGGTGTCGCCCTCGTTAGCTAAAACGGCTGCTTCGGCTGGGAAATTGGGGCGGATTTTCGCTATTCTTCCAGCCGGGATGAAGCGACGTTCGCCAACGCATTCCGTAGGAATGGGTAGAGCGTTGAAGGTGCTCTCAGTAAATTCTGTGAAGCCGACCCAATTAGCTTTATTAAAGTTAATGAAGGTACGGTTGTCCACAGAAACGAAATCGGGAGGTTTCTCGATCGAGATAATTATGGGCAGATGGTCTGATGCGAGAGTTAGCATAGGTCGCCAGGTTTTGCTATTTATCAGACCACCGCTGGCAATGGTAATATCGGACGGATATTGAATATTGGTTTCAATTGCATTAAGGAAAGTATGTGAAACGTGCAGATCTTTCACAGTCAACCAAATAAAATATTATTACTGGTTTCAAGAAAATTGTAAATATTTCATATCATATTATCAAATTTTTCTACGCATCATTGGTACTATATACAAACATTTTTATGCTCTTGAAACCTGTTGCTACAGAGTATAATAATTTTGTTCACCTAACGGTCGTACGTATAACCTAAAACTAATCGAGATTGATGTAGGGTTATATATATATAAATGATCAGGATGATGAAAAACGTTGAAATCCGGGGTGACTGTCTGTCTGTCCGTTCGTGCAAGCTGAACTTGAGTAAAAATTGAGACATCGTGATGAAACTGGATATGCAGGTTCCTTAGTATAAAAAAAATTACGAGTTTTATAAATCGGCGTAATCAGATTACTGCTACGCCCACAAAACGCCATTAACCAAAAACCTATAAAGTGCCATAACTAAGGGCAAAAAGATATAAAACTTTAATTTGGTACAGGAGATCACAGTAGTAAGGGGCAGCTGTGGGCAAAAAAGTTTGAAAAAGTGGCGTGACCCCGCCCTATAATTAGTTTAATGTACATATCTCCTAAACGACTAAACCTAATCAAATTTGCTCAGCACAAATATTATACGAACTTCAGTGTGAAAGTGGATGAAATCGGAAGATAACCACGCTCACTCCCCATATAACGGTACTGTTAAAGGCTACTTAAAGCGCAATAAATCAATAACTAAATACGCCAGTAACATTATATTTTACCTCCGAAATGGTACGTGAAAGCTTTATGGAAGCCCATATTTCGGAACCCGACTCACCGATTTCGACAAAATTTGTACGTGCCATTCTTCTCTTATTCCAATGCCACAGTACGAAAATAGACGAAGTCGGACAACAACCACGCATATTTCCTCATAGCATAATTTTATATTCCATCTGTCTCTTTCCTTTCCAGTGCATAAATCAAGAAGTAATTAATATAACGAGACAAAATTTTACAGTAATTTCTTAAAAGTATGCCACCATATGACAGAAAACTTCCGAAATCCAACCAAAACTGTTCAAGCCTCTAGGTACCGAATATGGAGACTCCAGTATTTATAGTTTACTTTTGATCGAACATATTGGTCAGAGACAATTCAGAGAAGAGACTCTTCTGATAATAGTATCTCTGGGTTAAAAATGGGTTGAATCGGGTCAATACTTCCCTTAGCCTCCATATAAATAATTTAATATAAAGATTTTCAAACTTCCGGGTGACTTTGTACCGCATATAACGGCCAACATATGAGTTATCTCAATGAAAATGGGAGAGTGTATTTGACTCATAACAGTGTACCTAAATAAATAAATTGGATTGGTTTTTTGTATATGTCCTGTTAATAGTATATGTGGTATTGGGAAAAATAGATGGAAGCTTTTTAGTTTTTTTTTCGAATTTTGCCCTTTACTTCGACAGTTTTTCGTAGGAAAAAATAGGAAGATTTCAAAAAAATAAAAGCTTACATAGCGCGGTACTGAATGACGTTAAAAATGTTCTATCCAAATTTGAACTAGACATTTTCAAAATTCTTCCTTTGAGAATGGAAAGCGTTTTGAAAAACACCATTATGAGAAAAACGCGTTTGAAGATTGCAGTCGCTATGTTGCCCACTCTGTTCCCTTTCTACAAGAAACGCTGTAGCGACCGTAATAATTTGAATTTCGATTTCAAAATTTGCGGATAATGCAACAAAAAAAATCGATTTCTCGAAAATTTCACACTGAGACGATCCCTTAATCGTTTTTAATGTTCTTATTGACTTTTAAAATATTAATTTGCATAGCAACGAGTTGTTGCCAACACGAACGCAAAGGGTGTAGGGTGAGCTAGAGCAACTGGGTTCCTTCGCTTTTCCTCGCCGCCCTCTCAGATCAGTTTGAACAACAACAGTTTTCGTGTGTGAACCCGAACTTTAAAGAATCCTTAATGGTTGACATTGAAGAGTATTTCTTTGGCATCACAAACAAAAGTCATCACACACACACAATCTCTCCTGGCCAAACACAGACGTTTTGATACACACACATAAAAGAAAAACACGCGCGTGCTAATACTGATAAAAATAAAATAAAACACTAACAATATAAATATAATGTGTATGGTGTGTTTTTTGAATTATCTGTGGATTTTAAAAAAGATTAAAGTACCATACAAATTTACGCCTAGCTTTTAATATTTTTAACATATGATTTTAATTTTTTACTTTAATTATAGCAATAATTTCATGAATACATATGTACATACAAATTTTAATTCGCTTTTATTTCATTCAAGTATATTATTGCTATTTAGTTTTTACAATTGTGCTCGCTTACTTTAATATCAGCAGTTTTTAATATCACGTACTCATTTAAACAACAAAGCTCCTAATGTCTCAATATTACTATTTTGAAATATGCACAACTACTATATTTACTTATTCATTCATGCATATTCATCCACATATGTGGGTTATTTGATCAAAAATTGCTCTTGAGAATTTTAATGCATTTTAATATAACGAATGCCAGACTACACACAAAATGATAGGCTAGCTCACGAATGATTATGCATATGCAGTTTAAGTCGTCACTGTCGATAAACATATGTATGTACGAATGTACTATATATCACATGCATACATACGCGTGCCAGTTTCAATTCAAAAGGTTGAGTTTAATAGATGGACTGGTAAAATGGGAAAGTAAGCAAACATTTTTACTCCTATCGCGAATTCTAATGAGCCGCCTAACTACAATAAAAACAAATACTTGTAGTAATAAAATATAAGCATGGCGCGTTTGCATATTATATATGTATATATACATATGTATGTATGTGCGATACAATTCATATACTTATACATATGTATATACTTGTATATTTAAGTATTAGTATAAGTAATATAATGAATGAGTATTCGAACACAGCAAACACGGGAGTCATTTTATGGGACAATCGAGTTAGGTTTTAGACATCTCGTTTTGCTGATAGCGATTATGTAAGTAAATTGATAGAAAACACAATTGCATATTTTCAAAGTATAATAAACACTTTATCATCTTTTTTAATAGAAATCACTAGTGTTATACCTTTGAAATAAAAAAAATATAAAAGAAAGAAGGCAATATCAAAAATACGTCAAATTGACTAAAAAAAGTTTATGGTCAGGACAAAAAAAAAAAAAATACTTGGAATTTAGTCTTAATATGAAAGTGTTGGGTCGAAATCGATGGGGTTACACGCAGTTAGGGTGAGGGTCAAAGGCCGCTAAGGTTTATAGGGAAAAAAAATGTTCATTCGTTTTATATAGGACAAAATATTTCTACATACTACATACCTATCAGCTATAGCGATATATCAATACAACTAAATAAAATACACAAGTAGGCTACGTACGCAAATCTTATTGGAATTCATGTCATTGCATACCTATATATACACATATATTGGTGTGCACCTTTTAGTTGCTGCATTTTCGGTTGCTTTCGCCGATTTTTTCAATTGGAACACTAAACATTTGAATAATTTAAATATATTAACTCGGCAAGGCTCTTATAACACCATCAACCTTTTTAATAAAATGTAATATACGACCTTTTCCAATGCATATTGTCAGTGCTAAAGTTCTACTATACTATTTGTTAGGTTACATAATCATAAGTCAGCGCTAATAATTCCGGTCGCTCCAGTTATCGTACATAGAAAAATAATTACAGATTTTAAATATCCCGTACTCGTTTCTTAAATTAATTAATAGTTTGATTGTCATGCAGGACATACCTGATTTTATGCAGGCCACTGCCTCCTCCGGACTAACAATATTTGGTTTTCTTTGCAATGGATGAGTGATTTCTCTGATGGGAATAGTAGAATAATGATTAACCATTACTGGTGCTATTTTGCAAGGTCCAGAGAGGCGGTTCAATTGCTTTCCAAGCATCATTGCCATACTTGTTATTGTAATTTAGATCCCGAGAATATTGTTGCTTTTCTGATTTAATAAAACGACACTTTTAATTTTTTTTATTTTATACTTATATATGTTTTGTTTTTATTTTTGATAATAACAAAATACAAATAATTAATTCTACTCGACAGCTAAATTTATTGTCAAAGCAATCACAACTCACCGAAACAGAAACACCTCTACCCAATTTTTCGAATAGACTGATTCTGACAGGCAAATGAAACAACAACACATTGTCAAAAAGTGGAGACTTATTGCTATTGTAAATAGTTCGCAAGTCAGAGATGCCAAGATTACTGAAAATCAACTTTACGAAAAAATATTTTATCTTAACACATGACAGAAATCTATTGAAACAGAAATAAAATACAATTCTTTTTAACGTTGTTTAAAGCAGAGATAAAGAGATCCCCAACTCTCCTGTCACTGGAAATGTGAGAACCGCTCACCTACTGAACTTTGACAGTTGACTGGTTGACATTTTGCAATTGGAATGACTGGAACGGCCAAATTGAAATTATACCAAAAATATATGTGAACGGAAGAATTTGTTCAAGATCATTAATAAAAATTTAAAACAATGAAAATCAAAGAAAATGCGAAATTTAAATATATTTCATGAAACATTTTGCATAGTAGAATTATATTTCAATAAGAAATGCTAAAAACATTTATTAATTGAGAACTAACAGGCTTAATTCACCTTATTAATTATTGAAAGATCAAAAGTTAGTTGTTTTAGTATACCATAAAATCATAAAAAAAGGATTTAGTAGTTTCGCCATATATTAAAAGTCTAATATATGTATAATTATTTCTAATCGTAATGAATGTTGGGTGTTTTAATTTAAATGCCCAAAAATTCTTATTTTGTTCGATCTGGCCATATTGGAAAATGTTATAAAAACATCCCTTTTTCTCTGGCAGAGATAAAGCGCTCTCACACTTTGAATAAGTTGGGTTTTGACGTTATCCCAATCCCTGGAAGAGATAAAGAGATTGAAATCTTACCAAAAAAATATGTGAACGGAGGAATTTGTTCAGAGATCGTTCAATATGTAAAAACAATGAAAATCAAATAAAATGCGAAATTTAAAGGTATTTCATGAAACATTTTGTATTTGAATTATAGATTTTCAATAAGAAATGCTAAAAACATTTAATAATTGAGAACTAACATCTTAACTTTCAATTATTGAAAGATCAAAAGTCAGTTGTTCTAATATACTTTAAAAAGATTTAAATAGTTTCTTCATATAATAAATAACCACTATTTAGTAATTTTTATTCGTACTAAATGTTGGGTGTTTTAATTTAAATGCCCAAAAATTATTATTTTGTTCAATCTGGCCATAATGGAAAATGTTATAAAAAACGCTAATTTTGAGGCGCTCTCACACTGGAATAAGTTGGGCATCCCATTATCCCTGATCCCTGGCAGAGATAAAGAAATGTCCTCTCACACGAGAGCACCCAGAGAGAATCTAGTGATATATGAACGGCTGATTCGGTCAATTATTGTGAATGACTATTAGGCATAGCTATTGTGAATTGGCGCACCTTCTGCATACATTTTTTAACAAAACAAACTAACAAATCTTTATAATTTAAATAGAAATTATAAAATCTATTTAAAACTTGCCTTCCTCAACAATTTAACGACGTAATATGTCTTTATGTATAATGACAATAAAACAGGGTTTAATTATTTTTTGCGTGACATTGCAAAAATATAATAATTTTCATAGGTTTTGGTCTGACATATGTTTACAGCCATTGCAAATAATTTTCTGCGTGTGTTTGTTGTTGTGCCGGTGGACCAAGAGGAAATATATTTTTTGCAATTCTTGCACCCTGCAAGGGTTTTGCAAGAGCAAGAGAATACCCCTAATGATCTATGTTATTTTTTAATGCGAATGAATAATTCTTGTAACTAACCAACAACGAAAAGATTTTGGTTATTTTCCGTTTACGAAAATTGGTTGTCCATCTGAAATTTCGTTAAAAAGAAAACAAAAATTAAAGTGCTTTAAATCGTTAAATACACCATGGTAACACCAAACTTCCCGCGAAATATTTTTGATATATTGAAATCTTACCAAAAAAGTTGCTAAACGGAGAGCATTTGTTGCATCGTTCAAGAACTTATAAAATATGTAAAACAAAACTAAAGATAAATAAGTTATATATTTAAAGTATTTGATGAAACGAGTAGAGTTGAAATCAATGTCTGTCTGTCCGTTTTCAATGGAAAATGGTAAAAACATTTAATGATTGAGAACTAACAAGCTTTAATCCTTTTATTGGGCATTGAAGGCATTGAAAGGTCAAAAGTCAGTTGTTCTAATATACTTTAAAAAGATTTAAATAGTTTCTTCATATAATAAATAACCACTATTTAGTAATTTTTATTCAAAATGTTGGGTGTTTTAAAAATGCGAAAAATTATTATTTTGTTCAATCTGCCATAATGGAAAATGTTATAAAAAACGCTAATTTTGAAGCGCTCTCACACTGGAATAAGTTGGACATCCCTTTATTCCTGTTCCTGGTTTAAAGTAACAGAATAGGGGTATTCTCTTGCTCTTGCAAAGTTTTTTGTACATATCTTGGAAAAAATACTATAGCTAAATATCAACAAACTCACAGCACCCATTGCAGAATCTATGATATATGAAGTGATTCGAAAATGGTGAATGACTATTAGGCATAATATTGTGAATTGGCGCACCTTCTGCATACATTTTTAACAAAAAAACTAAAAATCTTTATAATTTAAATAGAAATTATAAAATCTATTTAAAACTTACCTTCCTCAACAATTTAACGACGTAATATGTCTTTATGTATAATGACAGCTAGAATAGGGTTGCAATTATATTTTTGCGTGACATTGCACGCAAATATACATACATAGGTTTTGGTCTGACATATTTTACACCCATTGGAAATAATTTTCTGCGTGAGTTTGTTGTTGTGCCGGTGCACCAAGAGGAAATATATGCAATTCTTGCACCGTGCAAGGGTTTTGCAAGAGCAAGAGAATATCCCTAATGATCTTTGTTATTTTTTAATGCAAATGAATAATTCTTGTAACTAACCAACAACGAAAAGATTTTGGTTATTTTCCGTTTACGAAAATTGGTTGTCCATCTGAAATTTCGTTAAAAAAAAAACAAAAATTAAAGTGCTTTAAATCGTTAAATACACCATGGTAACACCAAACTTCCCGCGAAATATTTTTGATATACTTATGTATGTACGTAGTTTTTTCAAATAAGTTACTACATTTCTATATATCGTCACCTGAAATGCAAAATGACGTATCATCAAAAAATTTAAAATTGAGTTTTTTACTAATTACGATTCACCACATCGTATTACATATATGTATGTCACAAATTTTAAGCTTCTGCGATCAAAAATACCCAAGCTATATTAAAAAGTCAAAAAAACGTATCATCACTCATGTATGGAAATATAACAGAGTGTTTGTTTTTTTTTATATCGAAGTTAGCCTTCATTTATTGTTTATGTTTATTTTTAGTGATTAAGTTCAATGTGCTTTGGTTAGTTTAGGCTACATGGTTGATCGAACGTGGTCTACTATATACATATAGTACATATACTAGTATGTAGTCCTTTGTGAGGCCATAGAAAAGAAGAACACCTGTGTTGGAACTTATAAATTAACAAAACGCTTCCCGCTAGTTCGGTGGGATGCCTGAACGTATGCGCCCCAAGTGATTAAGTCTTGACCTCCCTAACGCAAGACAGCCAAGAAGAAAGGGTTGAGTTGTTTCCACCTAATATTTTTCAATAGAGCTTCTGCAGAATTCGTCTGGTAGGACAATGGCGTGTTACAAGCCTCTAAAGTAGGGAAAGGCTGCCTTACTGAGGGCAAAGAGATCGCTAGATCTCATGCGAACGATCTTGGGACAAAATACTTTTTCGACAGTGTGTGTAAAAGTTGTGGCCCAGCAGTAATGGAATAGGATACGGGAGAACAGATCCGCTCCCATTCTACCGATAGCGGTTCTAGGGTGCCTCTCCTTGCTAGCTCATGTTTTCTGCGATTCCGCTAAGGTCTTGCACTCATATCATTCTTATGACAAAGATACTCGATGCTATTGATAGCGAGGTTAGGTCTTCGATCAACTCTGAATTCTCTCATTGTTAATGAGATCAAGGCTGGAATCACCGCTCTGCTATCTCAGTCGATGGTCACTCCTCTGAAGGAGGCTGCACTCCGGAGTAGTAAATGCTAGCTTAATGGCTCCAATCTCGGCCTGGAAGACACTGCAATACTTAGGAAGTTGGAGAAACTGGTGTTGAAATGGCAGCATCTGCAGGACCTAGAAGCTTTAATTCCAGCAGACTGTTATTACTTTTATGATAATATACCTTTTGAATAATTAGTTATTTAATAAATAATAATTAAACACTATCCTCTTTTTTAACTTGAAATATTTAAATTTTTTCTAGAACTTATGTACATATTAATAATAACAAGTAAGGAAGGGCTAAGTTCGGGTGTCACCGAACATTTTATGCTCTCGCACGATAAAGTGATAATCGAGATTTCATTATCAGTCATTTACATATTTTCCAAATACCGTATTTATGTAAAGTTTTATTCTGCTATCATCATTGGTTCCGAATGTATGTATATATTATACAGAGAAGGCATTAGATGGAATTCAAAATAGCTTTATATTGGAAGAAGGCGTGGTTGTGAACCGATTTCACCCATATTTTGTACATGTCATCAGAGTGTTAAGAAAATATTATGTACCGAATTTCATTGAAATCGGTAGAGTAGTTCCTGAGATATGGTTTTGGGTTAACGCACTTTTAGTGATTTTCAACATAACCTTTGTATGGGAGGTGGGCGAGGTTATTATCCGATTTCTTCCATTTTTGAACTGTATAAGGAAATGCCTGAAGGAAACGACTCTATAGAGTTTGGTTGACATAGCTATAGTAGTTTCTGAGATATGTACAAAAAACTTAGTAGGGGCGGGGCCACGCCCACTTTTCCAAAAAAATTACGTCCAAATATGCCCCTCCCTAATACGATCCTTTGTGCCAAATTTCACTTTAATATCTTTATTTATGGCTTAGTTATGAAACTTTATAGGTTTTCGGTTTTCGCCATTTTGTGGGCGTGGCAGTGGGCCGATGTTGGCCATCTTCGAACTTAACCTTCTTATGGAGCCAAGAAATACGTGTACCAAGTTTCATCATGATATCTCAATTTTTACTCAAGTTACAGCTTGCATGGAAGGACGGACGGACGGACGGACAAACGGACGGACGGACAGACAGACATCCGGATTTCAACTCTACTCTTCACCCTGATCACTTTGGTATATATAACCCTATATCTGACTCTTTTAGTTTTAGGACTTACAAACAACCGTTATGTGAACAAAACTATAATACTCTCTTTGGCAACTTTGTTGCGAGAGTATAAAAATAACATGAAATATGAAAAACTTGCAACTGTTTCTATTTAAAATTAAAAAAAAATATTAATACTCAAATTTTTAATTTTTATACAAATTTAGATTGATCATACGTTATTTTGTTTCAGAAATTAAAATTCAAAATAACGTAAGACACCTACTATAAAATTTGCTTAATTTTTTCTTTATTTTTTTTTAAATATACTTATAGTTTCATGTTAATTCAGATTTGAAAATTTTGTTTCAATATCTTAAGTGGTTTTCTTTCTATACGGTTTTTTGCTTCTCCTGTAAACCTACGAAAAGCGATGTTACGTTATTTTGCATTTCAGGTGACGATATGTATGTATGTATAAGGAAAATTATGACACTGAGTTGCGAAAAATATGTTCCTAGTTGCCTCTGGAAAATATTGTAGCGGGCTTCTCGATACATCATATAGTACCTCGAAACTATCTCTTGATTTTGATTACTGGATTGTTAAATAAAAGTTAATGCCTATACACCTTTCTTTAATTCTAATTCCAACAAATTAACGTTTTACTGCCCATTACAGTAGAGGCCCGCTAATCCGGATCAATTAAAACCGGCCCCTATCCGGAATATAAGGAAATCCGGATTACCAAAGACATATCAGAACTATGTATTATGAAAAAATATTTATAAATTTCTGTTTGTTTGTTATAACAAATAATACACATGTTCCAAAAAAACAAAAAAAACTTAAACCAATAAAGCATAAAAGCGAATGTAGTGAATAATAAACACGTGATCCGGATTAGAGAATACGGATAGAGAATGTCGGTCCGGATTACAAGGGACATAAGAGAAATTTTGAGTTTTTTAACCCTGTCCGGATTACAGTGGAATCCGGATTAGGCCATGTCCGGATTAGCGGGCCTCTACTGTATCTGAATCTTATTTATATTTCATTTGCTTATAGCACGACAATTTATCGTTCGTTGATTCTATTTTGTTCTCGTATCGGTCTTCGTCACAATATGTGTAATGTGAAGAGCCTCCCGAAATTTGTTCCTTCTTGGTGATTTTCTTAAATTCTTCTTTTTATTAAAACAAGAAATATTATTTTGAGCACTCAAAAATAAAATTTTTGTGATTCATAGATTGATGATACCAAGTGTATTCAACAAAGTGGAATAAGTAATTAATTTACGCTTATTTAACAATAAAATAGTAAACAATTCATGTATTTGTTTATATTAATCCGTCTATGTTTTTTTGATTTGAACTACTTATATGAAGTCACTTGCTTTACATACTTACATACATACATATGTATGTATATATGATAAATAGAAACGTAATAGAAATACCATACAACGTAGCTTGTGAACTCGTTATATAATATTTTCTTGCAAACAAGTTTGTCTTGAGACCTTATTAATGGTAAAAAAGTAACCATAGGTATTTATCAGAAGATTAGAGTTTCTTTCTTGTTTTTTTTTTCAAGAGGAAGAAGAATAAAGATTCTTCTTTTAATAATAATAATACCCAACGATTACCCTCCTCCCGCTCAACCGGGACGCAATCCGCAAACGAGCGGAAATAATTTCAACAGCCAAAATTAAGAATTAGATTAAAGTAATTTTATTAGTTTTAAATGTTACTTGTTAAGTGTAGATCAAATAATTTTTAAATGGTAAAGAGTGAGTCTGTTAGATCAAATGTGCTGGAATGAGAATTGAAATCATGACATACATATACGGCGGAATGGTTCATTTAACTCAAAATTTGTTGCAGAAAATTTTAAAAGTAAGGTTCTAAACTGCCTGGTAGAGCGAACGGGAACGTTAAAATCAATATCAGATAAGAGAGATGGGCTACAGACTGACCCATTCATAAGTTTTACAAGAAATGTTATACCAAGCATCTCCCTACGACTAGCGAGTGTCGGGAGATTTAAAAGTTTTAAACGGTTAATGGAAGGGGGAAGATTTAAACTGGAATCCCAAATGATTTAAGGCAAAAAGTAAAAATTGTGTTTGAACGGACTCTAATTTCTCCGAATTGACTTGATAACTAGAGTTCCAAACCACAGAAGCATACTCTAATATAGGCCTCACCAAAGATGTAAAAAGAATTTTTGTGGTAAGCGTATCTTTAAATTTTTTAGACCAACGTTTAACAAAAAAGCTTTAAAAACCGTGGAAGATGTGTGAAGATTAAAATTGAGTTTGGGGTCCATAGTTACTCCCAGATCAACAAAACAACATACTTGTTTCAACCTAAACTTTTGTATTACGTATGAAGTAGGGTCTACAGATCTACGTGAAAAGCACGTCGTTTTACATTTTTTAAGGTTCAATGGCATGTCATTTCTAACACATCAAGAAACTAGGTTGTTTAAATCAGCATATAATAAAACTCTTGAATATGCCATTAATAAATAACAAGAACTGAATTGGACCAAGATGGCTACCTTGAGGAACGCCCGAGGAACGCCTAAAGGAACATTGATTATGTCAGAAAAATTATCGCTAAGGGGTATACTTTTATTTCCTTCATCTTTAAATGTAGCCCACATATTCTAGATAACAAATTCAGTTGCTCGCCCCATACTTTTCCCCATTCACACAGAACATTGGTACGTTGCTCCATGAGTTGTTTGATGAAATCGTTGACAATATATTCATCAAATAAGCGTAATTAAATGTAATAAAATTATTTCACTTTGTTGAATAAACTTTGGATGATGTGAACTAAAACTTTATGTATATGTCTCTTAAAAGGCTATTTCATTTTTTATATCATGGACGTTAGTGCTAAATTATTTACACAATTGGTTTTGTAATTGTTCCAACGTTTTTATTTAAAAAATTAGGAAAATAGATTGTGGATTCAACTTTTGTTTAAAATGCTTAAACAGTTAACAGGGATTCCTGTAGCGCTATGCACAATTTTCGTTGAAATAAAAATACATTTAACTTTTTAAGTAGGCAGGGAATACTGATTGGAGCCTAAAAGTTGCCATTCACTATCGAGTAAAAAATTCAGCAAGTTCCGACTACCCTAAATTACAACACATTGAACCAGTAAGGTTTTAAACTAACACCCCTATAACATACTATCTGTTATAGCGCGAGTATAGTTGCCGTTCCACAATGGTCTACCAAAATTTACATTGCGCGGGCAGCTGAGTCGGTAGTCGCCATTACAGGTATGTTTTCGATTACAATCAACACTGGTCATAATATGTCGAAATCAGGAAACTTATCTTGAGCATTTTGGGAATTTTAGAGTTTGAATTGATCTTAAAAAAGTATTGCTCTTTAAACAATTCTTGAACTTAAAATATTTTGTAATAATTTACATTCCCTATTGATGCATAAATATAATTAAAGTAATTTTTATTTTTTTATTTTTTTTATTTATTTATTTATAAAAGCTTATACAATGTTAATAACATATGTACAACCTAAAACATGCAGCGCTAGCTTCAGAGGCTATCAGCTGTCCGTTGAATAAATATGTTGGCTTAAATTCTCCTCAATAGATCACATTCTTTAAGAAAACGATAGGTGGTTTTTATATTTTCTTCCGTAGCGTTGGAAAGGAGGGAAATCGGATCTGTGTTGAAGTGGCAATCTCTCTTATCTTTCAGTGTTGGACAAAATTCTAATATATGAAGCACAGTTGTTGTTGAGTTACAAAACGGACAGCAGTTGGTACTGTTTCTTCCGAGGAGGTGAGCATGCATCAGTATAGGATGTCCAATCCGTAGGCGAATGTATGGTGTTATAAAATTAGTTGCAACTGTTGATGGGTATAGCGGTTTGATTCTGGCTGTGTTAACTATTGAATAATGGTGGTTATATGAGACCCAATCAAGTGCCAATTTAGAGAGCCTATTTTGGTGTATGTGTCGGAATATATCAGATTTCATAAAGAAACTGAATGTAATCGTGGGCGTGTTGGATGCATTCTTTGCTAATACATCAGCGTAATTGTTTCCGGATAACCCAGTGTGGCTTGGAACCCACATTATCTTAATTTTATTTTCATATATAATAAGATATTCTCTAATTGAAATGATGATGTTAGTGTGGTTGTTGCAATTTTGAATGGCTTGGAAACATGATAAGCTGTCGGTGTATATTACATATTTTCCCGGGCTTTTTGTGGCATGTAGAACAGCATGGAAAATCGCAGTGGGTTCAGCAATGAATATCGAACAAAAGGGGAAAAGCTGTCCATATGAAATTGCTTTCCTTTCTCGCTAACGACCGCAAAGGAGGTTTGGATTTGTTTTAACCGTCCGTGAATACAAATCTCCAACTGCCATGTTTCAGAGTATTCACAATTTCACAAAATTCTGATAGATATCGCATTAAGTGTGATGGATTTAGGCAAACGAACTGGTTTATCAATAAACGTGTTTTTTGGAATCAACCATTGTGGATGACGACGTTTAGGAAGTTTAGCAGGTTTTAATGGCAAGCTGTTTGTTTTGGCGAAAATTGTGCATTTATATATAGCTGACTCAATTTTTGGAGGTCGGATACCTGATGATGATGAAGAAAAGGCATCTTGAAACACATGGTTAGAACCAAGGATGATCTTCGGGTATAATTTGTATGTGGTGTCTTCCATATTGTCTATCAGAGAGGGAAGACCGGACTCTGCTAATATATTTTTGATTGGTGACGTGGGGAATGCTCGAAGCGATCTTCTAACAGCGGAGTGATACGGTGCAGCCGACAATTTTAGGTGACTTTTTGAATGATGCCCATATATTTCAAGAGCGTAATTGATGACGGAGAGTATGAGTGCCTTGACAACATTAATTAGCAAAGATGGGCCAATGAGTGAACGATTGCATGCTTGGTACTTAACAATATTTGAGTTTTTAGTAATTCTATTTCTAATATATTGACAATGTTGTTTGAATGCATATTTACTATCTAGAATTAATCCAAGAAACTTAAGTGTAGGAGAACATGAAATATTTACATTGTTGAATGAAACGGTGGAAAATGACAATTATGTTTTTTACAAATGTGAAGTAAACTGGATTTTAAGTACGATATTGATGCGCCTGCGGAGAGGGACCATAGGGATAGTTGAGAAAGGATTTCTTCAAAGGTAGATGATAAAGAACTAAGGTCAGAAGATTTTGAAAATAGAGGGAGATTACCAGCATATAATTGATGCTGAATATTAGGGAAGGAAGAAAGGATAAAGCTGATTTCATCAAATGCTATGGTGAACAGAATAACTGATAGCGGTGATCCCTGAGGAGTGCCGTTATCCAAAGGAAGAGTAGGTGAAGCTGTGCCAGAAATAAGAACTTTGATTTTACGTTTAGAGAGAAAGGATTTAACAAAACTAAATATACGGGGGCCAACCTTCCATTTGATTAATTGTCTTAAAACTACATGTATGCCCACGCGATCAAACGCTTTTTAAAATCAAGCGAAAGAAGTGAAACGTGATTTTTATTAGATAAAGCGTCACATATGAAGTGGTCAAGGTGTAAAAGAGCGTCGATAGTGCTTTGTCCTTTTTTGAATGCAACCTGATTTGAATGAATGAGTTTATTGAAATGGAGAAACCAAGAGAGTCTATTAGCAACAATTTTTTCTAAAAGTTTTCCTAGACAGGGTAGAAGGGAAATAGGACGATAGCTGTTAACTTTGCACGGGGGTTTGCCAGGTTTTAGAATAGGAATGATTGCACTGCTTTTCCAGATATGGGGTATGGTGGCAGTTCGATAAATATTGTTGTAATGGTTGATAAGTCGCTTGAGGAGATGAGAAGGAAGATGTTTGATGATGGGATAGGAAACTTTATCTAACCCAGGCGTTTTACCTTTAACCGCAGAAAGAGCTATATTGAGTTCTATTAAAGATATATAATATATCTTTATATATCTGGCAACCCTTTGTTATGGTGTGAACAAAAATAATTGAACAAAAGTTAAATATTGAATAAAATTAATAAAAATTGCTCATTAGTAGTTAATTATTGTTTAGTGCAGTGCTCATCAAAATAAACGCAATTTTTTTTTGTATCGTATGATATATGACGTAAAATGCCGTCTAAAAAAATTAATCAGCCGCAGCTTACTTGTGCCGTTTGTAAAACGGTCGCAAATTCACCAAGTGTCATGTGCACAAATTGCTGTACATGGATTCATTCCAAATGTGCGAAACTTAATAGAGCGGAATTCACTGAGCATCAAGGTTATCAATGGAAATGTGCCGTTTGGAGGTTAGTATCATCACTCAGGTGATGACGATGGTAACATCACCATGCTTAAACTTAAACGTCTGCTTGATGACCAGTACTCAAAGCTCACAACAACTTTTGAGAGTAAATTCAACAGTTTCAAGACAGACATCGAAAAGAATGTTAATGACATCAGAAGGGAGGTCACTAGTTTATCTAAGCAGCACAAAGGCTTAGGTAACACGTGTACTATTCTTGATAACAGACTAAAATCAGTAGAAAACAAGCTCGAAACTTTCACTGGTGCATCAGCTCCAACTGAAGAAATTATAGCAGAGTTTTCCGAACGCAAAAAACGGGAATCGAACGTTCTTATGTTGAATGTTCAAGAGTCAAGGAGAGCAGATGGCAAAGACCGTCTTGAGGAAGACAGAGCTACCGTCCAGTCCATCTTGCCAATCGATTTACCTGTCAGTTTAGATGAATTGAAACTCCGACGACTGGGTCGCCCAACTGTTGGCCGTAATCGCCCGCTGCTAGTTGAAACAACTTCCCCATCTGTTGCTCGTGCTATATTAAAGTCCAAACCACCGGAACCTGTTGACGGATCATCCAAAGTCATATTTAAATCAGATCTCACCCCCGCTCAGTTGACGCACCTCAAGAACCTTAGCACACAGCTGGATTCTCTGGTGAAGAATGGCGATTCCTCCAAGACAATAAAATACGTTAATGGCGTCCCGAAATTAGTCAATAAGAATTTTCGCTCGTTCAACGAAAAGGGAAATTCAAACAATCTTGCACATCCATTATCAGAATGTGAGGGGGCTACGTACCAAGCTCGGCAGCTTTCTCACAGCAGCAGCGATTAGCAGTATTGATGCTTTCTGCATCACTGAGTCATGGCTTCACCCAGTTATCCAGGATGAGGAAGTTATAGATGATTCATTTAATATTTACAGGAAGGATAGAAACAATATCACAAGTGATAGTAATCGAGGTGGGGGTGTTTTCATCGCAATAAAGAAGTTTGTGCACGCTGAATGTATTCCAGTCATCGATGATAGTATTCAACACATCTACGTAAAAATCAAGTGCAATAGTTCAGACATCATTATTGGTTGTGTCTACATTCCTCCGAGAGCATCACTAGCCGTTTACCAAGCGTTTCTCGATACACTCCAGTACCTGAAAGAAAAGCACAAAGATACCAACTTGCTCATCACGGGGGATTTCAACCTTCCAAGTAGCTCGCCTCATATAGACTGTGAAAATTTACTCTATGAAGGCTTCTCTCTGTTAGAATTCCGGCAATTTAATAACATTAAAGCTGATAATCATAATTTAGTTGATCTTTGTTTTAGTAATCAGCATATACATGTTGATCACACGCAGGCAATTACCACAATGGATCGATACCATCCAGCCGTTGATATCACGATCGAACTCCAGCTCAGCCTCAAACCAGTAACTTTACCTTTCAATGATTTCAAAAGTGCTGACCACGAGAGCCTTAATGCATTTTTTCTAAACGTCGATTGGTCGAGCCTGTATTCATCCTCTACCATAGACAGCAAAGTTGAAGTCTTCTATGACATTATTCAAAGAGGTATATCTACCTGTGCCTGTCCGTTCACTAAATAACAACAACTTTCCGTACTGGTTTTCAAGCGAACTAAAACACAAAATGATACTTAAGAAGGAAGCACACAAAGTTTAGCGAACTCAGGAGAGAATGTAAAATTCTAAATAAACAATGCTATAAGAATTGCATAGATAAAATTGAACAACAAGTACAGAATGACGCTAATGCTTTCTGGAAATTTGTCAAACATAAAAAAAGAGGTAATTGTGACATCCCGTCCACCATGTCCTGGGATAATTTGACGGCCGACTCAGGTATCGATATCAGCAATATGTTTTGATCCTTTTTCAATAGTGTGTACAACCAAAATTCTCACCAGTGTTCACCGTCAACTGAAGTAGAACCAACCCCGAATGTCACCATGGATGAATTTGGTGTTAACATCAATGATGTCCATAAAATGTTGTCGACACTAAACTTGAAGAAAGGTGCTGGTCCGGACGGCTTACCAAATACATTTCTTAAAAACTGTGCAGTCAGCCTTAGCGAACATATCACACACTTATTCAGTTACTCACAACAAAATGGTGTTTTCCCAACTATATGGAAATCATCCTACATCTGTCCGATCCACAAGGACGGCCCAAAGTTAGACGTCGTTAACTACAGGCCAGTTTGCATCCAATCAGTTCTAGCTAAGCTTTTCGAGAAGATAGTTCTTCCACAACTCACTGCATTCTTCACAAATATTATCACCAACAAGCAGCATGGTTTCGTCGGCGGAAGGTCGACTTCCTCTAACCTGTTTATCTACGTAAAATATCTGCTAGATGCCCTAAACAATGGCCACTCAGCTCACACCATCTACACCGATTTCAGCAAGGCTTTTGATAGGGTGGATCATACTATTCTGGGAAACAAACTTCGAAGATACGGTATAAGCGGTAAAGCACTGTGTTGGATTCAATCATATCTTAAAGGAAGACACTTTCAAGTCAAAGTAGACCTGTCTGCTAAGCATAATGTCACCTCAGGAGTACCTCAGGGGTCACATCTGGGGCCTATTCTCTTTAATATCTTCGTAAACGATATTGACGACAACTTTCAATCAGAATGTTTGCTTTATGCAGACGATTTGAAGATCTTCAGAATAATAACCGGTGAGCAAGACCTTCGAGTTCTTCAGAATGACATAGACAAGCTTTCGTTGTGGTGCCGATTAAACAAATTAGACTTGAATGTCAGAAAATGTGTAACTGTATCCTACTCACGGTCACATATCAGAATACCAGCTAATTATTATCTAAACGATGAGTTGTTAAGTGAAGTGGATCATGTAAAGGACCTGGGTATCATCATAGACAATAAACTGACGTTTAACAAGCATATCGAGAAGATCACTCTCCAGGCTTTTAAGGTTCTGGGATTCATTACTATCGATATTCGATATGGTATTCCTGGTGGTTACAACACAGTGTCTGATGTCTATAGACACTATAACATCAACAGCCTGCAAAAACGTCGTCAAGTAGCTGACATGATATTTTTCTTCAAAGTCGTGAACGGCCTTATCGATGCGCCAGACATCATCAGCATTTTCGAATTTACATCTGTGGGTCTCTCACTGAGACGTAACCGCCTCCTGAAGACTAGGAAAACGACCAAGAGCTACGTTTTCAATGGTCCTCACAACCGACTGGCCAGGCTCGTCAACTCATTACATAGTGATGTGGACTTCTACAGCGGATCACTCAGTGCCTTCATCCCGGATATCAAATCACGTCTACTGCAATATCCCAAGTCTCACCTTTTTCACTTTTTCCTTCCTAATTTGCTATACTTACAATTTTAGTTCAATTTATAGTTTTATTTATACTAGTATTAAATACTATTAATCCCTCCCTCGTAATTACATAACAAATATTACATAATTTATAATTTTTTAGTTGTATAATGCCGTTTGGCGTATGTATACTTAAATAAATAAATAAATAAATATCTGAGTCGAGATATTCGGCTGAAAGGGATAAGGCAGATGAAACGTAATTATAGGCAAGTAAAGAGTGCTTATTAGACGAGTATTCAGAGGAGAAATTACAATCAGAAGAGTTTGACGAGAAAAATTTGGCGAATTCTAAAGCTATATCCTGTGGATATAGTAGATTGCCTTGAGAGGAGTTGAGTGAGAGAATAGGAGAGAAAGAAATATTGCCAGATAGTCTTCTTATATTTGACCAAATCATTTTAGGGTCAGAAGAGGAATTAATGCTGCTGGTAAATGTCTGGAAAGATTTAACTTTTGCTTGCTTCGCTTTTCTTCTGAAAATGGCATTAGCTTTTTTATAAGCAACAAGGTTTGATGACGAACGATTTTGTTTGAAATGATGCCATGTTTGTTGCTTATGCAGTCTAAGAGAAGATAGCTCACTATCCCACCAAGGAGGTTTAGGAGAGGTTTGTGATATATTCTAGAAGTTTCCTCATTAATAATATCTGTAGAAGGGAGGGTTCTGAGTAACGTAAACAAAATTCTTGAAATTTGGGCCAATCAGCTGAATCAGTGTTAAAAAATATTCTGGGTTTGAAGAAATTGGAATTATGGGAGGAGATTTTGGCTATGATAGGAAAATGATCGCTACCATGCAAATTATCTATACAATGCTAAACAACTTTGGGAGAGAGTGAAGTGGAACAAATTGTAAGATTGGTGAGGAGGGGAATATGCACAGATGATTATGATTTTTTGGGGGGAGGAAATTTCGATGGCAACGGAAGAGATATTCGAAGGAGATATTGGGAGAATATTATGCGGTATACTTCTCTTAATCAGGATTGCAATACCTTGTTTGCTTGATGTGACGGAAGGAAGGTTATAAAAGTGACCAGCATAGGCTTTTGGAGTATGAGCTGATATATTGTTTGCAATATGTGTTTCGTTTAATAATATTACAGAGGGGTTATATTTTTTAATTAAAATTTCAAGTTCAAAGTAGTTATTAATGTCTCCGTTAATATTCCATTGAGGAAAAGTTAACATAGAAAAATAAAGAAAATTAAAGTATATATGTGTGAAAAATGTAAGTTTTAATTGGAATTTAATATCTAGAATTACGTATCTATGGATACTTGGGTATGTGATTGTGGATGGCAGGAGGGTACAGGTGAAGTTGTGGAACGGGTTATAGTGGTAGGAGAAGCAGTTCTGGAAAGGGGTGAGAAGGATGGAGAAAGAGAATTGTATAGGGAAGAAACGGAGGGTGAAGGGGTTTCGGGGCAATCATCATGGATTGAGTCTATGTTGGTAGGGATGAATCATTATTTGTGTAGTTGTTGTGAGTTGTAGCTTTAATGTTGTCATTAGAATCATTAGTGTTTGAAGTTTTTTCGATGTTGACGTATTTTTTTGAGTAAGTATTGTTATTGGAAGCTGTTACATTAGCATAAGAGAATGGTGAGGGAGTAGAAGGCATTAGAGATTTGCATAAATTGATCGCTTCACGCATAGAACACTTGTGGATAGTTTTAATTTTAAGTATCTCTTTAGACTGGACAAATTTTGGACAGGCGTTAAGGGAAGAAGGGTGTTCACCATAGCAGTTAGCACATTTGACTCTAGAGCATTCAGTGGGAGGGGTATGATTTGGGGGTAGGTTGCAGATATCACAAGATGGGGTCTTATTACATCGCTTAGCAGTATGACCCAGCAACTGACAATTCTTGCAGCGCATGGGATTAGGATAGTAGGGACGAATATCGAGGGTATACCAGGCAACTTCAATACGACTAGGTAAAGTATATTTGTCAAAAGTTAATAATAAAGCACCAGTAGGTACACGATCACCATTGTTTATCTTGGTAAATTTATGAACATCGGATACTCCTTGATCTTTTAGACCATCAATTATTTCGTCATCAGCAAGCTGATAGATAAATGGAGCGTAAATTGTACCCTTTACTGAGTTCAGAGAGTTTTGAAGAGATATCTCAACAGCACCAGCTCCGGGAAGATGTTTGGTTTGTAAAAATTTGTCAGCGATTTTTTGGTTCTTGACCAAAAGAAGTAGGCTGCCGTCACGAAGCGATGTGATTTTGTTAATGCAATAGGTTTTCTGGCGTCCTGTGATTTGATTACGAGGTACTTGGGATCATCCTTCTTAGAAATAGGTAATTCCGGGAAGAATTCCAGCGTTGAATTTTCTGGCTTTTTCCTCTTGTTTTTAGGACCCGGGGATAATAGTGCAAACCTATTATCCCCCAGCCAGGGGGCATTGCGAAAGAATTTACGTTCTTACCCGATTAAAATGTGGATTTGACTTTATAATGAAAAGTATAAAAAACACGTGGAAAGTGTAACGAATTGAAGCTCAAAATGTCAAAGCTAGGTTAAATTGCGCGTACACCAAGTAACGAGAAGTTATGCACCGAGTACGTAAGTATATGTGCGCTCGATATGAAAAAATCAACCGTACACAACCACGAACAACGAACGAATGAGTAATTTTTCTAATTGTAATGATTGTATCCAAACGCTGCATTGTTATAAATAATAACACTACACCACAAATATGTTTTTTAGTAAAGGTGGTGGATTGACCCCTACTTCCTATTGACCTAAATACAATAAATCCTACATGTTAAAACATTTTTACTATCATTTTCGGTTTTACCAACCCAAAATTAGCAAGAAACAGCATGAGAACGTCTTTCATATTTTTTTGTGTATATTTAAAAAATTTAATTTCATCTTTTGGTAAGTAATTTGCAAATATGTATACAAATATTCATAATATAATATAAATATTTTAGAAAATGGAGTGTGAGGAAAAAATGGTTTTAGTATAGCCATTCGAAAAGAATATGTAGTATATGTATATATGTATATCGCTAATTATATTCCATTAGACTTCCGCAAATCCGATGTATCACATACACAAGTTCTAAAGAGCTCTAGTTTTTCCGGCCTTAGAAGCCTCATAGAAACTTTAACAAGAATCTCTGCTAATTAGCGTATGATCTGACCGTCAATCGATCTGCAGAAAATAAACTCAAACAAATAAAACACCGTTATTTGATTTTTATAATTTTAATTTTTGTTCGTTATCGATCTATTATAAGCAATACGTGGTTATTTGTACGTTTTTACGATTTAATAAACAAATTTTCATAACAATAATGGTAAAATGATAACAAATGTACAAGTTTGCTTACACTAATATAATATAGGTTATTATTTTAATTTCATGTATAGTAAAAAAATATTGCGTTAGTTTATGATCTCTAACAACTAAGTTGCGCCTTCGCTGCTCGCTTTAATCATTTAGTAGATAATAATTGATAAATACTTAAATTAACTATTTTATGCTACATTAATAAATTAGTGTCTGTTTGTTTTGATCGTTTTCGTTTCTATGCGCACACCCTAATGAAGAGATGTTGACTAGTCAAAACCGATGTCCTAAATTGAATTCAAAAATTTGGTGACTGAGTTTGTTGAAAGGAACTTCCGCTTAGTGCAAGAAAATATTCTACTTAGGTACACACACATGCATATATAATTCAAAATAAGTAAGCAATAAGAGTACTCCGGGGATTGTTCAGTGAAAATGTGCATTTTTTTGCGAACATGTTTTATTCAAAACGTAAACGTGATGTTTTATATCTGGACGGAAACTTAATTTATAATGTGAGTTTTTGCATTACAATTTTTTGTGTATGTATATGTCTAGTCAAATCCTTAAAACCTTCTATTGCCTATAGCTAATTTATGAGAATAAGATGGGTTTGGCTTAATTTTATTGGTTTCTTCACTCTTATTTATTCGTTATGCTTATTGGTATATATTAATTTATGTATACATAAATGACTAGACTTTTTTCAGTGCCACTATTTCGCATTTTCTTATGTTGTACCTAACCTCTATTTTGCCTCAGAACTGGGAACTTTACTAAATTTATTGGCTGCCATCATACGAACGCACAAAAGCATTTGTGAATGTTTATAAACCAGTTAAATATTTATTATTAGTAATGTACAAAGTGTATATATATAAAATATATATATATGTTTATGCACCTTTAAATTCTAGATATTTGTCTTGTGTGGATAAAAACATACATATATTATTGCCATTTTAATTAATAACAGTTTTTGGTGGGTCTCTAGAGACCAAAAGAGCTTCACTAATCATATAAGTTAATTCGTTTGGAATTTCGTAGTATTAGGTTATATTTACCATAGCTACACGTCATACATATTTGGTTATTATTTAATCTACTGATATATTTTTGAACAAACGACAGAGTATGCCGTACATATGTTAGGTGAGCTTATAGTATTACTCCTGCTACAGTAAAAAACAAATGTCATTCATAAATATGTATGTAGGATGTATGTAAAAACGTATGACTATACATTTCGTAGAGGTTAGCTAATCTTGGAAGCAGATGTGACCGAAATTTAAAAATCAAATTTCCAGCAACAACTATAATATCTACTAAAAATATGTTTACGCTATGTATTAAAGTAAATTATAAAGCAAAATAATGTTTTTTTATGTTAGCACCGCTGCCCAAAGAAATTGTGATAAGTAGATAATATTATTTTATGGACATATGTATATTAATTTTTTATTTCAGAACACTCCAGAATCGTAGATAGTCACACTAAAATTGCTGGCTTATGAGACTTTAGTCTGATTCAGAAGCGATTTCAACAAAAGGCCTTGAATCAAGATATGGCGTAGTTCATCGAAAATTCATCAAACACTCCAGAATGTTAATTAATATATATATATATATTGACTCTATATTGTTTTTAGTCTAGTAATACATTTACATACATCGAAATCATATCACTCATTTTATATTGCACGAAAGTGTTTAAAAAATTTGAGTAAATACAACTCTGTATGTTTTGCACCGAGAAGTTGAAAGATGAAAAGATCAAACTGAATGGCTAATAAGTTGTTGCTAGATATTGTTAAACATTTACAAAAAGTAGTTCATTATTAAACAAAAATCATTAGTTCCTTAGTACGAACTATGTTGGAATATTACAAACAATTTGTAGAATAACCTTCTGCTCAAAAAACCTAAAACCCACATTTTTAGTTACAAATGCATTTCATTAAAAGTGAGATAAGTGAAATATAACATAAACATAAAAATAAATGCAATTAAAAAAGCTAAAAACGAAAACAATATTAGTAAAACAAAATAAAATAGAACTAAATAATTGTTTAATAGTACATTTTTATTAGTAAAACAAAACAAAAATTCCAGAATGACAGGTAGATTTAAAAAATGCGTATTTATAAAGTAGTTTAACGGTTTTTGTGATTGAAGGGCATGAGAATTGTTTTTTTTTTATATATTTTCTATACTAATATTCAATTGTTCTTCCAAAAAAAGAAAATAAATAACAACAATAAACAAATAATCTAGTAAACGAATGCATAAAAGCTTAAAATCATTATAATTCTGCTTCTTTAACTCCAATTTTTTTTATTTAAAAAGCTACACGATATTAGCGACATATTCATTAAGAAAAAAAAAATAAAAGTGTTTAGAAATTAAGCGAAAGGGGAAAAATATATATATCGGATATATGGACATGTCTCCCATAATAAATGTTATAGAAACTTAAACAGCTATAACCAAAATAAAATTTTAGATCTGTGCGACTGCAGAAATGGAAAAAAATTATTTATATTAATCAGAAAGTATGGCGTTTAAATAATCATTCTACATATTTAAAATTTCGTAATATTTCTCAACTAAAGGTATTTAAACAATAAAAAAAGTTACTTTTATGCATGGCACCTACTAGAAGTGTGAAATGATAAAAACTGTTATTGCCATCGTATTGATAATAAAATTAATGAGATTTTTTGAAGTCGTGAATAAAGTTAACATTACAGCTAGATATGTGAATATTGCTACGAAAAAGGAAAACCTAACCTTCAAATTAGTTTAGTTCTCTTACAGTGGTCCGAAAAACTGTTCTAGATATAATCTAATTAGTTAAAAAGTCTCTAATTTACTACCCGTTCCAAACGGTATAATTTTTGGTGATTCTTTGCGATTATTTTGTGTATATGTTTGTGTATAAATTTTGCTAATTCTGCGTTTTTCTGGTTATTTGGTTTGAATTCAACTTTCATGCATTGATTTAGTCATGTTCATACATAACTGGTGATCCCGACGATCGCCCCAACCGCCGTTACCTTTTCGCAATTTGGTTTTCTTCACTAAACTCGCCGCTGTCAGCGATAAGCTGCGTGGGAAAAGCTGTTTGGACTTACGAGCTATACGTAAGACTTGTTGCACCTTCGCTATCACTTGATTGGACTCACAATTCTTCTTCTTGTGATGGACACCGCTGCAAGTGAAAATACAAATGGAGATTTTTAATTGGTGCAGGAAATGTGCGATATATGAATGTTTTTTTTTATATTAAACTTATTTTTATTAAACAACCGCCTACCATTCGCCAATATGGAAGACTCTGGGACCTTTGACGATCATCGCGTGCAGTTTCTTCTGCAAACACTGCTGGGAGACATAATGCAGCGACCAGTCCCAATTGTAGTCATCATAAAAACAGAAATGTTGCGCACACTTTCGTATGGTCGACCAAGTGCTGCGATTGAAAGCGAAACCCATGTTGTGCTTACTGCTTATCCAGGGCATCACTTCGACCTTCGTGAAGAGACAAAAATAAAAACAGCTCAGATTATTATTCAAAATAGTTGTACGATAGGAGAAGCGTAACTTTCTAGGTGTGTAGGCCTATATAGCATCGGGTATGTATGTACAGGTATTTACTTAATGTCTTTCAATTACATACATATGTATATATTTTGAACGAAGCTTTAACTAATTACGATGGAATTGGATGCAAAGTTTATATAAATAAGAATGCAAAAGAGGTGAATCATGCAGCCTTAAAGCTTAAATCTTACATCACATCAGTTTGTGATTCACGATGAAAAAGGAGACATTAATAAAAAAATACTTAGGAAATATATATTTACAACGTTCTGTTTTATTATGTTATTTAATTTTTCGGACTTTTAATTTATTTAATACGAAGAAATTTTCAATAGAGGTAACATATTTGCGTTACAATATTCACGTTTCTCCAAATTTTCCGAATAAAAACTGATTTGGGAGTGACTAGAATCCATTCATAATATCTTCTATGAATTCACACAAGCGGTTACGTAACCGGGATAGACTCAGTAACACTTCAACGTATTTTGGGTACCTTTTCTTTTGTTACAACAAAATAACCAGGTTTGGTTTTAGTCAGATAAATTTCCCATAAAAGTATTTAAAATCGCTAAAAATCTCATTTGCAAAAAGTTTATTAATTTTATTCAGGATAAGTTCTCATGAAGACTTCATCATATGATAGAGAAATGTAGTATTGCCAACCTAGTTGAGATATCTCAATATAGTATGCCTAAATTCGAAATATAGTGGCTTGATTTACACGATTCTGTATATATTGTGATTACTCTAAGAAGTCCGAGAAGTCTGAATCAATCAAAGGAAAGGGCAAACTGTTTTAGTAGAAATTTGCTAGAGCGTAATGAACACTAAAACGACCAAACTGCAAAGCCGATGGTAAAGAGTTATACTTCTGCTAGAACTATGTGGATAAATATATATAGTTTATGTTCTGTTTTGCTGACTAGTGGGCGTGCTATCATGAAAATAAGAAGCCTTGTGTACACCTTGCTCATTTGCTGACATACAAAAATAATCAAGACGCGGTCATAGCTATACATACATCGTCATATTCATATCAAGCTATTCAGATAATAATCGGTTCCCCTGGGTTTAACATTTCTTCGGTAAAATATAAGTCATATAAATATATATAAAAGGTATTAAGTTATAAAATAATTGAATTTATTTTAATTATATGCGTAGTGATATACTATAGTATTTTTTCATTGGGGGTGTTTTCTACTTGGCGGGTTCTAAACCCAGCGCACAATACTGGAGAGGGGATATTTCGCCTTCTCACTTTAGCTCGACTTCAAACGGATGATTTTTTGGCTATTCAGAGGACACTTATGACATATGACATATGTAAACTGACGTTGAACAATATCAAAAGCTCCGTCAGGGTCAGGAAGGACCGCTCCGAGCAGTTCGATACCAAATGCGGTGTCAGACTAGGTGACTACCCACCGTGCGACTTCTTCATTCTACTCATGGAGAAAATTCGATACGAGCCGAAGTTGTGAATAAAGAAGGTACAATCTTCTATAAGAGTGTACAGCTGCTGGCGTACGCTGATGACATTGATATCATTAGCCTCAATAACAGCGCTGTTAGTTCTGCTTTCTCCAGACTGGATAAGGAAGGAAAACAAACAGTCGTCGTACTCGCGACTAGGCTCGCATATCACTGTATATAGTGATAACATGAAGTCGTAGATAATTTCAATTATCTTGGAACCAGTATTAACACCAAATGTCAATCTTGAAATCCAACACAGAATAACTCTCGCCAACAGCTGCTTATTCGGACTGAGTAGGAAACTCAGAAGTTGAGACCTCTCTGGATGAACAAAAACAAAACTCTATAAGTCACTCATCATCCCCGTCTTGCTATATGGTGCAGAAGTATGGACGAAGCATAGGAAGAGGAAGACCTTCAATCTGTTGGAAAGACTAGGGGAAGAAGATCTTGGCTACACTTGGAATCTCCAGAGCATACTCTTTAGATATTTTTAATACATTTTATCGAGTTTTTGATTCGACGCCTTGTAGCAAATGAACGATATACACTTAAAAATTACTGATTGTAAGGCTACACAGAACCAGAACAAGGTTAACAAGTAGTAATAAGTATCTAGCAAATATGCTGACTATATGAGTAGTTTACTTATCAACTCTTTCGAAAACTATGTACAGTGAAGTCTGCAAACTAAAGATTATATTATATTAAATTTAGCTTTGGCTAGAGCAAGCTCGGTACTTGTAAGTATAAAATACGAATTATTAGATACCTCACGGAACCTATTTTGTGTTGGTGGTTTTGACATATGAGACATTCGGTAAACAATCTAAACAATTAAAGTACATAAAAATATATTAACATATGCATATGCCTGTTGCACATTTTCATTTTATTAGATAAATTACAAGCAAGTATTAAACACACCAATAAACATTAACACACATAAAAATTAGAAAACTCGCAGGAAAGATTTCTATCATAATTACTAAGGCAAAAGCGTTTGATGAATGAGATTGAATTCAGCAGTAAATGATAGGGTATATAAAGTAGAATAATAAAATAATAACAATAAAATGGGGTTTAATGATGGTATGATAAAGTGACATTATATACTAAGGGGTTCCGAAAACACAGCGTTGAGAATTATAGTTGAGTGAACTAATTTTTGTACGTAACAATATTTTTTTTAAAAAAGTGTAAAAATTTGTGATTTTATGATTTTACGATGCGTTATAACAACATACATATGTATATGTATGTACTTGTATATTAATATGCATGGATTTTGTAAGGTTATATATATACATATATGGGTTCTTAATCTTATTTTTAATTAGCACAACAATTAGCATTCGAGGTGATACATTGACTTTTCATTTGATTTTCAAAATTGAAAACATGATTCAGATATTCTATTTATTTGTATGTAAAGAGGATCTCTCTCTATCTTTTTATATATTTATTTATGTATATAATATATCTAATACGAGTATCTGTGTATATAAATATATCTAATAATATATGTACATATATAAACATAAATAAATGATCAATGTGATCAATGCTGAACTCTGTGCTAGTCCTTTAATTTTTTTCCTTTTTCGGCCAAGAAGCTGCTCATTTATCGAAACGGCTGATATTGGATCACCATAGCATATAGCTTTAATACAAACCGAACGATCAAAATGAAGTTGATATTTTTTAAGACAAACTATCTTTAAGAAACGTTGTATAGTTTATTGTTCAAGACAACACTGCCATCATATAACTGTGATTCAAACTGACAGGTAAGGTTTTTCTATGGAAAGCTTTATGAAAATTATCTTTACGAAATTTGTCCTAGATTATTGTCCAAGGCAGCGCTACAAACTTCCGATATATTGTTCAGATCGAACCACTATTATAGACGCCATTCAAAATGACTGATCAAAATCAAAATAACGATCTTCATATAATACATTGTTTATATCTTTAAGGTTATCTACATCAAACGTAGAAAAACGTTTTCTGTTTGATGTAAACCGTTGGCTACGTTTTCGGATCTAGTTCTGGTTACCTATAATTACTAAAAGAAACACAACTGTGAAGGTCGTATCAGAAGTAAAAATTGTTTGCATTCGTATGTAATTCCAAAATATTAATGACAAATGCGTAATATAACGCACAAAAATATTAGTTGTCAGTTGTCTATTCTTGTGTGTTAGGTGAGCTGACACATGCAGCCAACCGTTACAGTTTTTTTATTTGTGCTTCCTGGCTTCCTTCATATGTGTCATTTGGGTAAAAGGTCAAAATGAATGTCGTCGAAATATTAATGATGTCAATTAATATGACGTCAAGCAATCCAATACTCTTTAAATGCTAATTACAACGGCACTACAACCTAAAACATGACATATAGACAATATGACAATGTTGCGTGCAACTAACCAATAGAACTACATATAAAGAGACTGGTATAATTATTATAATATAACAGCGATTCAAATCTAAATAAACTGATAAGAAGACAATACGCAAGACAAGCTCGCATGCCACAAACTACAAATTATTTACACTAATAAACGTACAAATCAAAATAGAAATGAATGCAGTACGAATATTAAATTACAAACGAGCAATATCGATTACTGAAATAAGTAATAGTAGACAATAAATAAATGAACGGAGTTACACATGCGAGTACATAGCTAGGTTAATTTGTAGCTATTTTTATTAGCTTAACTACCTTCTGATAGATAGAATATAGTGATGGTAGCACGTGATAACTCCACGATTGCTGTGCGGCGCTTTTATCTGTTGTGGTTGTGGTGGAAGTGGTTATGGTATTATGGTTGTTAGTGATGTGTGCGTTGGTGTTGGTGGCTGTATCACCCACATACACTTTGTCTTTATTATTTTCGTTAAAATACTTTTTATTAAAACTATTCGCAGCTGAGGTGGACGATGACGATGACGATGCGTGCGATGACATTTGCAGTGAATTTCTATTTTTATTGCGATTATATCCTAATAAATTGCTGGAAGTGAGCAGCGAGGAAGCATATTGGCTGCTAGGGGATTTCTTATTAGTCTGTCGCCATGAAAGAACATTACCACAATTTAAATGGTTCAGTAAATAAAAATAAACAAATTAATTGGGACAATTTTGTAGCGTAGTGATGTGAAGGAAGTTCAAACGAAAATATGTTTGTAACAGTAAAAAAAGAGAGAAAGAGAGAGAAATAGGTTAATGAGCACAAAAGCAGTTCGAAAGCATTGATTTATAGCGTTCTCTTGTTTTTATTATGTTAATATCTAAATAGTCTTTGGCAAAAATCATTGTTAAGCACCCTTGTGATATACAAAATAAACTTCAGCTGTTAGAAATTATCACTTTTTCAAAATAGTTTGATTATATAATATATGTATGTATATATATGAGACTTACTTTGCTGTTGTAGGTGTAGTAATTGAATGTTTTTAAATATGTGCCCAATGAGAGTATATCGCACTGCGGACACAGACTGCCGACCGACGATTGCATCATTTCGAGCAGATAAAGAAAATCTTCGGCTACATAATGATCTTCCTCTAGGAACAAAACCAGACCTGTAAACGTTTATACTTTTTATAAATTTGTTTATATTTTTTTGACAATATTAAAACACAACTGACCAGTATGATAACGGGTCACATCTAATTGATCGAACACACGATTCGCCTTCCACCACCAATGATGCTTGGTCTGCGTGAACTTCGCTTCCCTATAATGCCCGTATAGATCGGGATATAGCGCATTATTGCACTTACGTATTATAGCTCTATTTATGAAGAAGGTGATAATATTACTAAGAAAATAGCGTGGATATATAAAAATGTTAGTTTGTACAAATTTTGACACTCACTGATCCTTTTTCATATCCCGCGGACAATCGTTTGGATCGACGCCGGGAAACTCATTCGGATGTGTTTGTATTGAGTAAGGATAAAATATCTGTGAATATATAAATGTTAAATATTATTAAAAATATCTAATCCTTGATGGCCTTATGGCTTCTTGTTTTTATTTGATTGAAAAATTGTGTTACCTGTATCACTTTACAAAAGTCGATTGTTTGCACCAAATCATTGATGTCATCATCGTAATAGTCGTGGGAGAATATTAATAGAGTCTTGGAAATATCTTTAGCCTGCGCCAAACTAACGATCAAATGGCGTAAATAAGTTATACGTGTATGCACCTGAATTGAGAAAAATATGAATTTATTTAATTATATCTGCAGTAGTTTTTTTGCTTGATACATAGATGCACTAATCCATAATATACATAGTTTACTCTGAATATTCTAACACTTTACTTATATAAATATTTTTTAGTGATTTTTACCTGTACTACGATTATCACAGAATCATTTTGTAGGGGACCATAAGTGTCCTCATTTAAAACTATTTGCAGTTCATTGTATTTCGCGATTTGTTGCTTTATCTCCGTAATATTCGGCGGATGATAGTAATCCGTGTAGGAGCCGTTATACCTGCCACCACTGGTGCTATTGTGCTGCACTGTGATTTAAAAAATAAAGAATAAGGAAAATATATGTATGTATGAAGGCAAGTTTCTTTGTTAGCTTACTGTGAGCTGCGGCTGTTTGATTTCTCGATTTGGGCGTTAAGAACTTATGCAGCACAGAGGGCACCATGGAGAGCATCGCGTCGATTGAGTCATTTGTTGGTTCACCAATCATCGACATTTCACGAGAATCCGCTGGTGAGCGAAAATGTGAAAAATACGAAAGCAATTAGTATCTTAATTATCATTATAATTCATTTCGAATAATAAACAAATTCGTGTAGTTTATAAGTTTAACAAGGGGCGAATATGCTGAAATTTCGACAACATTTTACAAATTTTAAAACCGCATTTTTACTACGCAAAGTAATCATTCTGATAATTAATATAAAACCCTCTAATAGCAGTCAGAACTAATAGATTAACACTAGTCGCCTTACGTAATATGTAGACCCTATTCGCCTATAATCTTAAAAAGCCACCACTTTTTACCAATTGAGATTGCGTAGCCGTGCTGAGTAACCCCACGGTGTTGTTGATAAATGTAAAAGTGGTTCCTGTTCTCTCGGAAGAGTTACTCTTTCATTATAGCTTCACGATAAACATACGTATAGCTGACAATAACTACCTTTTAGCTCGGACTTGTGGTCAATACAGATGTTTTGAGAAACTTTGGATGTAAAGTCGTCAAGATTAATTTGAGATCACTTACAAATTTGAAATATACGTACATATTAACCGGAATTTTAAGAAATGTTGTTGGGTTGTGTGGACACATTGTCATATATATATGCATAAATATAAATTATTATTAATCAAAATAAAAAAAATAATATTTCTGCTGAAATATACGAACTACGAACGTCTTGCTTTTATTCCATGAAAATAATATAAATTCGTGTTTGTATAAAAAAGAAATCATTTATCCATAAACTAAGTACTTACTGTAATTAAAGACATGCAACTGCATTAGTACGAATACGATTAGCGCTACACCGATAATTACGCGTATGTAATAAGTGTTCCTTTTTCGATGCATCAGCCCCGTGTTGGGCAACGGAAGGGGTATTTTGCGAACTACATATTTGATTGAATGGGCGAAAGAAATCAATTATAAAACGCTTCTTTAGCCATCAAGGTCAAATATCTAATGACTCAAAGTGAATCAAAAAATCTCAAGAAATAACTTACCCCTCATTTTTGATAGCGCAGCAACGGTCTTTGCGTTTGCTGATGTTTCGATGGTGGTTAATTACACTTCAACAATAAATTCGTAGAATGTTTAGTAATCAGAGTCCTCATGTCTGTAAAAAAGGGGGAAAAATTATAAATTATATTAATAGTAACGTTCTGAACACCTTTTGAAGCAAGGCATGCGGTAATAAGAACTTTCAAACAGTTGTCAAAACCTCTGAATTTCCCGCTCCTATGTACGAGTGTACTATCCTAGGCACGTTAAAGTCTGGTAATACGACACAGAATAGCAAGAAGGTGAGAAATGGATTGAAAAAAATTAATTATTTACTCATATTTTTTTATTTCTTGCTTCTCTTTCTAACTTCGCTTCGTGGCGCACTGTTGAAACAAGTGCTTTTATAATTGCTTGCGCAAAATATTTGAGCTCAAATTTATTTAATTTAGAAATGAGAATAACAAAACTCGTGTCATACTACCTAGAAGCAATGTAACAAATAATTTCAAGGTCTGTTTGTTTAAGGTTACAGGCCGACATTTCTTCATTCATAGATATTTTTATATCCTGAACAGGGTATATTAAATTCGCTACGAACTTTGTAACACTAAGAAAGAAAGATGACCTGAATCGATTTAGCGATTTCCGTCTATCTGTCCAGCTGCCCGTCCGCCTGTCAGTATATACGCGAACTATTCCCTCGATTAAGAAATCCATTTGAATTTTGCATCCATCCTCTTCTCTCCACGAAAATGTTGGCCGAACCGCCGATACTGTATCATTATAACATATATTTTCCATACAATCTGAACAATCAAAATTCTGTCTTTGAGTAGACAACCTCAGTGAATTTGTTCGTGAGCTCTTGGCCAAAATTCAACGATGTCCCAATCTCCATATGCGCCAGACATAACATAATTTCGGAATACTACAATCTTCGAACATAATTCAACTTTATATAGATATGGTACATATGTACATATGTATGTATATACATCAAAGGTTGTGTTGTTAGCACAAAAATAATACAATGTCATAAATGTTTTTACTCTTGACGTCAAAATAAGCTGTTCTGAATTATTTTTATACTCTCGCAACAAAGTTGGTAAGGAGAGTATTATAGTTTTGTTCACATAACGGTTGTTTGTAAGTCCTAAAACTAAAAGAGTCAGATATAGGGTTATATATACCAAAGTGATCAGGGTGACGAGTAGAGTTGAAACCCGGATGTCTGTCTGTCCGTCCGTCCGTCTGTCCGTCCGTCCGTCCGTGCAAGCTGTAACTTGAGTAAAAATTGAGGTATGAAACTTGGTACACGTATTTATTGGCTCCATAAGAAGGTTAAGTTTGAAGATGGGCAAAATCGGCCCACTGCCACGCCCACAAAATGGCGGAAACCGAAAACCTATAAAGTGTCATAACTAAGCCATAAATAAAGATATTAAAGTGAAATTTGGCACAAAGGATCGCATTAGGGAGGGGCATATTTAGACGTAATTTTTTTGGAAAAGTGGGCGTGGCCCCGCCCCCTACTAAGTTTTTTGTATATATCTCGGAAACTACTATAACTATATCAACCAAACTCTATAGAGTCGTTTCCTTCAGGCATTACCGTATACAGTTCAAAAATGGAAGAAATCGGATAATAACCTCGCCCACCTCCCATACAAAGGTTATGTTGAAAATCACTAAAAGTGCGTTAACGGACTAACAAAAAACGTCAGAAACACTAAATTTTACGGAAGAAGTGGCAGAAGGAAGCTGCACCCAGCCTTTTTTTAAAAATTGAAAATGGGCGTGGCGTCGCCCACTTATGGACCAAGAACCATATCTCAGGAACTACTCAACCGATTTCAATGAAATTCGGTATGTAATATTTTCTTAACACCCTGATGACATGTACAAAATATGGGTAAAATCGGTTCACAACCACGCCTTCTTCCAATATAACGCTATTATGAATTCCATCTGATGCCTTCTCTGTATAATATGTGCATTAGGAACCAATGATGATAACGGAATAAAACTTTACACAAATACGGTATTTGAAAAATATGTAAATGACTGATAATGAAATCTTGATTATTACTTTATCGTGCGAGAGTATAAAATGTTCGGTGACACCCGAACTTAGCCCTTCCTTACTTGTTCTAATAATGATTCAATTCTTTAAGTTGTAAGAGGACTAGGTCAAAATAGCTGAACTGAATTTCAAAATAAAAAATAAGAAAAAACGTTAACTTCAACTGCACCGCTTCACATATGCAGAATTCGATTTTGGTCGGAAAGTGCACTAGATGCATTAGGCAATAATTTATGCCAAACTTCATGAAGAAATCCGACAGACAGGCGGACATGGCTAAATCGGTAGGAGTTCTTATAATATTTGCGTTAGGCGCTATTTCTTGTACCTTTAGTGGCTTAGGAGATACGTACATTAAACTTATTATAGGGCTAGGCCATGCACCTTGCTACCGTCATCCATTGCCAAATTAGAATTAGTTTTATATCTTAATTTAGTGCTTAGTTATGACACTTTCTTTGTTTTTGCCAAGGAATACGAGAACCAAGTTTAATCACGATATCTCGAATTTTACTCAAGTTACTGCTTGCACGAACGGACAGACTGATCATTATGTACATATATAAATTTATTTCGATTAGTAGAAAAGTATAAAAACTACTAAGACCACGATAAATTAATAACTAAATACGCTAGAGACATAAATTTTTATTCACGAGATGGTGAGAGGGCTTTACGGAAGCAGAGTTCCAAATTGGACAATAGGCATGGCACTGTCAACTTTTAGGTAAAATCACATACCTCGGGACCTGCTCGACTGATCTCAAATTGACCTTCATATTACAGTGTGAAAATGGGAGAAATCGGATTACATTATTCCATTTTATTATTTCACTTTTCAGTATACAAATCAAGAAGTAATTAATGCAACATAATAAAACTTTGCGCGAATAGTCCCTTTGAAGTATGCCATCTTATCACCAAAAAATTTTCAAATCGTACAAAAACTGTTCAAGACCTTAGGTACCGCATATCTGGACCTCAGTACCTTTGGCTGACTTGAATTGAAATCCAGAGAGAATTTTCTCCTTACAATAGTATGTCTGTGTGTTACGAATGGTTTGAATGCGGTCAATAGTTCCTTTAGTCCCATATACCTAATATAAAGATTTTCGAAATTCCGGGTGACTTTATACCGCATATATCTGCCAATATGTGAGCTATTAATGAAAATGAGAGAGCGTGATTTACTCATAACAGTGTATCTTTGTGCATTAAATGGATCTTATTGGGCAAAAACTTTACCCAGTCCCCATATAACTAATATCAGAATTTTTAAAAATTATGGTGACTTCATGAAACCCTAGTATCCTTTTATTAGTCTGTGGCATGTTAATTGTATGTATGGTAGTAGTATTGGCAAGAATAGATCAAATCAAGTCAATACTATCCCCAACTCTCATGTACTACCTGTAATGATTTTCCTTAGAACAACGAAAGTGTTTGCCGAATATGTCAGGTAATGAGAATTAATTATATATAAAATTGTCTCAAAATATAGTCTCGAGTATACCTCAGCAATGATCAAATTAATACAACCAGCCCTTGCCTTTCTTTGCCCGCAATAAAACCATTAAGGTTGGTCAAAATGTGTGATATTTTAATGAAACTAAATGGACAAGCGTTCTAAAATTGTGTAGTTATGCCAGCACATGAAAAAATTTCCCGGGCTTTGATTTTTGTAAGTTGCAAGAGTATGAAACGTTCGTTTACCCCCGAACTTGACCTCTCATTACTTTTTTATATATTTTGAATGGTTCCAAAATTTCCTTCTGAATGTTACAAACCACGTGATTATTTTAATATAACCTGTTCTGGGTTTAAGAAACTCTGCAAAGGTATCAAAAGCATGATCGGATATTTTAATGCTCGTACCATGGATTGTGCTGGAATGCATATTTTCTCAAGCGATGAGCCTAGCACTTAAAGTAAAGTAAAGTACGATGTTGAAAGGCGAATATAACAGAAATTAGAATTGCAACGATATGCACACATATGTATTTTTAAATTGGGATATTTTGGTGTGTTCCCTTAGCTGAGTTTGCTGACTTTTTAAGTTGCAATAATTGCACATCAGAGAATTTCTCAAGAATCCGATCCATAAGTATTAAAATAAAAATATTAAAAAACTAAATAGAAGAGATAAGAAGTATAACCTGCAGTTATTAACAACGAAATAAGTAAAAAAGAATTTATATATTTTCTGCCTAACTGTTCTGATGATAATGCGTTTTCTATTTTAAATTGATAAATTACTAGTGTCCTTTCTCCTTCTTTATTGGCGTAGACACCGCTTACGCGACTATAGCCGAGTTAACAACAGCGCGCCAGTCGTGTCTTCTTTTCGCTATGTGGCGCCAATTGGAGATTCCTAGCAAAGTAAGGTCCTTCTCCACCTGGTCCTTCCAATGGAGTGGAGATCCTCATCTTCCTCTGCTTCCCCCGGCGGGTCTCTCATCCGAGGCAGTTGATATCCTTTCATTGGGGGCGTTTTTTACGTGGCGGGTCCCACACCCAAACGGATGTTCTTAGGCTACCCAGAGGATACTTGGTCTGAAACCGGAAGACGTGAGCTGCTTGAGCCATATGTAAAAGAATCGTTTCTGGCCACACCCAAGTGAATGGCGATCAGAAAACTTTCCTCACTTGCGTGAACTTCTACACATTACTCCATCCTCCTAGTGTCCTTTACTACGGATTTTAATTTTTTTTGTTTACCATATTCCCACCATTTATTAATTGAGTAATTATACCCTGAACAGGGTATGTATATTAAGTTTGTCACGAAGTTTGTAACACCCAGAAGGAAGCGTCGGAGACCCTATAAAGTATATATATAAATGATCAGTATGTTGAGCTGAGTCGATTTAGCCATGTCCGTCTGTCTGTCTGTCCGTCTATCCGTCCGTCGGTCTGTATATACACGAACTAGTCCCTCAGTTTTTAAGATATCCTTTTGAAATTTTGCAAACGTCATTTTCTCTTCAAGAAGCTGCTTATTTGTCGGAACGGCCGATATCGGACCACTATAGCAAATAGCTACCATACAAACTGAACGATCGGAATCAAGTTCTTGTATGGAAAACTTTTGCATTTGACAAGATATATTTACGAAATTTGGTATAAATTATTTTCTAAGGCACCAATGCAATCTGTGAAGGGTATATTACCTTCGGTGCAGCCGAAGTGAACGTTTTTTCTTGTTTTAATTTATCTATGTACATATGTACATACATATGTATATAAATAAAAATGAATCGTCAAACTGTATGTACGCGCATAACTCAATAACGCCTGGACCAATTTGGCCAATTCTTTTTCTTAAATGTTCGTTGAAGTGCAAGGTGGTTTTTACGGCGAGAAAAATTCGAATAATTTCCGGAAGACCCCTAAAAACAGCCCTTTTCTTTTCCCCATACAAACGAATAAATGTTTGTTTGTTAGTAACGCTAAGAGAACGGCTGAAATAATCTTGATGAAATTTTCAGAGGATGTTTGTTGTGGAAAGGTTTAGAAACAAAATACCTTATACTTTTCATGAGGAGAAGTCGGAAAATTGGACAATTCCAAAAAGTAACATTTTCCATACACATTTTTTTAAATTTTTGTTTGTTATGTTTTTCAATATCTTAATTTGTAAATTATTTGAATCGTTCAATTGCGGTCGCTTGCTTTTTTATTCCGACTATTCAAAGGAAAAATTATTGAAAATTATTCAGTGAAAACTTTACGTGTGTTTCACACAAAGAGGTCAATTGCAGATTGAAATTTGTTACGAAGCCACGAGGAGGTCGCGCTAATATTGGTCGTCGTTCTTTTTGCCATCAACGTATGGCAGCCCAAGGAAAGGCAAGAAGTACTCCCAAAATGCGATAACATACGTGCGGAATTATGGATCGCCGTCAATCAGCTAGCGATCGTAACGATATCACAGCACGACTTTTTAAACAATAACTGCGATGTTTGATGGTCTTTATCTTGAAGCAACCTATGGTATATAGGTGCTGTTAGATGCTGAATGTATTCTTTTGAGTAGCAAAAAAGAGGTTTGCCGCACGCACACATTCTTCTTTGGATGCGGATGGTGATAACACCAGATCTAATTGATGAAATCATTTCAGCGGAAATTCCTGATTCAGAGATAGATCCAGAATTATACGAAGTGGTGAAAACCAATATGGTTCATGGACCTTGCGAAACTTACAATCCCACTATGGTTTGTATGTCTGACAATAAATGCACGAAACACTACTCATGTGCTTTTCTTTCGGAAGCGGAAATGGGAAATGATGGATATTCACTGTATCGGAGTCGCTCACCAGACGATAACGGCAGAACATTTACCTTTTAGAGGCGTGAATATCGACGTTAACAACACATCGAAGTTGACAACACATGGATCGTACCATATTCGCCACTTTTGTCTAATTCACATTCAAAACTCATGTCAATGTTGAATATTGTAGATTGGTGAAATCGATCAAATACCTTTGCAAGTACGTCACCAAAGAAAGCCACATAGCGGTTATTAGCCTTGAATGATATGAGATCAGCAGTATCAAATGGGTCGATATGTGAACTGCAATAAAGCGCTTTGTAGGATATTTACTTTTGCAATTCATGAAAGTTTTCCGACTGTTGTGCGTCTCGCGGTTCAACTTCATTTAAGTCATTGCGTATTGTGAATGGTACAGTGTGTGCAACTTTTTGAGAAGCATGCCAGCAGTTGCATTTGCTGGAACATGATAATCACTGGAAACAGACGAAGGACAATGCGGTAGTTACTTCGCATGCCACTGAAGTTCGCATACTTTTCGCGAAGATCATTTCGACATATCAGCCTTCAAATTCGCGTTAATTATGGGATACGAAAAAATGACATTGCCGATGACATTTTACATTGTATTCGTTGAGAATTGGAAATGGGCAAATTTCGGTTGATACTTCCAGTGGTTTGATATCAATTTCACCTCCCTTTTGTCAATTCACTTTAACGGAAGATGAACTCATCACGAAATGTTTATCCGAACATTGACCAAATTATCGTAACTGCAATTGCTTGAGTGCACGCGCATGTTACCGATGTTAATGACTTAAACTGGAAGATTCAAAGTCAAATTCCGGGAGGTTTGCGCTCATATAAATCGATCGATCGTCTTGACAATGAAGACGAAACCGTAAAGTATCCAGTGGAATTTCCAAATTCTTTGGAGAGGCTTGGTATGCCCCAGCATCATTTGCATCTCAAAGTTGGATCTGTCATTATTATGTTTCGCAATCATCATGCGCCGAAACTGTGAAATGGAACCCGACTGATTATGACGCAGTTATCGAATACTAGGGACATCCATTTCAGTTCAAACGTATACAATTTCCAGGGAAAATTGCCTTTGCGTTGACAATCAACAGGACACAAGGAAATCGGGAAATGTTATGTTTTTCACACGGCCAGATATACATACTTATGTATGTGGCGTGTTGACGAGTTGGAAATCTTCTCTGTATCTTTACGCACCAGAACAGAAATCAAAAAATTATGTTTATTAAGCTCCGCTACGTTAAAAAAAAATGAAGAAAAATCGAAAATAAATCATATTCGACACAATATAATTTCAACTTTTTTTCATTTCAAAACACATAATTTCACGCAGGACAACGGCTGCGGGGTCAGCTAGTTTTTTTATATAAAATTTATGTTATAAATTGACAGATTTTGTTGGATTTCCAATCATACCCAATGTGACCTAGACAATTAGTGTTTGACAGCTATTTAAAAAACTGTTTTGTTTGTGTCAACAATTGAATTCGGTTCGATTGAGTTATGTAAAAAGAACAAAAACATTGTAATTCTTCAGAGTTAAGCAGGAGTATTTTTCATTTGACTTCATGAACTAAAAGGTTTTTTAAACAAATTAATCGTCAAATAAATATTAATGAGACGATTAGTTAATTGTACGAATGGGAATGTAAGACTTTTTAAGGTTTTAGTTCATTTAGGGATTAATTGCCAAGTAAGAGCTGTGTTTGGAAATGATATGACGTGATCTTAAACTTTTAATATAATCTTAAAGTAATTTGAATTTAATTACAAATTATCTTGTGCTTCGTATTTAGAAATCGGTCAACGAAGTTGAAGTGCTATACGTTAAATGAAAATACAAATCAAAAAATTAATTAATTGCTGCAATACATAGCGGTATTTTGCACTAGACATTCAAATGAGCAAATTTTATTTTTAACTGTAAGTGTGTGTATGATACTCCACCCCTTTTATTAGCATCAATTTATAGGATGTATATAATTTTCACGCTTCCCGAATAATTATCTTTATATGAACATATACTATGTATACATACTATATATCTAAAATATACCTAAATGTTCTCGCTAATAATAGCCACACTTGAGTTAAATGATACTTAGCTCCTCAATATTTTATGACCGCTAATGGAATTGTCACGAGGTGAAGAATAATGTTCTAGTTAGTTAAATAGGAGTTTTCACATGAATACAAGTTGAGTACAGCCATATATTAAAATAAGTAAGGAAGAATGGAGATCGGGTGGAACAGAGCATATAGTACTTCTACAATATCTATGGAGTAAAGTTATGCAAAATATTTTGATAAATCTGTTACTTTTTATACTCTTGCAACATAAGACACATATTAAAGTTCATCTAACGGATGTTCTTAATTTCTAAAATTGGTGGGTATACTTGTATTCTGTATATTCATCTTTCGAGTTGATATATTGTAGTCTGTCCATTTGTCTATTTATAAGGGAACGCGGGTTGAAACCGAGACATCATGGTAATGGGTTGAGCTCATTTTTAGAAGAAATATAATATCTCAAAGAATGCTTAATGTGAAGCAGCCATTTTTATATTTGAGCCCCCATGTTGCTACTGAATATAAGTATGTACTAGTTTTGTTCACTTAACTGTTGTGTGCATCACCTAAAACTAACCGTAGTTATTACATATATATGCTTCACATATGTGACCATAAATTTGTTCTTTTTATAGAGTGTCAAAAAAAAAAAATTAATGTTGAAATTACAGTACTTGCCTGGGAAAAAACTTGTTTTAGGCTACTATTCCAAGCGATATGTTTCGAAAATGCTTTGCTAATATAATTTACAATAATGAAAACAAAAACATTCTCGTTCACACACTTCTTCACTGCACAAACTGTGACTCTCCGATTGTTGTCTTATTTCCTCTCTTTACAATATGTATTTGCAACAAGAACGGCGAGAGCAAGAAATTCCCAACTGACTTTCATGAGGATATGTTGACAATTGCCATATTTTGTGTTTTGGTTCATAGACGATACTATAACGTCTTTGCTTGGAAGAGTAATAATAGAGTAATAAAGAAATTGCATTCTTAGGGAAAAAGAATGATCGTCAAATGCTTCCCAACGCAATTCGCAAACGACTCGGACGTGAAAAAATCGACGAATAGTCTTCCAAATGTTGGTCGGGTATACATACATATATGAATATAATAATTTAGATACAGTAAGGCCCCGCTTAACTCGTAGTGTTCGTTCTATCAAACTAGTGCGCTATGCGAAACAACTTATGTAACCCCATAGGGGAAGAAAAATTGGTTAGGTATTACATTTAATATTTATGTAAAAAAACAATAAAACCAAGAAATTATTTAAAAAAAAAAATCAAAATAATATAAACGAATAAACTTTTAAAACCAGTAAAATTCTTAGTCAATCAGATCATTCAGTCTCTTTTGTGTTTCCAATTTTCTGCATTTTTTTCAAGAAGGCAAGTAATGTAGTTTGTGTTTTCATTCCGCGTTCTGTTAGAAATTGTTGATCAGTGAATAAAGCATCTATAACAATCCAGCCTTGCTTTAGACTCCAGTCAAAATTTGGATAATTTTTAACAAATTGGTCCATAAATTCGGTTATGACAGTCAAACTCTTTTACAAACGCCTTCGAAAGTTCCTTTTGCTCTTCTTCGAAATCACTACTGTCAATATTTTGTTTTCTTCTTGCTCAGCCTCATTCCAAGAGCTCATTATTAGAAAGACTTCGGGTGATCTCCGAGTTGAAATAAAATAGCGCTAAAGCGAAACAGCCTTAAGAGGGGCGTTACTGTATAAGCATTGTAAGATACTCACAGTAATCTCTTCAGTTTTTTTACAGAAATAAGAACATGCATATGTTAATATTTTTGATATTTGAGTTAGCGAGTGCTGTTAACATTAAGCGAGGTTTGCTAGTTTAAATGCATTTTCTTCTAGCTGGGTTTTTACGATTATTTCTGTGTTAACTGCTAAACATAAGTGTTAATGCGTTTTAAATGAACGACTGATACACAAATGCCAATATGCACATATTTTATTGAAGTGGCAGCATATTGACACGTTTTCAATTACTCACGAAGCGAACTATCTAGGTTAACTTCAAAAGTTTTGGAAATAAATCTTTTTACCCTCGAATATCAGTTTTTACATTTTTTTGCTTTTTCGATAGTTTGTATTTCCAAAAATATTCTGTGAAATTGACAAGATCGTATCTTGAATAGTTTTTGGATGGCAGCGTTCTAAAGAGCGACCGCTCGTAGGTAGAAGCATAAGTTAAACTTTAAACGCGTTTTTCTCGAAACGACGTTTTTAAAAATTGCTGACATCATAACTCAACGAGAAATTGACCTATCGACTTCAAACTGAGTAGTGTTGAATACATTTGCTTTACAATGACCTACGATCTTTTTTATTGGTTGAAAATTGTCAATTTGGCATTAAAAAACGACCATTTTTTACCTAAAAAAACAAATTTTTTTCAAACTTACGCCATTTTATTAATTTTTCAAAATTTATAGATCATTGTGTAGTAAATATCTCTAAGTTTATTAAAATTTTGGAATTTTTTTGTTTCAGCTACACATTCAGCCGGAATCATGTCACTTTTTTTTGGCTTCTCCGAAGATAGCACATAACTCCGCTATTTTTCAATATTTTTGTAAAGAAAAAACCTTAAAATATAGCTAAAAATATACCTTATTACGTCCAAAGAAGTTCGAAACATTCAATTGAGTACTTTCTTTTGAAAATATTCACGAAAACTACCTAATTTCTTATGCGTTATACTGGTATAGCCCCTTACCAAGTAAGAAAGGGCCAAATGTGCGTGTAATCGAAATTTGCAATGTACAAGGAACTGGACTAATACCTTAATAATGAAGCAAATAAGAAAAACACGCTCTTTTTTCCGTAAAATAACTCGCACATTGGTCGATATACATAAAAGGTATAAAAACAACTGGAAGTTCGAAATTTTTTCTATTAGGTATTGATCAGAGCTGGAGTGTTTTCGTCCATCCGGACAACATGACCTAGCCAGTGTAGCCGCTGTCTTTTAATTCGCTGAACTATGTCAATGTCGTCGTATATCTCGTACAGCTCATCGTTCCATCGAATGCGATATTCGCCATGGCCAACACGCAAAGGATCATAAATCTTTCGCAGAACCTTTCTCTCGAAAACTCGTAACGTCGACTCATCGGTTACTGTCATCGTCCAAGCCTCTGCACCATATAGCAGGACGGGAATTATGAGCGAGCATATTGCAACAATATTAAATAGCATAAATAGTTAGGCCGTATCGGGCGGACTAAACTTAAATGCTAGTAGGAGGGCACTAGTATTGCTCAATAGGAAACACACCCTTATTCTGTAAGCAACTGACCGCGTAGTAAGCCCTTACACTGGGGAAATCTTCTTATACCCATTGAGAAGATTTCCCCACTACTAGGCATAAATGGAAGAAGGGCCACACATCCCGACTATTAAAAATTAAAAGGAATGACATAAGAACTTTAGAGGAATGTTCTATGCAAATGAAAGGTCTTGATGATATTTCAGATATGGACTGATGGACATCGTCAGAAGCACGTGTTGGTTCAGAGGGGAGACAACAGAGTGCGAGGATATGAGCCTCCGAAAGGCCTAGGTACGTATACAGATATCTCGTCATTCAGATCATTTAT